>NW_027184615.1:6796113-7105027 GCF_032405125.1 Capricornis sumatraensis | reverse complement strand
GTGCAGGTGGTTGGGGCCTGCCCCTGCGTGTCTGGGCTCCCGTCCACAGCCCCAGCTCAGGGAAGCATCTCCTGAGCCAAGACCTGTGGCAGGCGCAGGGGGCCCCGCCTGGAAGCCTAGTTTACAGCATGCGGGAAGCGAGCCTCCTCGGGAGAAGAGAAGGCAGCCCTGCTGTGTGCGGCTGCATTCACTGCTTTGGCGGAGCCGAGTGCGCCTCCAGGACGGCAGAGCTCCAGCTCTGCTCAGAGGCCCGATCTGGCAGAGTCGCTGGCGTGAGGCTGCTCTGCCCTGGGCGAGCCTTGCCCAGACTTGCCTCACGGCAAGGCTTCCAGTCCAGGAAGGAGCAGGCTGCGAGAGACTGGGAGATGCTACTGGCGCCTTCCTGGCCTCAGCTCCACTCCTGCCTTGCCTTTGCACCTAGTCCTCAGGCGTTCTTGTGGAGGGCTTAGTTGCCGGTGGGTTGCACACTGCCACGCGCTCCAGCTTGAGGGCTCTATTAGAGGCAAAGTGAGGGCAACTGGAAGTCTATTCTTACGGTTGCTTGACCGCCAGACTCAGCACAGCACGGAGAGCACAAGGCTCACAGGGCCCCTGGCTGGGGTCTGCAGCCCCAAACACGCAGAGGCTGACTCGGTGAGCGCCCAGAAGGTGCCTGACAGACCTCATTTCCCTAGTGCTCTCCTCCCCAGGAGAGACGTGTGCAGGTGGTTGGGGCCTGCCCCTGCGTGTCTGGGCTCCCGTCCACAGCCCCAGCTCAGGGAAGCAGCTCCTCAGCCAAGACCTGTAGGAGGCGCGGGGCGCCCCCGCCTGGAAGCCTAGTGCACAGCATGAGGGAAGCGAGCCTCCATGGGAGAAGAGGAGGCAGCCCAGATGCGTGGGGCTGCAATCACTGCTTGGGCGGAGCCGAGTGCGCCTCCAGTACGGCAGAGCTCCAGCTCTGCTCAGAGGACCGATCTGGCAGAGTGCTGGCGTGAGGCTGCTCTGCCCTGGGCGAGCCTTGCCCAGACTTGCCTCGCGGCTAGGCTTCCAGTCCAGAAAGGAGCGGGCTGCGCGAGACTGGGAGATGTTACTTGCGCCTTCCTGGCCTCAGCTCCAATCCTGCCTTGCCTTTGCACCTAGTCCTCAGGCGTTCTTGTGGATGGCTTAGTTTCCGGTGGGTTGCACACTGCCAAGCGCTCCAGCAGTGAGGGCTCTATTAGAGGCAATGGGAGGGCAACTGCAGGGCTCCTTCAGCTGTTGCTTGACCGCCCAGACTCAGCACAGCACGTAAAGCACAAGGCTCACAGGGCCCCTGGCTGGGGTCTGCAGCCCCACACACGCAGAGGCTGACTCGGTGAGTGCCCAGAATTTGCGTGACAGACCTCATTTGCCTAGTGCTCTTCTCCCCAACAGAGACGTGTGCAGGTGGTTGGGGCCTGCCCCTGCGTGTCTGGGCTCCCGTCCACAGCCCCAGCTCAGGGAAGGAGCTCCTCAGCCAAGACCTGTGGCAGGCGCAGGGGGCCCCGCATGGAAGCCTAGTTTACTGCATGCGGGAAGCGAGCCTCCTCGGGAGAAGAGAAGGCAGCCCTGCTGTGTTCGGCTGCATTCACTGCTTTGGCGGAGCCGAGTGCGCCTCCAGGACGGCAGAGCTCCAGCTCTGCTCAGAGGCCCGATCTGGCAGAGTCGCTGGCGTGAGGCTGCTCTGCCCTGGGCGAGCCTTGCCCAGACTTGCCTCACTGCTAGGCATCCAGTCCAGGAAGGAGCAGGCTGCGAGAGACTGGGAGATGCTACTGGCGCCTTCCTGGCCTCAGCTCCACTCCTGCCTTGCCTTTGCACCTAGTCCTCAGGCGTTCTTGTGGAGGGCTTAGTTGCCGGTGGGTTGCACACTGCCAAGCGCTCCAGCAGTGAGGGCTCTATTAGAGGCAATGGGAGGGCAACTGCAGGGCTCCTCCAGCGGTTGCTTGACCGCCCAGACTCAGCACAGCACGTAAAGCACAAGGGTCACAGGGCCCCTGGCTGTGGTCTGCAGCCCCACACACGCGGAGGCTGACTCGGTGAGCGCCCAGAAGGTGCCTGACAGACGTCATTTCCCTAGTGCTCTCCTCCCCAGCAGAGACGTGTGCAGGTGGTTGGGGCCTGCCCCTGCGTGTCTGGGCTCCCGTCCACAGCCCCAGCTCAGGGAAGCAGCTCCTCAGCCAAGACCTGTAGGAGGCGCGGGGCGCCCCCGCCTGGAAGCCTAGTGCACAGCATGAGGGAAGCGAGCCTCCTTGGGAGAAGAGGAGGCAGCCCAGATGCGTGGGGCTGCAATCACTGCTTGGGCGGAGCCGAGTGCGCCTCCAGTACGGCAGAGCTCCAGCTCTGCTCAGAGGCCCGATCTGGCAGAGTGCTGGCGTGAGGGTGCTCTGCTCTGGGCGAGCCTTGCCCAGACTTGCCTCGCGGCTAGGCTTCCATTTCAGAAAGGAGCGGGCTGCGCGAGACTGGGAGATGCTACTGGCGCCTTCCTGGCCTCAGCTCCACTCCTGCATTGCCTTTGCACCTAGTCCTCAGACGTTCTTGTGGAGGGCTTAGTTGCCGGTGGGTTGCACACTGCCAAGCGCTCCAGCAGTGACGGCTCTATTAGAGGCAATGGGAGGGCAACTGCAGGGCTCCTCCAGCGGTTGCTTGACCGCCCAGACTCAGCACAGCACGGAGAGCACAAGGCTCACAGGGCCCCTGGCTGGGGTCTGCAGCCCCACACACGCAGAGGCTGACTCGGTGAGTGCCCAGAAGTTGCCTGACAGACCTCATTTCCCTAGTGCTCTCCTCCCCAGCAGAGACGTGTGCAGGTGGTTGGGGCCTGCCCCTGCGTGTCTGGGCTCCCGTCCACAGCCCCAGCTCAGGGAAGCAGCTCCTCAGCCAAGACCTGTGGCAGGCGCAGGGGGCCCCGCATGGAAGCCTAGTTTAGAGCATGCGGGAAGCGAGCCTCCTCGGGAGAAGAGAAGGCAGCCCTGCTGTGTGCGGCTGCATTCATAGCTTTGGCGGAGCCGAGTGCGCCTCCAGGTCGGCAGAGCTCCAGCTCTGCTCAGAGGCCCGATCTGGCAGAGTCGCTGGCGTGAGGCTGCTCTGCCCTGGGCGAGCCTTGCCCAGACTTGCCTCACTGCTAGGCTTCCAGTCCAGGAAGGAGCAGGCTGCGAGAGACTGGGAGATGCTACTGGCGCCTTCCTGGCCTCAGCTCCACTCCTGCCTTGCCTTTGCACCTAGTCCTCAGGCGTTCTTGTGGAGGGCTTAGTTGCCGGTGGGTTGCACACTGCCAAGCGCTCCAGCAGTGAGGGCTCTATTAGAGGCAATGGGAGGGCAAGTGCAGGGCTCCTCCAGCGGTTGCTTGACCGCCCAGACTCAGCACAGCACGTAAAGCACAAGGCTCACAGGGCCCCTGGCTGTGGTCTGCAGCCCCACACACGCGGAGGCTGACTCGGTGAGCGCCCAGAAGGTGCCTGACAGACGTCATTTCCCTAGTGCTCTCCTCCCCAGCAGAGACGTGTGCAGGTCGTTGGGGCCTGCCCCTGCGTGTCTGGGCTCCCGTCCACAGCCCCAGCTCAGGGAAGCAGCTCCTCAGCCAAGACCTGTAGGAGGCGCGGGGCGCCCCCGCCTGGAAGCCTAGTGCACAGCATGAGGGAAGCGAGCCTCCTTGGGAGAAGAGGAGGCAGCCCAGATGCGTGGGGCTGCAATCACTGCTTGGGCGGAGCCGAGTGCGCCTCCAGTACGGCACAGCTCCAGCTCTGCTCAGAGGCCCGATCTGGCAGAGTGCTGGCGTGAGGCTGCTCTGCCCTGGGCGAGCCTTGCCCAGACTTGCCTCGCGGCTAGGCTTCCAGTCCAGAAAGGAGCGGGCTGCGCGAGACTGGGAGATGCTACTGGCGCCTTCCTGGCCTCAGCTCCACTCCTGCCTTGCCTTTGCACCTAGTCCCCAGGCGTTCTTGTGGAGGGCTTAGTTGCCGGTGGGTTGCACACTGCCAAGCGCTCCAGCTTGAGGGCTCTATTAGAGGCAAAGTGAGGGCAACTGGAAGTCTATTCTTACGGTTGCTTGACCGCCCAGACTCAGCACAGCACGGAGAGCACAAGGCTCACAGGGCCCCTGGCTGGGGTCTGCAGCCCCACACACGCAGAGGCTGACTCGGTGAGTGCCCAGAAGTTGCCTGACAGACCTCATTTCCCTAGTGCTCTCCTCCCCAGCAGAGAAGTGTGCAGGTGGTTGGGGCCTGCCCCTGCGTGTCTGGGCTCCCGTCCACAGCCCCAGCTCAGGGAAGCAGCTCCTGAGCCAAGACCTGTGGCAGGCGCAGGGGGCCCCGCCTGGAAGCCTAGTTTACAGCATGCAGGAAGCGAGCCTCCTCGGGAGAAGAGAAGGCAGCCCTGCTGTGTGCGGCTGCATTCACTGCTTTGGCGGAGCCGAGTGCGCCCTCAGGACGGCAGAGCTCCAGCTCTGCTCAGAGGCCCGATCTGGCAGAGTCGCTGGCGTGAGGCTGCTCTGCCCTGGGCGAGCCTTGCCCAGACTTGCCTCACGGCTAGGCTTCCAGTCCAGGAAGGAGCAGGCTGCGAGAGACTGGGAGATGCTACTGGCGCCTTCCTGGCCTCAGCTCCACTCCTGCCTTGCCTTTGCACCTAGTCCTCAGGCGTTCTTGTGGAGGGCTTAGTTGCCGGTGGGTTGCACACTGCCACGCGCTCCAGCTTGAGGGCTCTATTAGAGGCAAAGTGAGGGCAACTGGAAGTCTATTCTTACGGTTGCTTGACCGCCCAGACTCAGCACAGCACGGAGAGCACAAGGCTCACAGGGCCCCTGGCTGGGGTCTGCAGCCCCACACACGCAGAGGCTGACTCGGTGAGCGCCCAGAAGGTGCCTGACAGACCTCATTTCCCTAGTGCTCTCCTCCCCAGCAGAGACGTGTGCAGGTGGTTGGGGCCTGCCCCTGCGTGTCTGGGCTCCCGTCCACAGCCCCAGCTCAGGGAAGCAGCTCCTCAGCCCAGACCTGTAGGAGGCGCGGGGCGCCCCCGCCTGGAAGCCTAGTGCACAGCATGAGGGAAGCGAGCCTCCATGGGAGAAGAGGAGGCAGCCCAGATGCGTGGGGCTGCAATCACTGCTTGGGCGGAGCCGAGTGCGCCTCCAGTACGGCAGAGCTCCAGCTCTGCTCAGAGGACCGATCTGGCAGAGTGCTGGCGTGAGGCTGCTCTGCCCTGGGCGAGCCTTGCCCAGACTTGCCTCGCGGCTAGGCTTCCAGTCCAGAAAGGAGCGGGCTGCGCGAGACTGGGAGATGTTACTTGCGCCTTCCTGGCCTCAGCTCCACTCCTGCCTTGCCTTTGCACCTAGTCCTCAGGCGTTCTTGTGGATGGCTTAGTTTCCGGTGGGTTGCACACTGCCAAGCGCTCCAGCAGTGAGGGCTCTATTAGAGGCAATGGGAGGGCAACTGCAGGGCTCCTCCAGCTGTTGCTTGACCGCCCAGACTCAGCACAGCACGGAGAGCACAAGGCTCACAGGGCCCCTGGCTGGGGTCTGCAGCCCCACTCAAGCGGAAGCTGACTCGGTGAGCGCCCAGAAGGTGCCTGACAGACGTCATTTCCCTAGTGCTCTCCTCCCCAGCAGAGACGTGTGAAGGTGGTTTGGGCCTGCCCCTGCGTGTCTGGGCTCCCGTCCACAGCCCCAGCTCAGAGAAGCAGCTCCTCAGCCAAGACCTATAGGAGGCGCGGGGCGCCCCCGCCTGGAAGCCTAGTGCACAGCATGAGGGAAGCGAGCCTCCATGGGAGAAGAGGAGGCAGCCCAGATGCGTGGGGCTGCAATCACTGCTTGGGCGGAGCCGAGTGCGCCTCCAGTACGGCAGAGCTGCAGCTCTGCTCAGAGGCCCGATCTGGAAGAGTGCTGGCGTGAGGCTGCTCTGCCCTGGGCGAGCCTTGCCCAGACTTGCCTCGCGGCTAGGCTTCCAGTCCAGAAAGGAGCGGGCGGCGCGAGACTGGGAGATGCTACTGGCGCCTTCCTGGCCTCAGCTCCACTCCTGCCTTGCCTTTGCACCTAGTCCTCAGGCGTTCTTGTGGATGGCTTAGTTTCCGGTGGGTTGCACACTGCCAAGCGCTCCAGCAGTGAGGGCTCTATTAGAGGCAATGGGAGGGCAACTGCAGGGCTCCTCCAGCTGTTGCTTGACCGCCCAGGCTCAGCACAGCACGGAGAGCACAAGGCTCACAGGGCCCCTGGCTGGGGTCTGCAGCCCCACACACGCGGAAGCTGACTCGGTGAGCGCCCAGAAGGTGCCTGACAGACGTCATTTCCCTAGTGCTCTCCTCCCCAGCAGAGACGTGTGAAGGTGGTTTGGGCCTGCCCCTGCGTGTCTGGGCTCCCGTCCACAGCCCCAGCTCAGAGAAGCAGCTCCTCAACCAAGACCTATAGGAGGCGCGGGGCGCCCCCGCCTGGAAGCCTAGTGCACAGCATGAGGGAAGCGAACCTCCATGGGAGAAGAGGAGGCAGCCCAGATGCGTGGGGCTGCAATCACTGATTGGGCGGAGCCGAGTGCGCCTCCAGTACGGCACAGCTCCAGCTCTGCTCAGAGGCCCGATCTGGCAGAGTGCTGGCGTGAGGCTGCTCTGCCCTGGGCGAGCCTTGCCCAGACTTGCCTCGCGGCTAGGCTTCCAGTCCAGAAAGGAGCGGGCTGCGCGAGACTGGGAGATGCTACTGGCGCCTTCCTGGCCTCAGCTCCACTCCTGCCTTGCCTTTGCACCTAGTCCCCAGGCGTTCTTGTGGAGGGCTTAGTTGCCGGTGGGTTGCACACTGCCAAGCGCTCCAGCTTGAGGGCTCTATTAGAGGCAAATTGAGGGCAACTGGAAGTCTATTCTTACGGTTGCTTGACCGCCCAGACTCAGCACAGCACGGAGAGCACAAGGCTCACAGGGCCCCTGGCTGGGGTCTGCAGCCCCACACACGCAGAGGCTGACTCGGTGAGTGCCCAGAAGTTGCCTGACAGACCTCATTTCCCTAGTGCTCTCCTCCCCAGCAGAGACGTGTGCAGGTGGTTGGGGCCTGCCCCTGCGTGTCTGGGCTCCCGTCCACAGCCCCAGCTCAGGGAAGCAGCTCCTCAGCCAAGACCTGTGGCAGGCGCTGGGGGCCCCGCCTGGAAGCCTAGTTTACAGCATGCAGGAAGCGAGCCTCCTCGGGAGAAGAGAAGGCAGCCCTGCTGTGTGCGGCTGCATTCACTGCTTTGGCGGAGCCGAGTGCGCCTCCAGGACGACAGAGCTCCAGCTCTGCTCAGAGGCCCGATCTGGCAGAGTCGCTGGCGTGAGGCTGCTCTGCCCTGGGCGAGCCTTGCCCAGACTTGCCTCACGGCTAGGCTTCCAGTCCAGGAAGGAGCAGGCTGCGAGAGACTGGGAGATGCTACTGGCGCCTTCCTGGCCTCAGCTCCACTCCTGCCTTGCCTTTGCACCTAGTCCTCAGGCGTTCTTGTGGAGGGCTTAGTTGCCGGTGGGTTGCACACTGCCACGCGCTCCAGCTTGAGGGCTCTATTAGAGGCAAAGTGAGGGCAACTGGAAGTCTATTCTTACGGTTGCTTGACCGCCCAGACTCAGCACAGCACGGAGAGCACAAGGCTCACAGGGCCCCTGGCTGGGGTCTGCAGCCCCACACACGCAGAGGCTGACTCGGTGAGCGCCCAGAAGGTGCCTGACAGACCTCATTTCCCTAGTGCTCTCCTCCCCAGCAGAGACGTGTGCAGGTGGTTGGGGCCTGCCCCTGCGTGTCTGGGCTCCCGTCCACAGCCCCAGCTCAGGGAAGCAGCTCCTCAGCGAAGACCTGTAGGAGGCGCGGGGCGCCCCCGCCTGGAAGCCTAGTGCACAGCATGAGGGAAGCGAGCCTCCATGGGAGAAGAGGAGGCAGCCCAGATGCGTGGGGCTGCAATCACTGCTTGGGCGGAGCCGAGTGCGCCTCCAGTACGGCAGAGCTCCAGCTCTGCTCAGAGGACCGATCTGGCAGAGTGCTGGCGTGAGGCTGCTCTGCCCTGGGCGAGCCTTGCCCAGACTTGCCTCGCGGCTAGGCTTCCAGTCCAGAAAGGAGCGGGCTGCGCGAGACTGGGAGATGTTACTTGCGCCTTCCTGGCCTCAGCTCCACTCCTGCCTTTCCTTTGCACCTAGTCCTCAGGCGTTCTTGTGGATGGCTTAGTTTCCGGTGGGTTGCACACTGCCAAGCGCTCCAGCAGTGAGGGCTCTATTAGAGGCAATGGGAGGGCAACTGCAGGGATCCTCCAGCTGTTGCTTGACCGCCCAGACTCAGCACAGCACGGAGAGCACAAGGCTCACAGGGCCCCTGGCTGGGGTCTGCAGCCCCACACACGCAGAGGCTGACTCGGTGAGTGCCCAGAAGTTGCCTGACAGACCTCATTTCCCTAGTGCTCTCCGCCCCAGCAGAGACGTGTGCAGGTGGTTGGGGCCTGCCCCTGCGGGTCTGGGCTCCCGTCCACAGCCCCATCTCAGGGAAGCAGCTCCTGAGCCAAGACCTGTGGCAGGCGCAGGGGGCCCCGCCTGGAAGCCTAGTTTACAGCATGAGGGGAAGCGAGCCTCCTCGGGAGAAGAGAAGGCAGCCCTGCTGTGTGTGGCTGCATTCACTGCTTTGGCGGAGCCGAGTGCGCCTCCAGGACGGCAGAGCTCCAGCTCTGCTCAGAGGCCCGATCTGGCAGAGTGCTGGCGTGAGGCTGCTCTGCCCTGGGCGAGCCTTGCCCAGACTTGCCTCGCGGCTAGGCTTCCAGTCCAGAAAGGAGCGGGCTGCGCGAGACTGGGAGATGCTACTGGCGCCTTCCTGGCCTCAGCTCCACTCCTGCCTTGCCTTTGCACCTAGTCCCCAGGCGTTCTTGTGGAGGGCTTAGTTTCCGGTGGGTTGCACACTGCCAAGCGCTCCAGCTTGAGGGCTCTATTAGAGGCAAATTGAGGGCAACTGGAAGTCTATTCTTACGGTTGCTTGACCGCCCAGACTCAGCACAGCACGGAGAGCACAAGGCTCACAGGGCCCCTGGCTGGGGTCTGCAGCCCCACACACGCAGAGGCTGACTCGGTGAGTGCCCAGAAGTTGCCTGACAGACCTCATTTCCCTAGTGCTCTCCGCCCCAGCAGAGACGTGTGCAGGTAGTTGGGGCCTGCCCCTGCGGGTCTGGGCTCCCGTCCACAGCCCCATCTCAGGGAAGCAGCTCCTGAGCCAAGACCTGTGGCAGGCGCAGGGGGCCCCGCCTGGAAGCCTAGTTTACAGCATGAGGGGAAGCGAGCCTCCTCGGGAGAAGAGAAGGCAGCCCTGCTGTGTGTGGCTGCATTCACTGCTTTGGCGGAGCCGAGTGCGCCTCCAGGACGGCAGAGCTCCAGCTCTGCTCAGAGGCCCGATCTGGCAGAGTGCTGGCGTGAGGCTGCTCTGCCCTGGGCGAGCCTTGCCCAGACTTGCCTCGCGGCTAGGCTTCCAGTCCAGAAAGGAGCGGGCTGCGCGAGACTGGGAGATGCTACTGGCGCCTTCCTGGCCTCAGCTCCACTCCTGCCTTGCCTTTGCACCTAGTCCCCAGGCGTTCTTGTGGAGGGCTTAGTTGCCGGTGGGTTGCACACTGCCAAGCGCTCCAGCTTGAGGGCTCTATTAGAGGCAAATTGAGGGCAACTGGAAGTCTATTCTTACGGTTGCTTGACCGCCCAGACTCAGCACAGCACGGAGAGCACAAGGCTCACAGGGCCCATGGCTGGGGTCTGCAGCCCCACACACGCAGAAGCTGACTCGGTGAGTGCCCAGAAGTTGCCTGACAGACCTCATTTCCCTAGTGCTCTCCTCCCCAGCAGAGACGTGTGCAGGTGGTTGGGGCCTGCCCCTGCGTGTCTGGGCTCCCGTCCACAGCCCCAGCTCAGGGAAGCAGCTCCTCAACCAAGACCTGTGGCAGGCGCAGGGGGCCCCGCCTGGAAGCCTAGTTTACAGCATGCAGGAAGCGAGCCTCCTCGGGAGAAGAGAAGGCAGCCCTGCTGTGTGCGGCTGCATTCACTGCTTTGGCGGAGCCGAGTGCGCCTCCAGGACGGCAGAGCTCCAGCTCTGCTCAGAGGCCCGATCTGGCAGAGTCGCTGGCGTGAGGCTGCTCTGCCCTGGGCGAGCCTTGCCCAGACTTGCCTCACGGCTAGGCTTCCAGTCCAGGAAGGAGCAGGCTGCGAGAGACTGGGAGATGCTACTGGCGCCTTCCTGGCCTCTGCTCCACTCCTGCCTTGCCTTTGCACCTAGTCCTCAGGCGTTCTTGTGGAGGGCTTAGTTGCCGGTGGGTTGCACACTGCCACGCGCTCCAGCTTGAGGGCTCTATTAGAGGCAAAGTGAGGGCAACTGGAAGTCTATTCTTACGGTTGCTTGACCGCCCAGACTCAGCACAGCACGGAGAGCACAAGGCTCACAGGGCCCCTGGCTGGGGTCTGCAGCCCCACACACGCAGAGGCTGACTCGGTGAGCGCCCAGAAGGTGCCTGACAGACCTCATTTCCCTAGTGCTCTCCTCCCCAGCAGAGACGTGTGCAGGTGGTTGGGGCCTGCCCCTGCGTGTCTGGGCTCCCGTCCACAGCCCCAGCTCAGGGAAGCAGCTCCTCAGCCAAGACCTGTAGGAGGCGCGGGGCGCCCCCGCCTGGAAGCCTAGTGCACAGCATGAGGGAAGCGAGCCTCCATGGGAGAAGAGGAGGCAGCCCAGATGCGTGGGGCTGCAATCACTGCTTGGACGGAGCCGAGTGCGCCTCCAGTACGGCAGAGCTCCAGCTCTGCTCAGAGGCCCGATCTGGCAGAGTGCTGGCGTGAGGCTGCTCTGCCCTGGGCGAGCCTTGCCCAGACTTGCCTCGCGGCTAGGCTTCCAGTCCAGAAAGGAGCGGGCTGCGCGAGACTGGGAGATGCTACTGGCGCCTTCCTGGCCTCAGCTCCACTCCTGCCTTGCCTTTGCACCTAGTCCCCAGGCGTTCTTGTGGAGGGCTTAGTTGCCGGTGGGTTGCACACTGCCAAGCGCTCCAGCTTGAGGGCTCTATTAGAGGCAAATTGAGGGCAACTGGTAGTCTATTCTTACGGTTGCTTGACCGCCCAGACTCAGCACAGCACGGAGAGCACAAGGCTCACAGGGCCCCTGGCTGGGGTCTGCAGCCCCACACACGCAGAGGCTGACTCGGTGAGTGCCCAGAAGTTGCCTGACAGACCTCATTTCCCTAGTGCTCTCCGCCCCAGCAGAGACGTGTGCAGGTGGTTGGGGCCTGCCCCTGCGGGTCTGGGCTCCCGTCCACAGCCCCATCTCAGGGAAGCAGCTCCTGAGCCAAGACCTGTGGCAGGCGCAGGGGGCCCCGCATGGAAGCCTAGTTTACAGCATGAGGGGAAGCGAGCCTCCTCGGGAGAAGAGAAGGCAGCCCTGCTGTGTGCGGCTGCATTCACTGCTTTGGCGGAGCCGAGTGCGCCTCCAGGACGGCAGAGCTCCAGCTCTGCTCAGAGGCCCGATCTGGCAGAGTGCTGGCGTGAGGCCGCTCTGCCCTGGGCGAGCCTTGCCCAGACTTGCCTCGCGGCTAGGCTTCCAGTCCAGAAAGGAGCGGGCTGCGCGAGACTGGGAGATGCTACTGGCGCCTTCCTGGCCTCAACTCCACTCCTGCCTTGCCTTTGCACCTAGTCCTCAGGCGTTCTTGTGGAGGGCTTAGTTGCCGGTGGGTTGCACACTGCCAAGCGCTCCAGCAGTGACGGCTCTATTAGAGGCAATGGGAGGGCAACTGCAGGGCTCCTCCAGCTGTTGCTTGACCGCCCAGACTCAGCACAGCACGGAGAGCACAAGGCTCACAGGGCCCCTGGCTGGGGTCTGCAGCCCCACATACGCGGAGGCTGACTCGGTGAGCGCCCAAAAGGTGCCTGACAGACGTCATTTCCCTAGTGCTCTCCTCCCCAGCAGAGACTTGTGCAGGTGGTTGGGGCCTGCCCCTGCGTGTCTGGGCTCCCGTCCACAGCCCCAGCTCAGGGAAGCAGCTCCTCAGCCAAGACCTGTAGGAGGCGCGGGGCGCCCCCGCCTGGAAGCCTAGTGCCCAGCATGAGGGAAGCGAGCCTCCATGGGAGAAGAGGAGGCAGCCCAGATGCGTGGGGCTGCAATCACTGCTTGGGCGGAGCCGAGTGCGCCTCCAGTACGGCAGAGCTCCAGCTCTGCTCAGAGGACCGATCTGGCAGAGTGCTGGCGTGAGGCTGCTCTGCCCTGGGCGAGCCTTCCCCAGACTTGCCTCGCGGCTAGGCTTCCAGTCCAGAAAGGAGCGGGCTGCGCGAGACTGGGAGATGTTACTGGCGCCTTCCTGGCCTCAGCTCCACTCCTGCCTTGCCTTTGCACCTAGTCCTCAGGCGTTCTTGTGGAGGGCTTAGTTTCCGGTGGGTTGCACACTGCCAAGCGCTCCAGCAGTGACGGCTCTATTAGAGGCAATGGGAGGGCAACTGCAGGGCTCCTCCAGCTGTTGCTTGACCGCCCAGACTCAGCAAAGCACGGAGAGCACAAGGCTCACAGGGCCCCTGGCTGGGGTCTGCAGCCCCACATACGCGGAGGCTGACTCGGTGAGCGCCCAGAAGGTGCCTGACAGACGTCATTTCCCTAGTGCTCTCCTCCCCAGCAGAGACGTTTGCAGGTGGTTGGGGCCTGCCCCTGCGTGTCTGGGCTCCCTTCCACAGCCCCAGCTCAGGGAAGCAGCTTCTGAGCCAAGACCTGTGGCAGGCGCAGGGGGCCCCGCCTGGAATCCTAGTTTACAGCATGCGGGAAGCGAGCCTCCTCGGGAGAAGAGAAGGCAGCCCTGCTGTGTGTGGCTGCATTCACTGCTTTGGCGGAGCTGAGTGCGCCTCCAGGACGGCAGAGTTCCCGCTCTGCTCAGAGGCCCGATCTGGCAGAGTCACTGGCGTGAGGCTGCTCTGCCCTGGGCGAGCCTTGCCCAGACTTGCCTCACTGCTAGGCTTCCAGTCCAGGAAGGAGCAGGCTGCGAGAGACTGGGAGATGCTACTGGCGCCTTCCTGGCCTCAGCGTCACTCCTGCCTGGCCTTTGCACCTAGTCCTCAGGCGTTCTTGTGGTGGGCTTAGTTGCCGGTGGGTTGCACACTGCCAAGCGCTCCAGCAGTGAGGGCTCTATTAGAGGCAATGGGAGGGCAACTTCAGGGCTCCTCCAGCGGTTGCTTGACCGCCCAGACTCAGCACAGCTCGTAAAGCACAAGGCTCACAGGGCCCCTGGCTGTGGTCTGCAGCCCCACACACGCGGAGGCTGACTCGGTGAGTGCCCAGAAGTTGCCTGACAGACCTCATTTCCCTAGTGCTCTCCTCCCAAGCAGAGACGTGTGCAGGTGGTTGGGGCCTGCCCCTGCGTGTCTGGGCTCCCGTCCACAGCCCCAGCTCAGGGAAGCAGCTCCTCAGCCAAGACCTGTAGGAGGCGCGGGGCGCCCCCGCCTGGAAGCCTAGTGCACAGCATGAGGGAAGCGAGCCTCCTTGGGAGAAGAAGAGGCAGCCCAGATGCGTGGGGCTGTAATCACTGCTTGGGCGGAGCCGAGTGCGCCTCCAGTACGGCAGAGCTCCAGCTCTGCTCAGAGGCCCGATCTGGCAGAGTGCTGGCGTGAGGCTGCTCTGCCCTGGGCGAGCCTTGCCCAGACTTGCCTCGCGGCTAGGCTTCCAGTCCAGAAAGGAGCGGGCTGCGCGAGACTGGGAGATGCTACTGGCGCCATCCTGGCCTCAGCTCCACTCCTGCCTTGCCTTTGCACCTAGTCCTCAGGCGTTCTTGTGGAGGGCTTAGTTGCCGGTGGGTTGCACACTGCCAAGCGCTCCAGCAGTGAGGGCTCTATTAGAGGCAAATTGAGGGCAACTGGAAGTCTATTCTTACGGTTGCTTGACCGCCCAGACTCAGCACAGCACGGAGAGCACAAGGCTCACAGGGCCCCTGGCTGGGGTCTGCAGCCCCACACACGCAGAGGCTGACTCGGTGAGTGCCCAGAAGTTGCCTGACAGACCTCATTTCCCTAGTGCTCTCCTCCCCAGCAGAGACGTGTGCAGGTGGTTGGGGCCTGCCCCTGCGTGTCTGGGCTCCCGTCCACAGCCCCAGCTCAGGGAAGCAGCTCCTGAGCCAAGACCTGTGGCAGGCGCAGGGGGCCCCGCCTGGAAGCCTAGTTTACAGCATGCGGGAAGCGAGCCTCCTCGGCAGAAGAGAAGGCAGCCCTGCTGTGTGCGGCTGCATTCACTGCTTTGGCGGAGCCGAGTGCGCCTCCAGGACGGCAGAGGTCCAGCTCTGCTCACAGGCCCGATCTGGCAGAGTCGCTGGCGTGAGGCTGCTCTGCCCTGGGCGAGCCTTGCCCAGACTTGCCTCACTGCTAGGCTTCCAGTCCAGGAAGGAGCAGGCTGCGAGAGACTGGGAGATGCTACTGGCGCCTTCCTGGCCTCAGCTCCTCTCCTGCCTTGCCTTTGCACCTAGTCCTCAGACGTTCTTGTGGAGGGCTTAGTTGCCGGTGGGTTGCACACTGCCAAGCGCTCCAGCAGTGACGGCTCTATTAGAGGCAATGGGAGGGCAACTGCAGGGCTCTTCCAGCGGTTGCTTGACCGCCCAGACTCAGCACAGCACGTAAAGCACAAGGCTCACAGGGCCCCTGGCTGGGGTCTGCAGCCCCACACACGCAGAGGCTGACTCGGTGATTGCCCAGAAGTTGCCTGACAGACCTCATTTCCCTAGTGCTCTCCTCCCCAGCAGAGACGTGTGCAGGTGGTTGGGGCCTGCCCCTGCGTGTCTGGGCTCCCGTCCACAGCCCCAGCTCAGGGAAGCAGCTCCTCAGCCAAGACCTGTGGCAGGCGCAGGGGGCCCCGCATGGAAGCCTAGTTTACAGCATGCGGGAAGCGAGCCTCCTCGGGAGAAGAGAAGGCAGCCCTGCTGTGTGCGGCTGCATTCACTGCTTTGGCGGAGCCGAGTGCGCCTCCAGGACGGCAGAGCTCCAGCTCTGCTCAGAGGCCCGATCTGGCAGAGTCGCTGGCGTGAGGCTGCTCTGCCCTGGGCGAGCCTTGCCCAGACTTGCCTCACAGCTAGGCATCCAGTCCAGGAAGGAGCAGGCTGCGAGAGACTGGGAGATGCTACTGGCGCCTTCCTGGGCTCAGCTCCACTCCTGCCTTGCCTTTGCACCTAGTCCTCAGGCGTTCTTGTGGAGGGCTTAGTTGCCGGTGGGTTGCACACTGCCAAGCGCTCCAGCAGTGAGGGCTCTATTAGAGGCAATGGGAGGGCAACTGCAGGGCTCCTCCAGCGGTTGCTTGACCGCCCAGACTCAGCACAGCACGTAAAGCACAAGGCTCACAGGGCCCCTGGCTGGGGTCTGCAGCCCCACACACGCGGAGGCTGACTCGGTGAGCGCCCAGAAGGTGCCTGACAGACGTCATTTCCCTAGTGCTCTCCTCCCCAGCAGAGACGTGTGCAGGTGGTTGGGGCCTGCCCCTGCGTGTCTGGGCTCCCGTCCACAGCCCCAGCTCAGGGAAGCAGCTCCTCAGCCAAGACCTGTAGTAGGCGCGGGGCGCCCCCGCCTGGAAGGCTAGTGCACAGCATGAGGGAAGCGAGCCTCCTTGGGAAAAGAGGAGGCAGCCCAGATGCGTGGGGATGCAATCACTGCTTGGGCGGAGCCGAGTGAGCCTCCAGTACGGCAGAGCTCCAGCTCTGCTCAGAGGCCCGATCTGGCAGAGTGCTGGCGTGAGGCTGCTCTGCCCTGGGCGAGCCTTGCCCAGACTTGCCTCGCGGCTAGGCTTCCAGTCCAGAAAGGAGCGGGCTGCGCGAGACTGGGAGATGCTACTGGCGCCTTCCTGGCCTCAGCTCCACTCCTGCCTTGCCTTTGCACCTAGTCCTCAGACGTTCTTGTGGAGGGCTTAGTTGCCGGTGGGTTGCACACTGCCAAGCGCTCCAGCAGTGACGGCTCTATTAGAGGCAATGGGAGGGCAACTGCAGGGCTCCTCCAGCGATTGCTTGACCGCCCAGACTCAGCACAGCACGCAGAGCACAAGGCTCACAGGGCCCCTGGCTGGGGTCTGCAGCCCCACATACGCGGAGGCTGACTCGGTGAGCGCCCAGAAGGTGCCTGACAGACGTCATTTCCCTAGTGCTCTCCTCCCCAGCAGAGACGTGTGCAGGTGGTTGGGGCCTGCCCCTGCGTGTCTGGGCTCCCTTCCACAGCCCCAGCTCAGGGAAGCAGCTTCTGAGCCAAGACCTGTGGCAGGCGCAGGGGGCCCCGCCTGGAAGCCTAGTTTACAGCATGCGGGAAGCGAGCCTCCTCGGGAGAAGAGAAGGCAGCCCTGCTGTGTGCGGCTGCATTCACTGCTTTGGCGGAGCCGAGTGCGCCTCCAGGACGGCAGAGTTCCAGCTCTGCTCAGAGGCCCGATCTGGCAGAGTCACTGGCGTGAGGCTGCTCTGCCCTGGGCGAGCCTTGCCCAGACTTGCCTCACTGCTAGGCTTCCAGTCCAGGAAGGAGCAGGCTGCGAGAGACTGGGAGATGCTACTGCGCCTTTCTGGCCTCAGCGCCACTCCTGCCTGGCCTTTGCACCTAGTCCTCAGGCGTTCTTGTGGAGGGCTTAGTTGCCGGTGGGTTGCACACTGCCAAGCGCTCCAGCAGTGAGGGCTCTATTAGAGGCAATGGGAGGGCAACTGCAGGGCTCCTCCAGCGGTTGCTTGACCGCCCAGACTCAGCACAGCTCGTAAAGCACAAGGCTCACAGGGCCCCTGGCTGTGGTCTGCAGCCCCACACACGCGGAGGCTGACTCGGTGAGCGCCCAGAAGGTGCCTGACAGACGTCATTTCCCTAGTGCTCTCCTCCCCAGCAGAGACGTGTGCAGGTGGTTGGGGCCTGCCCCTGCGTGTCTGGGCTCCCGTCCACAGCCCCAGCTCAGGGAAGCAGCTCCTCAGCCAAGACCTGTAGGAGGCGCGGGGCGCCCCCGCCTGGAAGCCTAGTGCACAGCATGAGGGAAGCGAGCCTCCTTGGGAGAAGAGGAGGCAGCCCAGATGCGTGGGGCTGCAATCACTGCTTGGGCGGAGCTGAGTGCGCCTCCAGTACGGCAGAGCTCCAGCTCTGCTCAGAGGCCCGATCTGGCAGAGTGCTGGCGTGAGGCTGCTCTGCCCTGGGCGAGCCTTGCCCAGACTTGCCTCGCGGCTAGGCTTCCAGTCCAGAAAGGAGCGGGCTGCGCGAGACTGGGAGATGCTACTGGCGCCATCCTGGCCTCAGCTCCACTCCTGCCTTGCCTTTGCACCTAGTCCCCAGGCGTTCTTGTGGAGGGCTTAGTTGCCGGTGGGTTGCACACTGCCAAGCGCTCCAGCTTGAGGGCTCTATTAGAGGCAAATTGAGGGCAACTGGAAGTCTATTCTTACGGTTGCTTGACCGCCCAGACTCAGCACAGCACGGAGAGCACAAGGCTCACAGGGCCCCTGGCTGGGGTCTGCAGCCCCACACACGCAGATGCTGACTCGGTGAGTGCCCAGAAGTTGCCTGACAGACCTCATTTCCCTAGTGCTCTCCTCCCCAGCAGAGACGTGTGCAGGTGGTTGGGGCCTGCCCCTGCGTGTCTGGGCTCCCTTCCACAGCCCCAGCTCAGGGAAGCAGCTCCTGAGCCAAGACCTGTGGCAGGCGCAGGGGGCCCCGCCTGGAAGCCTAGTTTACAGCATGCAGGAAGCGAGCCTCCTCGGGAGAAGAGAAGGCAGCCCTGCTGTGTGCGGCTGCATTCACTGCTTTGGCGGAGCCGAGTGCGCCTCCAGGACGGCAGAGCTCCAGCTCTGCTCAGAGGCCCGATCTGGCAGAGTCGCTGGCGTGAGGCTGCTCTGCACTGGGCGAGCCTTGCCCAGACTTGCCTCACGGCTAGGCTTCCAGTCCAGGAAGGAGCAGGCTGCGAGAGACTGGGAGATGCTACTGGCGCCTTCCTGGCCTCAGCTCCACTCCTGCCTTGCCTTTGCACCTAGTCCTCAGGCGTTCTTGTGGAGGGCTTAGTTGCCGGTGGGTTGCACACTGCCACGCGCTCCAGCTTGAGGGCTCTATTAGAGGCAAAGTGAGGGCAACTGGAAGTCTATTCTTACGGTTGCTTGACCGCCCAGACTCAGCACAGCACGGAGAGCACAAGGCTCACAGGGCTCCTGGCTGGGGTCTGCAGCCCCACACACGCAGAGGCTGACTCGGTGAGCGCCCAGAAGGTGCCTGACAGACCTCATTTCCCTAGTGCTCTCCTCCCCAGCAGAGACGTGTGCAGGTGGTTGGGGCCTGCCCCTGCGTGTCTGGGCTCCCGTCCACAGCCCCAGCTCAGGGAAGCAGCTCCTCAGCCAAGACCTGTAGGAGGCGCGGGGCGCCCCCGCCTGGAAGCCTAGTGCCCAGCATGAGGGAAGCGAGCCTCCATGGGAGAAGAGGAGGCAGCCCAGATGCGTGGGGCTGCAATCACTGCTTGGGCGGAGCCGAGTGCGCCTCCAGTACGGCAGAGCTCCAGCTCTGCTCAGAGGACCGATCTGGCAGAGTGCTGGCGTGAGGCTGCTCTGCCCTGGGCGAGCCTTGCCCAGACTTGCCTCGCGGCTAGGCTTCCAGTCCAGAAAGGAGCGGGCTGCGCGAGACTGGGAGATGTTACTGGCGCCTTCCTGGCCTCAGCTCCACTCCTGCCTTGCCTTTGCACCTAGTCCTCAGGCGTTCTTGTGGAGGGCTTAGTTGCCGGTGGGTTGCACACTGCCAAGCGCTCCAGCAGTGACGGCTCTATTAGAGGCAATGGGAGGGCAACTGCAGGGCTCCTCCAGCGGTTGCTTGACCGCCCAGACTCAGCAAAGCACGGAGAGCACAAGGCTCACAGGGCCCCTGGCTGGGGTCTGCAGCCCCACATACGCGGAGGCTGACTCGGTGAGCGCCCAGAAGGTGCCTGACAGACGTCATTTCCCTAGTGCTCTCCTCCCCAGCAGAGACGTTTGCAGGTGGTTGGGGCCTGCCCCTGCGTGTCTGGGCTCCCTTCCACAGCCCCAGCTCAGGGAAGCAGCTTCTGAGCCAAGACCTGTAGGAGGCGCGGGGCGCCCCCGCCTGGAAGCCTAGTGCACAGCATGAGGGAAGAGAGCCTCCTTGGGAGAAGAGGAGGCAGCCCAGATGCGTGGGGCTGCAATCACTGCTTGGGCGGAGCCGAGTGCGCCTCCAGTACGGCAGAGCTCCAGCTCTGCTCAGAGGCCCGATCTGGCAGAGTGCTGGCGTGAGGCTGCTCTGCCCTGGGCGAGCCTTGCCCAGACTTGCCTCGCGGCTAGGCTTCCAGTCCAGAAAGGAGCGGGCTGCGCGAGACTGGGAGATGCTACTGGCGCCTTCCTGGCCTCAGCTCCACTCCTGCCTTGCCTTTGCACCTAGTCCCCAGGCGTTCTTGTGGAGGGCTTAGTTTCCGGTGGGTTGCACACTGCCAAGCGCTCCAGCTTAAGGGCTCTATTAGAGGCAAAGTGAGGGCAACTGGAAGTCTATTCTTACGGTTGTTTGACCGCCCAGACTCAGCGCAGCACGGAGAGCACAAGGCTCACAGGGCCCCTGGCTGGGGTCTGCAGCCCCACACACGCAGAGGCTGACTCGCTGAGTGCCCAGAAGTTGCCTGACAGACCTCATTTCCCTAGTGCTCTCCTCCCCAGCAGAGACGTGTGCAGGTGGTTGAGGCCTGCCCCTGCGTGTCTGGGCTCCCGTCCACAGCCCCAGCTCAGGGAAGCAGATCCTGAGCCAAGACCTGTGGCAGGCGCAGGGGGCCCCGCCTGGAAGCCTAGTTTACAGCATGCGGGAAGCGAGCCTCCTCGGGAGAAGAGAAGGCAGCCCTGCTGTGTGCGGCTGCATTCACTGCTTTGGCGGAGCCGAGTGCGCCTCCAGGACGGCAGAGCTCCAGCTCTGCTCAGAGGCCCGATCTGGCAGAGTGCTGGCGTGAGGCTGCTCGGCCCTGGGCGAGCCTTGCCCAGACTTGCCTCGCGGCTAGGCTTCCAGTCCAGAAAGGAGCGGGCTGCGCGAGACTGGGAGATGCTACTGGCGCCTTCCTGGCCTCAGCTCCACTCCTGCCTTGCCTTTGCACCTAGTCCCCAGGCGTTCTTGTGGAGGGCTTAGTTGCCGGTGGGTTGCACACTGCCAAGCGCTCCAGCAGTGAGGGCTCTATTAGAGGCAATGGGAGGGCAACTGCAGGGCTCCTCCAGCGGTTGCTTGACCGCCCAGACTCAGCACAGCACGTAAAGCACAAGGCTCACAGGGCCCCTGGCTGTGGTCTGCAGCCCCACACACGCGGAGGCTGACTCGGTGAGCGCCCAGAAGGTGCCTGACAGACGTCATTTCCCTAGTGCTCTCCTCCCCAGCAGAGACGTGTGCAGGTCGTTGGGGCCTGCCCCTGCGTGTCTGGGCTCCCGTCCACAGCCCCAGCTCAGCGAAGCAGCTCCTCAGCCAAGACCTGTAGGAGGCGCGGGGCGCCCCCGCCTGGAAGCCTAGTGCACAGCATGAGGGAAGCGAGCCTCCTTGGGAGAAGAGGAGGCAGCCCAGATGCGTGGGGCTGCAATCACTGCTTGGGCGGAGCCGAGTGCGCCTCCAGTACGGCAGAGCTCCAGCTCTGCTCAGAGGCCCGATCTGGCAGAGTGCTGGCGTGAGGCTGCTCTGCCCTGGGCGAGCCTTGCCCAGACTTGCCTCGCGGCTAGGCTTCCAGTCCAGAAAGGAGCGGGCTGCGCGAGACTGGGAGATGCTACTGGCGCCTTCCTGGCCTCAGCTCCACTCCTGCCTTGCCTTTGCACCTAGTCCCCAGGCGTTCTTGTGGAGGGCTTAGTTGCCGGTGGGTTGCACACTGCCAAGCGCTCCAGCTTGAGGGCTCTATTAGAGGCAAATTGAGGGCAACTGGAAGTCTATTCTTACGGTTGCTTGACCGCCCAGACTCACCACAGCACGGAGAGCACAAGGCTCACAGGGCCCCTGGCTGGGGTCTGCAGCCCCACACACGCAGAGGCTGACTCGGTGAGTGCCCAGAAGTTGCCTGACAGACCTCATTTTCCTAGTGCTCTCCTCCCCAGCAGAGAAGTGTGCAGGTGGTTGGGGCCTGCCCCTGCGTGTCTGGGCTCCCGTCCACAGCCCCAGCTCAGGGAAGCAGCTCCTCAGCCAAGAACTGTGGCAGGCGCAGGGGGCCCCGCCTGGAAGCCTAGTTTACAGCATGCAGGAAGCGAGCCTCCTCGGGAGAAGAGAAGGCAGCCCTGCTGTGTGCGGCTGCATTCACTGCTTTGGCGGAGCCTAGTGCGCCTCCAGGACGGCAGAGCTCCAGCTCTGCTCAGAGGCCCGATCTGGCAGAGTCGCTGGCGTGAGGCTGCTCTGCCCTGGGCGAGCCTTGCCCAGACTTGCCTCACGGCTAGGCTTCCAGTCCAGGAAGGAGCAGGCTGCGAGAGACTGGGAGATGCTACTGGCGCCTTCCTGGCCTCAGCTCCACTCCTGCCTTGCCTTTGCACCTAGTCCTCAGGCGTTCTTGTGGAGGGCTTAGTTGCCGGTGGGTTGCACACTGCCAAGCGCTCCAGCAGTGAGGGCTCTATTAGAGGCAATGGGAGGGCAACTGCAGGGCTCCTCCAGCGGTTGCTTGACCGCCCAGACTCAGCACAGCACGTAAAGCACAAGGCTCACAGGGCCCCTGGCTGGGGTCTGCAGCCCCACACACGCGGAGGCTGACTCGGTGAGCGCCCAGAAGGTGCCTGACAGACGTCATTTCCCTAGTGCTCTCCTCCCCAGCAGAGACGTGTGCAGGTGGTTGGGGCCTGCCCCTGCGTGTCTGGGCTCCCGTCCACAGCCCCAGCTCAGGGAAGCAGCTCCTCAGCCAAGACCTGTAGGAGGCGCGGGGCGCCCCCGCCTGGAAGGCTAGTGCACAGCATGAGGGAAGCGAGCCTCCTTGGGAAAAGAGGAGGCAGCCCAGATGCGTGGGGATGCAATCACTGCTTGGATGGAGCCGAGTGCGCCTCCAGTACGGCAGAGCTCCAGCTCTGCTCAGAGGCCCGATCTGGCAGAGTGCTGGCGTGAGGCTGCTCTGCCCTGGGCGAGCCTTGCCCAGACTTGCCTCGCGGCTAGGCTTCCAGTCCAGAAAGGAGCGGGCTGCGCGAGACTGGGAGATGCTACTGGCGCCTTCCTGGCCTCAGCTCCACTCCTGCCTTGCCTTTGCACCTAGTCCTCAGACGTTCTTGTGGAGGGCTTAGTTGCCGGTGGGTTGCACACTGCCAAGCGCTCCAGCAGTGACGGCTCTATTAGAGGCAATGGGAGGGCAACTGCAGGGCTCCTCCAGCGATTGCTTGACCGCCCAGACTCAGCACAGCACGCAGAGCACAAGGCTCACAGGGCCCCTGGCTGGGGTCTGCAGCCCCACATACGCGGAGGCTGACTCGGTGAGCGCCCAGAAGGTGCCTGACAGACGTCATTTCCCTAGTGCTCTCCTCCCCAGCAGAGACGTGTGCAGGTGGTTGGGGCCTGCCCCTGCGTGTCTGGGCTCCCTTCCACAGCCCCAGCTCAGGGAAGCAGCTTCTGAGCCAAGACCTGTGGCAGGCGCAGGGGGCCCCGCCTGGAAGCCTAGTTTACAGCATGCGGGAAGCGAGCCTCCTCGGGAGAAGAGAAGGCAGCCCTGCTGTGTGCGGCTGCATTCACTGCTTTGGCGGAGCCGAGTGCGCCTCCAGGACGGCAGAGTTCCAGCTCTGCTCAGAGGCCCGATCTGGCAGAGTCACTGGCGTGAGGCTGCTCTGCCCTGGGCGAGCCTTGCCCAGACTTGCCTCACTGCTAGGCTTCCAGTCCAGGAAGGAGCAGGCTGCGAGAGACTGGGAGATGCTACTGGCGCCTTCCTGGCCTCAGCGCCACTCCTGCCTGGCCTTTGCACCTAGTCCTCAGGCGTTCTTGTGGAGGGCTTAGTTGCCGGTGGGTTGCACACTGCCAAGCGCTCCAGCAGTGAGGGCTCTATTAGAGGCAATGGGAGGGCAACTGCAGGGCTCCTCCAGCGGTTGCTTGACCGCCCAGACTCAGCACAGCTCGTAAAGCACAAGGCTCACAGGGCCCCTGGCTGTGGTCTGCAGCCCCACACACGCGGAGGCTGACTCGGTGAGCGCCCAGAAGGTGCCTGACAGACGTCATTTCCCTAGTGCTCTCCTCCCCAGCAGAGACGTGTGCAGGTGGTTGGGGCCTGCCCCTGCGTGTCTGGGCTCCCGTCCACAGCCCCAGCTCAGGGAAGCAGCTCCTCAGCCAAGACCTGTAGGAGGCGCGGGGCGCCCCCGCCTGGAAGCCTAGTGCACAGCATGAGGGAAGCGAGCCTCCTTGGGAGAAGAGGAGGCAGCCCAGATGCGTGGGGCTGCAATCACTGCTTGGGCGGAGCCGAGTGCGCCTCCAGTACGGCAGAGCTCCAGCTCTGCTCAGAGGCCCGATCTGGCAGAGTGCTGGCGTGAGGCTGCTCTGCCCTGGGCGAGCCTTGCCCAGACTTGCCTCGCGGCTAGGCTTCCAGTCCAGAAAGGAGCGGGCTGCGCGAGACTGGGAGATGCTACTGGCGCCATCCTGGCCTCAGCTCCACTCCTGCCTTGCCTTTGCACCTAGTCCCCAGGCGTTCTTGTGGAGGGCTTAGTTGCCGGTGGGTTGCACACTGCCAAGCGCTCCAGCTTGAGGGCTCTATTAGAGGCAAATTGAGGGCAACTGGAAGTCTATTCTTACGGTTGCTTGACCGCCCAGACTCAGCACAGCACGGAGAGCACAAGGCTCACAGGGCCCCTGGCTGGGGTCTGCAGCCCCACACACGCAGAGGCTGACTCGGTGAGTGCCCAGAAGTTGCCTGACAGACCTCATTTCCCTAGTGCTCTCCTCCCCAGCAGAGACGTGTGCAGGTGGTTGGGGCCTGCCCCTGCGTGTCTGGGCTCCCTTCCACAGCCCCAGCTCAGGGAAGCAGCTCCTGAGCCAAGACCTGTGGCAGGCGCAGGGGGCCCCGCCTGGAAGCCTAGTTTACAGCATGCAGGAAGCGAGCCTCCTCGGGAGAAGAGAAGGCAGCCCTGCTGTGTGCGGCTGCATTCACTGCTTTGGCGGAGCCGAGTGCGCCTCCAGGACGGCAGAGCTCCAGCTCTGCTCAGAGGCCCGATCTGGCAGAGTCGCTGGCGTGAGGCTGCTCTGCACTGGGCGAGCCTTGCCCAGACTTGCCTCACGGCTAGGCTTCCAGTCCAGGAAGGAGCAGGCTGCGAGAGACTGGGAGATGCTACTGGCGCCTTCCTGGCCTCAGCTCCACTCCTGCCTTGCCTTTGCACCTAGTCCTCAGGCGTTCTTGTGGAGGGCTTAGTTGCCGGTGGGTTGCACACTGCCACGCGCTCCAGCTTGAGGGCTCTATTAGAGGCAAAGTGAGGGCAACTGGAAGTCTATTCTTACGGTTGCTTGACCGCCCAGACTCAGCACAGCACGGAGAGCACAAGGCTCACAGGGCTCCTGGCTGGGGTCTGCAGCCCCACACACGCAGAGGCTGACTCGGTGAGCGCCCAGAAGGTGCCTGACAGACCTCATTTCCCTAGTGCTCTCCTCCCCAGCAGAGACGTGTGCAGGTGGTTGGGGCCTGCCCCTGCGTGTCTGGGCTCCCGTCCACAGCCCCAGCTCAGGGAAGCAGCTCCTCAGCCAAGACCTGTAGGAGGCGCGGGGCGCCCCCGCCTGGAAGCCTAGTGCCCAGCATGAGGGAAGCGAGCCTCCATGGGAGAAGAGGAGGCAGCCCAGATGCGTGGGGCTGCAATCACTGCTTGGGCGGAGCCGAGTGCGCCTCCAGTACGGCAGAGCTCCAGCTCTGCTCAGAGGACCGATCTGGCAGAGTGCTGGCGTGAGGCTGCTCTGCCCTGGGCGAGCCTTGCCCAGACTTGCCTCGCGGCTAGGCTTCCAGTCCAGAAAGGAGCGGGCTGCGCGAGACTGGGAGATGTTACTGGCGCCTTCCTGGCCTCAGCTCCACTCCTGCCTTGCCTTTGCACCTAGTCCTCAGGCGTTCTTGTGGAGGGCTTAGTTTCCGGTGGGTTGCACACTGCCAAGCGCTCCAGCAGTGACGGCTCTATTAGAGGCAATGGGAGGGCAACTGCAGGGCTCCTCCAGCTGTTGCTTGACCGCCCAGACTCAGCAAAGCACGGAGAGCACAAGGCTCACAGGGCCCCTGGCTGGGGTCTGCAGCCCCACATACGCGGAGGCTGACTCGGTGAGCGCCCAGAAGGTGCCTGACAGACGTCATTTCCCTAGTGCTCTCCTCCCCAGCAGAGACGTTTGCAGGTGGTTGGGGCCTGCCCCTGCGTGTCTGGGCTCCCTTCCACAGCCCCAGCTCAGGGAAGCAGCTTCTGAGCCAAGACCTGTAGGAGGCGCGGGGCGCCCCCGCCTGGAAGCCTAGTGCACAGCATGAGGGAAGAGAGCCTCCTTGGGAGAAGAGGAGGCAGCCCAGATGCGTGGGGCTGCAATCACTGCTTGGGCGGAGCCGAGTGCGCCTCCAGTACGGCAGAGCTCCAGCTCTGCTCAGAGGCCCGATCTGGCAGAGTGCTGGCGTGAGGCTGCTCTGCCCTGGGCGAGCCTTGCCCAGACTTGCCTCGCGGCTAGGCTTCCAGTCCAGAAAGGAGCGGGCTGCGCGAGACTGGGAGATGCTACTGGCGCCTTCCTGGCCTCAGCTCCACTCCTGCCTTGCCTTTGCACCTAGTCCCCAGGCGTTCTTGTGGAGGGCTTAGTTTCCGGTGGGTTGCACACTGCCAAGCGCTCCAGCTTAAGGGCTCTATTAGAGGCAAAGTGAGGGCAACTGGAAGTCTATTCTTACGGTTGTTTGACCGCCCAGACTCAGCGCAGCACGGAGAGCACAAGGCTCACAGGGCCCCTGGCTGGGGTCTGCAGCCCCACACACGCAGAGGCTGACTCGCTGAGTGCCCAGAAGTTGCCTGACAGACCTCATTTCCCTAGTGCTCTCCTCCCCAGCAGAGACGTGTGCAGGTGGTTGAGGCCTGCCCCTGCGTGTCTGGGCTCCCGTCCACAGCCCCAGCTCAGGGAAGCAGATCCTGAGCCAAGACCTGTGGCAGGCGCAGGGGGCCCCGCCTGGAAGCCTAGTTTACAGCATGCGGGAAGCGAGCCTCCTCGGGAGAAGAGAAGGCAGCCCTGCTGTGTGCGGCTGCATTCACTGCTTTGGCGGAGCCGAGTGCGCCTCCAGGACGGCAGAGCTCCAGCTCTGCACAGAGGCCCGATCTGGCAGAGTGCTGGCGTGAGGCTGCTCGGCCCTGGGCGAGCCTTGCCCAGACTTGCCTCGCGGCTAGGCTTCCAGTCCAGAAAGGAGCGGGCTGCGCGAGACTGGGAGATGCTACTGGCGCCTTCCTGGCCTCAGCTCCACTCCTGCCTTGCCTTTGCACCTAGTCCCCAGGCGTTCTTGTGGAGGGCTTAGTTGCCGGTGGGTTGCACACTGCCACGCGCTCCAGCTTGAGGGCTCTATGAGAGGCAAAGTGAGGGCAACTGGAAGTCTATTCTTACGGTTGCTTGACCGCCCAGACTCAGCACAGCACGGAGAGCACAAGGCTCACAGGGCCCCTGGCTGGGGTCTGCAGCCCCACACACGCAGAGGCTGACTCGGTGAGCGCCCAGAAGGTGCCTGACAGACCTCATTTCCCTAGTGCTCTCCTCCCCAGCAGAGACGTGTGCAGGTGGTTGGGGCCTGCCCCTGCGTGTCTGGGCTCCCGTCCACAGCCCCAGCTCAGGGAAGCAGCTCCTCAGCCAAGACCTGTAGGAGGCGCGGGGCGCCCCCGCCTGGAAGCCTAGTGCACAGCATGAGGGAAGCGAGCCTCCATGGGAGAAGAGGAGGCAGCCCAGATGCGTGGGGCTGCAATCACTGCTTGGGCGGAGCCGAGTGCGCCTCCAGTACGGCAGAGCTCCAGCTCTGCTCAGAGGACCGATCTGGCAGAGTGCTGGCGTGAGGCTGCTCTGCCCTGGGCGAGCCTTGCCCAGACTTGCCTCGCGGCTAGGCTTCCAGTCCAGAAAGGAGCGGGCTGCGCGAGACTGGGAGATGTTACTTGCGCCTTCCTGGCCTCAGCTCCACTCCTGCCTTGCCTTTGCACCTAGTCCTCAGGCGTTCTTGTGGAGGGCTTAGTTTCCGGTGGGTTGCACACTGCCAAGCGCTCCAGCAGTGACGGCTCTATTAGAGGCAATGGGAGGGCAACTGCAGGGCTCCTCCAGCTGTTGCTTGACCGCCCAGACTCAGCACAGCACGCAGAGCACAAGGCTCACAGGGCCCCTGGCTGGGGTCTGCAGCCCCACATACGCGGAGGCTGACTCGGTGAGCGCCCAGAAGGTGCCTGACAGACGTCATTTCCCTAGTGCTTTCCGCCCCACCAGAGACGTGTGCAGGTGGTTGGGGCCTGCCCCTGCGTGTCTGGGCTCCCTTCCACAGCCCCAGCTCAGGGAAGCAGCTTCTGAGCCAAGACCTGTGGCAGGCGCAGGGGGCCCCGCCTGGAAGCCTAGTTTACAGCATGCGGGAAGCGAGCCTCCTCGGGAGAAGAGAAGGCAGCCCTGCTGTGTGCGGCTGCATTCACTGCTTTGGCAGAGCCGAGTGCGCCTCCAGGACGCCAGAGTTCCAGCTCTGCTCAGAGGCCCGATCTGGCAGAGTCACTGGCGTGAGGCTGCTCTGCCCTGGGCGAGCCTTGCCCAGACTAGCCTCACTGCTAGGCTTCCAGTCCAGGAAGGAGCAGGCTGCGAGAGACTGGGAGATGCTACTGGCGCCTTCCTGGCCTCAGCGCCACTCCTGCCTGGCCTTTGCACCTAGTCCTCAGGCGTTCTTGTGGAGGGCTTAGTTGCCGGTGGGTTGCACACTGCCAAGCGCTCCAGCAGTGAGGGCTCTATTAGAGGCAATGGGAGGGCAACTGCAGGGCTCCTCCAGCGGTTGCTTGACCGCCCAGACTCAGCACAGCTCGTAAAGCACAAGGCTCACAGGGCCCCTGGCTGTGGTCTGCAGCCCCACACACGCGGAGGCTGACTCGGTGAGCGCCCAGAAGGTGCCTGACAGACGTCATTTCCCTAGTGCTCTCCTCCCCAGCAGAGACGTGTGCAGGTGATTGGGGCCTGCCCCTGCGTGTCTGGGCTCCCGTCCACAGCCCCAGCTCAGGGAAGCAGCTCCTCAGCCAAGACCTGTAGGAGGCGCGGGGCGCCCCCGCCTGGAAGCCTAGTGCACAGCATGAGGGAAGCGAGCCTCCTTGGGAGAAGAGGAGGCAGCCCAGATGCGTGGGGCTGCAATCACTGCTTGGGCGGAGCCGAGTGCGCCTCCAGTACGGCAGAGCTCCAGCTCTGCTCAGAGGCCCGATCTGGCAGAGTGCTGGCGTGAGGCTGCTGTGCCCTGGGCGAGCCTTGCCCAGACTTGCCTCGCGGCTAGGCTTCCAGTCCAGAAAGGAGCGGGCTGCGCGAGACTGGGAGATGCTACTGGCGCCATCCTGGCCTCAGCTCCACTCCTGCCTTGCCTTTGCACCTAGTCCCCAGGCGTTCTTGTGGAGGGCTTAGTTGCCGGTGGGTTGCACACTGCCAAGCGCTCCAGCTTGAGGGCTCTGTTAGAGGCAAATTGAGGGCAACTGGAAGTCTATTCTTACGGTTGCTTGACCGCCCAGACTCAGCACAGCACGGAGAGCACAAGGCTCACAGGGCCCCTGGCTGGGGTCTGCAGCCCCACACACGCAGAGGCTGACTCGGTGAGTGCCCAGAAGTTGCCTGACAGACCTCATTTCCCTAGTGCTCTCCTCCCCAGCAGAGACGTGTGCAGGTGGTTGGGGCCTGCCCCTGCGTGTCTGGGCTCCCGTCCACAGCCCCAGCTCAGGGAAGCAGCTCCTGAGCCAAGACCTGTGGCAGGCGCAGGGGGCCCCGCCTGGAAGCCTAGTTTACAGCATGCAGGAAGCGAGCCTCCTCGGGAGAAGAGAAGGCAGCCCTGCTGTGTGCGGCTGCATTCACTGCTTTGGCGGAGCCGAGTGCGCCTCCAGGAAGGCAGAGCTCCAGCTCTGCT
Source organism: Capricornis sumatraensis (assembly GCF_032405125.1). NCBI lineage: Eukaryota > Metazoa > Chordata > Mammalia > Artiodactyla > Bovidae > Capricornis > Capricornis sumatraensis. The sequence goes on along the minus strand of NW_027184615.1, from coordinate 7,076,106 downwards.
CAGAGGCCCGATCTGGCAGAGTCGCTGGCGTGAGGCTGCTCTGCCCTGGGCGAGCCTTGCCCAGACTTGCCTCACTGCTAGGCTTCCAGTCCAGGAAGGAGCAGGCTGCGAGAGACTGGGAGATGCTACTGGCGCCTTCCTGGCCTCAGCTCCACTCCTGCCTTGCCTTTGCACCTAGTCCTCAGGCGTTCTTGTGGAGGGCTTAGTTGCCGGTGGGTTGCACACTGCCAAGCGCTCCAGCAGCGAGGGCTCTATTAGAGGCAATGGGAGGGCAACTGCAGGGCTCCTCCAGCGGTTGCTTGACCGCCCAGACTCAGCACAGCACGTAAAGCACAAGGCTCACAGGGCCCCTGGCTGTGGTCTGCAGCCCCACACACGCGGAGGCTGACTCGGTGAGCACCCAGAAGGTGCCTGACAGACGTCATTTCCCTAGTGCTCTCCTCCCCAGCAGAGACGTGTGCAGGTCGTTGGGGCCTGCCCCTGCGTGTCTGGGCTCCCGTCCACAGCCCCAGCTCAGGGAAGCAGCTCCTCAGCCAAGACCTGTAGGAGGCGCGGGGCGCCCCCGCCTGGAAGCCTAGTGCACAGCATGAGGGAAGCGAGCCTCCTTGGGAGAAGAGGAGGCAGCCCAGATGCGTGGGGCTGCAATCACTGCTTGGGCGGAGCCGAGTGCGCCTCCAGTACGGCAGAGCTCCAGCTCTGCTCAGAGGCCCGATCTGGCAGAGTGCTGGCGTGAGGCTGCTCTGCCCTGGGCGAGCCTTGCCCAGACTTGCCTCGCGGCTAGGCTTCCAGTCCAGAAAGGAGCGGGCTGCGCGAGACTGGGAGATGCTACTGGCGCCTTCCTGGCCTCAGCTCCACTCCTGCCTTGCCTTTGCACCTAGTCCCCAGGCGTTCTTGTGGAGGGCTTAGTTGCCGGTGGGTTGCACACTGCCAAGCGCTCCAGCTTGAGGGCTCTATTAGAGGCAAATTGAGGGCAACTGGAAGTCTATTCTTACGGTTGCTTGACCGCCCAGACTCAGCACAGCACGGAGAGCACAAGGCTCACAGGGCCCCTGGCTGGGGTCTGCAGCCCCACACACGCAGAGGCTGACTCGGTGAGTGCCCAGAAGTTGCCTGACAGACCTCATTTCCCTAGTGCTGTCCTCCCCAGCAGAGACGTGTGCAGGTGGTTGGGGCCTGCCCCTGCGTGTCTGGGCTCCCGTCCACAGCCCCAGCTCAGGGAAGCAGCTCCTGAGCCAAGACCTGTGGAGGCGCAGGGGGCCCCGCCTGGAAGCCTAGTTTACAGCATGCAGGAAGCGAGCCTCCTCGGGAGAAGAGAAGGCAGCCCTGCTGTGTGCGGCTGCATTCACTGCTTTGGCGGAGCCGAGTGCGCCTCCAGGACGGCAGAGCTCCAGCTCTGCTCAGAGGCCCGATCTGGCAGAGTGCTGGCGTGAGGCTGCTCGGCCCTGGGCGAGCCTTGCCCAGACTTGCCTCTAGGCTAGGCTTCCAGTCCAGAAAGGAGCGGGCTGCGCGAGACTGGGAGATGCTACTGGCGCCTTCCTGGCCTCAGCTCCACTCCTGCCTTGCCTTTGCACCTAGTCCCCAGGCGTTCTTGTGGAGGGCTTAGTTGCCGGTGGGTTGCACACTGCCACGCGCTCCAGCTTGAGGGCTCTATGAGAGGCAAAGTGAGGGCAACTGGAAGTCTATTCTTACGGTTGCTTGACCGCCCAGACTCAGCACAGCACGGAGAGCACAAGGCTCACAGGGCCCCTGGCTGGGGTCTGCAGCCCCACACACGCAGAGGCTGACTCGGTGAGCGCCCAGAAGGTGCCTGACAGACCTCATTTCCCTAGTGCTCTCCTCCCCAGCAGAGACGTGTGCAGGTGGTTGGGGCCTGCCCCTGCGTGTCTGGGCTCCCGTCCACAGCCCCAGCTCAGGGAAGCAGCTCCTCAGCCAAGACCTGTAGGAGGCGCGGGGCGCCCCCGCCTGGAAGCCTAGTGCACAGCATGAGGGAAGCGAGCCTCCATGGGAGAAGAGGAGGCAGCCCAGATGCGTGGGGCTGCAATCACTGCTTGGGCGGAGCCGAGTGCGCCTCCAGTACGGCAGAGCTCCAGCTCTGCTCAGAGGACCGATCTGGCAGAGTGCTGGCGTGAGGCTGCTCTGCCCTGGGCGAGCCTTGCCCAGACTTGCCTCGCGGCTAGGCTTCCAGTCCAGAAAGGAGCGGGCTGCGCGAGACTGGGAGATGTTACTTGCGCCTTCCTGGCCTCAGCTCCACTCCTGCCTTGCCTTTGCACCTAGTCCTCAGGCGTTCTTGTGGAGGGCTTAGTTTCCGGTGGGTTGCACACTGCCAAGCGCTCCAGCAGTGACGGCTCTATTAGAGGCAATGGGAGGGCAACTGCAGGGCTCCTCCAGCTGTTGCTTGACCGCCCAGACTCAGCACAGCACGCAGAGCACAAGGCTCACAGGGCCCCTGGCTGGGGTCTGCAGCCCCACATACGCGGAGGCTGACTCGGTGAGCGCCCAGAAGGTGCCTGACAGACGTCATTTCCCTAGTGCTTTCCGCCCCACCAGAGACGTGTGCAGGTGGTTGGGGCCTGCCCCTGCGTGTCTGGGCTCCCTTCCACAGCCCCAGCTCAGGGAAGCAGCTTCTGAGCCAAGACCTGTGGCAGGCGCAGGGGGCCCCGCCTGGAAGCCTAGTTTACAGCATGCGGGAAGCGAGCCTCCTCGGGAGAAGAGAAGGCAGCCCTGCTGTGTGCGGCTGCATTCACTGCTTTGGCAGAGCCGAGTGCGCCTCCAGGACGCCAGAGTTCCAGCTCTGCTCAGAGGCCCGATCTGGCAGAGTCACTGGCGTGAGGCTGCTCTGCCCTGGGCGAGCCTTGCCCAGACTAGCCTCACTGCTAGGCTTCCAGTCCAGGAAGGAGCAGGCTGCGAGAGACTGGGAGATGCTACTGGCGCCTTCCTGGCCTCAGCGCCACTCCTGCCTGGCCTTTGCACCTAGTCCTCAGGCGTTCTTGTGGAGGGCTTAGTTGCCGGTGGGTTGCACACTGCCAAGCGCTCCAGCAGTGAGGGCTCTATTAGAGGCAATGGGAGGGCAACTGCAGGGCTCCTCCAGCGGTTGCTTGACCGCCCAGACTCAGCACAGCTCGTAAAGCACAAGGCTCACAGGGCCCCTGGCTGTGGTCTGCAGCCCCACACACGCGGAGGCTGACTCGGTGAGCGCCCAGAAGGTGCCTGACAGACGTCATTTCCCTAGTGCTCTCCTCCCCAGCAGAGACGTGTGCAGGTGATTGGGGCCTGCCCCTGCGTGTCTGGGCTCCCGTCCACAGCCCCAGCTCAGGGAAGCAGCTCCTCAGCCAAGACCTGTAGGAGGCGCGGGGCGCCCCCGCCTGGAAGCCTAGTGCACAGCATGAGGGAAGCGAGCCTCCTTGGGAGAAGAGGAGGCAGCCCAGATGCGTGGGGCTGCAATCACTGCTTGGGCGGAGCCGAGTGCGCCTCCAGTACGGCAGAGCTCCAGCTCTGCTCAGAGGCCCGATCTGGCAGAGTGCTGGCGTGAGGCTGCTGTGCCCTGGGCGAGCCTTGCCCAGACTTGCCTCGCGGCTAGGCTTCCAGTCCAGAAAGGAGCGGGCTGCGCGAGACTGGGAGATGCTACTGGCGCCATCCTGGCCTCAGCTCCACTCCTGCCTTGCCTTTGCACCTAGTCCCCAGGCGTTCTTGTGGAGGGCTTAGTTGCCGGTGGGTTGCACACTGCCAAGCGCTCCAGCTTGAGGGCTCTGTTAGAGGCAAATTGAGGGCAACTGGAAGTCTATTCTTACGGTTGCTTGACCGCCCAGACTCAGCACAGCACGGAGAGCACAAGGCTCACAGGGCCCCTGGCTGGGGTCTGCAGCCCCACACACGCAGAGGCTGACTCGGTGAGTGCCCAGAAGTTGCCTGACAGACCTCATTTCCCTAGTGCTCTCCTCCCCAGCAGAGACGTGTGCAGGTGGTTGGGGCCTGCCCCTGCGTGTCTGGGCTCCCGTCCACAGCCCCAGCTCAGGGAAGCAGCTCCTGAGCCAAGACCTGTGGCAGGCGCAGGGGGCCCCGCCTGGAAGCCTAGTTTACAGCATGCAGGAAGCGAGCCTCCTCGGGAGAAGAGAAGGCAGCCCTGCTGTGTGCGGCTGCATTCACTGCTTTGGCGGAGCCGAGTGCGCCTCCAGGAAGGCAGAGCTCCAGCTCTGCTCAGAGGCCCGATCTGGCAGAGTCGCTGGCGTGAGGCTGCTCTGCCCTGGGCGAGCCTTGCCCAGACTTGCCTCACTGCTAGGCTTCCAGTCCAGGAAGGAGCAGGCTGCGAGAGACTGGGAGATGCTACTGGCGCCTTCCTGGCCTCAGCTCCACTCCTGCCTTGCCTTTGCACCTAGTCCTCAGGCGTTCTTGTGGAGGGCTTAGTTGCCGGTGGGTTGCACACTGCCAAGCGCTCCAGCAGCGAGGGCTCTATTAGAGGCAATGGGAGGGCAACTGCAGGGCTCCTCCAGCGGTTGCTTGACCGCCCAGACTCAGCACAGCACGTAAAGCACAAGGCTCACAGGGCCCCTGGCTGTGGTCTGCAGCCCCACACACGCGGAGGCTGACTCGGTGAGCACCCAGAAGGTGCCTGACAGACGTCATTTCCCTAGTGCTCTCCTCCCCAGCAGAGACGTGTGCAGGTCGTTGGGGCCTGCCCCTGCGTGTCTGGGCTCCCGTCCACAGCCCCAGCTCAGGGAAGCAGCTCCTCAGCCAAGACCTGTAGGAGGCGCGGGGCGCCCCCGCCTGGAAGCCTAGTGCACAGCATGAGGGAAGCGAGCCTCCTTGGGAGAAGAGGAGGCAGCCCAGATGCGTGGGGCTGCAATCACTGCTTGGGCGGAGCCGAGTGCGCCTCCAGTACGGCAGAGCTCCAGCTCTGCTCAGAGGCCCGATCTGGCAGAGTGCTGGCGTGAGGCTGCTCTGCCCTGGGCGAGCCTTGCCCAGACTTGCCTCGCGGCTAGGCTTCCAGTCCAGAAAGGAGCGGGCTGCGCGAGACTGGGAGATGCTACTGGCGCCTTCCTGGCCTCAGCTCCACTCCTGCCTTGCCTTTGCACCTAGTCCCCAGGCGTTCTTGTGGAGGGCTTAGTTGCCGGTGGGTTGCACACTGCCAAGCGCTCCAGCTTGAGGGCTCTATTAGAGGCAAATTGAGGGCAACTGGAAGTCTATTCTTACGGTTGCTTGACCGCCCAGACTCAGCACAGCACGGAGAGCACAAGGCTCACAGGGCCCCTGGCTGGGGTCTGCAGCCCCACACACGCAGAGGCTGACTCGGTGAGTGCCCAGAAGTTGCCTGACAGACCTCATTTCCCTAGTGCTGTCCTCCCCAGCAGAGACGTGTGCAGGTGGTTGGGGCCTGCCCCTGCGTGTCTGGGCTCCCGTCCACAGCCCCAGCTCAGGGAAGCAGCTCCTGAGCCAAGACCTGTGGAGGCGCAGGGGGCCCCGCCTGGAAGCCTAGTTTACAGCATGCAGGAAGCGAGCCTCCTCGGGAGAAGAGAAGGCAGCCCTGCTGTGTGCGGCTGCATTCACTGCTTTGGCGGAGCCGAGTGCGCCTCCAGGACGGCAGAGCTCCAGCTCTGCTCAGAGGCCCGATCTGGCAGAGTGCTGGCGTGAGGCTGCTCTGCCCTGGGCGAGCCTTGCCCAGACTTGCCTCTAGGCTAGGCTTCCAGTCCAGAAAGGAGCGGGCTGCGCGAGACTGGGAGATGCTACTGGCGCCTTCCTGGCCTCAGCTCCACTCCTGCCTTGCCTTTGCACCTAGTCCCCAGGCGTTCTTGTGGAGGGCTTAGTTGCCGGTGGGTTGCACACTGCCACGCGCTCCAGCTTGAGGGCTCTATTAGAGGCAAAGTGAGGGCAACTGGAAGTCTATTCTTACGGTTGCTTGACCGCCCAGACTCAGCACAGCACGGAGAGCACAAGGCTCACAGGGCCCCTGGCTGGGGTCTGCAGCCCCACACACGCAGAGGCTGACTCGGTGAGTGCCCAGAAGTTGCCTGACAGACCTCATTTCCCTAGTGCTCTCCTCCCCAGCAGAGACGTGTGCAGGTGGTTGGGGCCTGCCCCTGCGTGTCTGGGCGCCCGTCCACAGCCCCAGCTCAGGGAAGCAGCTCCTGAGCCAAGACCTGTGGGAGGCGCAGGGGGCTCCGCCTGGAAGCCTAGTTTACAGCATGCGGGAAGCGAGCCTCCTCGGGAGAAGAGAAGGCAGCCCTGCTGTGTGCGGCTGCATTCACTGCTTTGGCGGAGCCGAGTGCGCCTCCAGGACGGCAGAGCTCCAGCTCTGCTCAGAGGCCCGATCTGCAGAGTCGCTGGCGCGAGGATGCTCTGCCCTGGGCGAGCCTTGTCCAGACTTGCCTCACGGCTAGGCTTGCAGTCCAGGAAGGAGCAGGCTGCGAGAGACTGGGAGATGCTACTGGCGCCTTCCTGGCCTCAGCTCCACTCCTGCCTTGCCTTTGCACCTAGTCCTCAGGCGTTCTTGTGGAGGGCTTAGTTGCCGGTGGGTTGCACACTGCCACGCGCTCCAGCTTGAGGGCTCTATTAGAGGCAAAGTGAGGGCAACTGGAAGTCTATTCTTACGGTTGCTTGACCGCCCAGACTCAGCACAGCACGGAGAGCACAAGGCTCACAGGGCCCCTGGCTGGGGTCTGCAGCCCCACACACGCAGAGGCTGACTCGGTGAGCGCCCAGAAGGTGCCTGACAGACCTCATTTCCCTAGTGCTCTCCTCCCCAGCAGAGACGTGTGCAGGTGGTTGTGGCCTGCCCCTGCGTGTCTGGGCTCCCGTCCACAGCCCCAGCTCAGAGAAGCAGCTCCTCAGCCAAGACCAGTAGGAGGCGCGGGGCGCCCCCGCCTGGAAGCCTAGTGCACAGCATGAGGGAAGCGAGCCTCCATGGGAGAAGAGGAGGCAGCCCAGATGCGTGGGGCTGCAATCACTGCTTGGGCGGAGCCGAGTGCGCCTCCAGTACGGCAGAGCTCCAGCTCTGCTCAGAGGCCCGATCTGGCAGAGTGCTGGCCTGAGGCTGCTCTGCCCTGGGCGAGCCTTGCCCAGACTTGCCTCGCGGCTAGGCTTCCAGTCCAGAAAGGAGCGGGCTGCGCGAGACTGGGAGATGCTACTGGCGCCTTCCTGGCCTCAGCTCCACTCCTGCCTTGCCTTTGCACCTTGTCCCCAGGCGTTCTTGTGGAGGGCTTAGTTGCCGGTGGGTTGCACACTGCCACGCGCTCCAGCTTGAGGGCTCTATTAGAGGCAAATTGAGGGCAACTGGAAGTCTATTCTTATGGTTGCTTGACCGCCCAGACTCAGCACAGCACGGAGAGCACAAGGCTCTCAGGGCCCCTGGCTGGGGTCTGCAGCCCCACACACGCAGAGGCTGACTCGGTGAGTGCCCAGAAGTTGCCTGACAGACCTCATTTCCCTAGTGCTCTCCTCCCCAGCAGAGACGTGTGCAGGTGGTTGGGGCCTGCCCCTGCGTGTCTGGGCTCCCGTCCACAGCCCCAGCTCAGGGAAGCAGCTCCTGAGCCAAGACCTGTGGGAGGCGCAGGGGGCCCCGCCTGGAAGCCTAGTTTACAGCATGCGGGAAGCGAGCCTCCTCGGGAGAAGAGAAGGCAGCCCTGCTGTGTGCGGCTGCATTCACTGCTTTGGCGGAGCCGAGTGCGCCTCCAGGACGGCAGAGCTCCAGCTCTGCTCAGAGGCCCGATCTGGCAGAGTCGCTGGCGCGAGGATGCTCTGCCCTGGGCGAGCCTTGTCCAGACTTGCCTCACGGCTAGGCTTGCAGTCCAGGAAGGAGCAGGCTGCGAGAGACTGGGAGATGCTACTGGCGCCTTCCTGGCCTCAGCTCCACTCCTGCCTTGCCTTTGCACCTAGTCCTCAGGCGTTCTTGTGGAGGGCTTAGTTGCCGGTGGGTTGCACACTGCCACGCGCTTCAGCTTGAGGGCTCTATTAGAGGCAAAGTGAGGGCAACTGGAAGTCTATTCTTACGGTTGCTTGACCGCCCAGACTCAGCACAGCACGGAGAGCACAAGGCTCACAGGGCCCCTGGCTGGGGTCTGCAGCCCCACACACGCAGAGGCTGACTCGGTGAGCGCCCAGAAGGTGCCTGACAGACCTCATTTCCCTAGTGCTCTCCTCCCCAGCAGAGACGTGTGAAGGTGGTTTGGGCCTGCCCCTGCGTGTCTGGGCTCCCGTCCACAGCCCCAGCTCAAGGAAGCAGCTCCTCAGCCAAGACCTGTAGGTGGCGCGGGGCGCCCCCGTCTGGAAGCCTAGTGCACAGCATGAGGGAAGCGAGCCTCCATGGGAGAAGAGGAGGCAGCCCAGATGCGTGGGGCTGCAATCACTGCTTGGGCGGAGCCGAGTGCGCCTCCAGTACGGCAGAGCTCCAGCTCTGCTCAGAGGACCGATCTGGCAGAGTGCTGGCGTGAGGCTGCTCTGCCCTGGGCGAGCCTTGCCCAGACTTGCCTCACGGCTAGGCTTCCAGTCCAGAAAGGAGCGGGCTGCGCGAGACTGGGAGATGTTACTTGCGCCTTCCTGGCCTCAGCTCCACTCCTGCCTTGCCTTTGCACCTAGTCCTCAGGCGTTCTTGTGGAGGGCTTAGTTTCCGGTGGGTTGCACACTACCAAGCGCTCCAGCAGTGAGGGCTCTATTAGAGGCAATGGGAGGGCAACTGCAGGGCTCCTCCAGCTGTTGCTTGACCGCCCAGACTCAGCACAGCACGGAGAGCACAAGGCTCACAGGGCCCCTGGCTCGGGTCTGCAGCCCCACACACGCGGAGGCTGACTCGGTGAGCGCCCAGAAGTTGCCTCACAGACGTCATTTCCCTAGTGCTCTCCTCCCCAGCAGAGACGTGTGCAGGTGGTTGGGGCCTGCCCCTGCGTGTCTGGGCTCCCTTCCACAGCCCCAGCTCAGAGAAGCAGCTCCTCAGCCAAGACCTGTAGGAGGCGCGGGGCGCCCCCGCCTGGAAGCCTAGTGCACAGCATGAGGGAAGCGAGCCTCCATGGGAGAAGAGGAGGCAGCCCAGATGCGTGGGGCTGCAATCACTGCTTGGGCGGAGCCGAGTGCGCCTCCAGTACGGCAGAGCTCCAGCTCTGCTCAGAGGCCCGATCTGGCAGAGTGCTGGCGTGAGGCTGCTCTGCCCTGGGCGAGCCTTGCCAGACTTGGCTCGCAGCTAGGCTTCCAGTCCAGAAAGGAGCGGGCTGCGCGAGACTGGGAGATGCTACTGGCGCCTTCCTGGCCTCAGCTCCACTCCTGCCTTGCCTTTGCACCTAGTCCCCAGGCGTTCTTGTGGAGGGCTTAGTTGCCGGTGGGTTGCACACTGCCAAGCGCTCCAGCTTGAGGGCTCTATTAGAGGCAAATTGAGGGCAACTGGAAGTCTATTCTTACGGTTGCTTGACCGCCCAGACTCAGCACAGCACGAAGAGCACAAGGCTCACAGGGCCCCTGGCTGGGGTCTGCAGCCCCACACACGCAGAGGCTGACTCGGTGAGTGCCCAGAAGTTGCCTGACAGACCTCATTTCCCTAGTGCTCTCCTCCCCAGCAGAGACGTGTGCAGGTGGTTGGGGCCTGCCCCTGCGTGTCTGGGCTCCCGTCCACAGCCCCAGCTCAGGGAAGCAGCTCCTGAGCCAAGACCTGTGGCAGGCGCAGTGGGCCCCGCCTGGAAGCCTAGTTTACAGCATGCGGGAAGCGAGCCTCCTCGGGAGAAGAGAAGGCAGCCCTGCTGTGTGCGGCTGCATTCACTGCTTTGGCGGAGCCGAGTGCGCCTCCAGGACGGCAGAGCTCCAGCTCTGCTCAGAGGCCCGATCTGGCAGAGTGCTGGCGTGAGGCTGCTCTGGCCTGGGCGAGCCTTGCCCAGACTTGCCTCGCGGCTAGGCTTCCAGTCCAGGAAGGAGCAGGCTGCGAGAGACTGGGAGATGCTACTGGCGCCTTCCTGGGCTCAGCTTCACTCCTGCCTTGCCTTTGCACCTAGTCCTCAGGCGTTCTTGTGGAGGGCTTAGTTGCCGGTGGGTTGCACACTGCCAAGCGCTCCAGCAGTGAGGGCTCTATTAGAGGCAATGGGAGGGCAACTGCAGGGCTCCTCCAGCGGTTGCTTGACCGCCCAGACTCAGCACAGCACGTAAAGCACAAGGCTCACAGGGCCCCTGGCTGTGGTCTGCAGCCCCACACACGCGGAGGCTGACTCGGTGAGCGCCCAGAAGGTGCCTGACAGACGTCATTTCCCTAGTGCTCTCCTCCCCAGCAGAGACGTGTGCAGGTCGTTGGGGCCTGCCCCTGCGTGTCTGGGCTCCCGTCCACAGCCCCAGCTCAGCGAAGCAGCTCCTCAGCCAAGACCTGTAGGAGGCGCGGGGCGCCCCCGCCTGGAAGCCTAGTGCACAGCATGAGGGAAGCGAGCCTCCTTGGGAGAAGAGGAGGCAGCCCAGATGCGTGGGGCTGCAATCACTGCTTGGGCGGAGCCGAGTGCGCCTCCAGTACGGCAGAGCTCCAGCTCTGCTCAGAGGCCCGATCTGGCAGAGTGCTGGCGTGAGGCTGCTCTGCCCTGGGCGAGCCTTGCCCAGACTTGCCTCGCGGCTAGGCTTCCAGTCCAGAAAGGAGCGGGCTGCGCGAGACTGGGAGATGCTACTGGCGCCTTCCTGGCCTCAGCTCCACTCCTGCCTTGCCTTTGCACCTAGTCCCCAGGCGTTCTTGTGGAGGGCTTAGTTGCCGGTGGGTTGCACACTGCCAAGCGCTCCAGCTTGAGGGCTCTATTAGAGGCAAATTGAGGGCAACTGGAAGTCTATTCTTACGGTTGCTTGACCGCCCAGACTCACCACAGCACGGAGAGCACAAGGCTCACAGGGCCCCTGGCTGGGGTCTGCAGCCCCACACACGCAGAGGCTGACTCGGTGAGTGCCCAGAAGTTGCCTGACAGACCTCATTTTCCTAGTGCTCTCCTCCCCAGCAGAGAAGTGTGCAGGTGGTTGGGGCCTGCCCCTGCGTGTCTGGGCTCCCGTCCACAGCCCCAGCTCAGGGAAGCAGCTCCTCAGCCAAGAACTGTGGCAGGCGCAGGGGGCCCCGCCTGGAATCCTAGTTTATAGCATGCAGGAAGCGAGCCTCCTCGGGAGAAGAGAAGGCAGCCCTGCTGTGTGCGGCTGCATTCACTGCTTTGGCGGAGCCGAGTGCGCCTCCAGGACGGCAGAGCTCCAGCTCTGCTCAGAGGCCCGATCTGGCAGAGTCGCTGGCGTGAGGCTGCTCTGCCCTGGGCGAGCCTTGCCCAGACTTGCCTCACGGCTAGGCTTGCAGTCCAGGAAGGAGCAGGCTGCGAGAGACTGGGAGATGCTACTGGCGCCTTCCTGGCCTCAGCTCCACTCCTGCCTTGCCTTTGCAACTAGTCCTCAGGCGTTCTTGTGGAGGGCTTAGTTGCCGGTGGGTTGCACACTGCCACGCGCTCCAGCTTGAGGGCTCTATGAGAGGCAAAGTGAGGGCAACTGGAAGTCTATTCTTACGGTTGCTTGACCGCCCAGACTCAGCACAGCACGGAGAGCACAAGGCTCACAGGGCCCCTGGCTGGGGTCTGCAGCCCCACACACGCAGAGGCTGACTCGGTGAGCGCCCAGAAGGTGCCTGACAGACCTCATTTCCCTAGTGCTCTCCTCCCCAGCAGAGACGTGTGCAGGTGGTTGGGGCCTGCCCCTGCGTGTCTGGGCTCCCGTCCACAGCCCCAGCTCAGGGAAGCAGCTCCTCAGCCAAGACCTGTAGGAGGCGCGGGGCTCCCCCGCCTGGAAGCCTAGTGCACAGCATGAGGGAAGCGAGCCTCCATGGGAGAAGAGGAGGCAGCCCAGATGCGTGGGGCTGCAATCACTGCTTGGGCGGAGCCGAGTGCGCCTCCAGTACGGCAGAGCTCCAGCTCTGCTCAGAGGACCGATCTGGCAGAGTGCTGGCGTGAGGCTGCTCTGCCCTGGGCGAGCCTTGCCCAGACTTGCCTCGCGGCTAGGCTTCCAGTCCAGAAAGGAGCGGGCTGCGCGAGACTGGGAGATGTTACTTGCGCCTTCCTGGCCTCAGCTCCACTCCTGCCTTGCCTTTTCACCTAGTCCTCAGGCGTTCTTGTGGAGGGCTTAGTTTCCGGTGGGTTGCACACTGCCAAGCGCTCCAGCAGTGACGGCTCTATTAGAGGCAATGGGAGGGCAACTGCAGGGCTCCTCCAGCTGTTGCTTGACCGCCCAGACTCAGCACAGCACGCAGAGCACAAGGCTCACAGGGCCCCTGGCTGGGGTCTGCAGCCCCACATACGCGGAGGCAGACTCGGTGAGCGCCCAGAAGGTGCCTGACAGACGTCATTTCCCTAGTGCTTTCCGCCCCAGCAGAGACGTGTGCAGGTGGTTGGGGCCTGCCCCTGCGTGTCTGGGCTCCCTTCCACAGCCCCAGCTCAGGGAAGCAGCTTCTGAGCCAAGACCTGTGGCAGGCGCAGGGGGCCCCGCCTGGAAGCCTAGTTTACAGCATGCGGGAAGCGAGCCTCCTCGGGAGAAGAGAAGGCAGCCCTGCTGTGTGCGGCTGCATTCACTGCTTTGGCAGAGCCGAGTGCGCCTCCAGGACGCCAGAGTTCCAGCTCTGCTCAGAGGCCCGATCTGGCAGAGTCACTGGCGTGAGGCTGCTCTGCCCTGGGCGAGCCTTGCCCAGACTAGCCTCACTGCTAGGCTTCCAGTCCAGGAAGGAGCAGGCTGCGAGAGACTGGGAGATGCTACTGGCGCCTTCCTGGCCTCAGCGCCACTCCTGCCTGGCCTTTGCACCTAGTCCTCAGGCGTTCTTGTGGAGGGCTTAGTTGCCGGTGGGTTGCACACTGCCAAGCGCTCCAGCAGTGAGGGCTCTATTAGAGGCAATGGGAGGGCAACTGCAGGGCTCCTCCAGCGGTTGCTTGACCGCCCAGACTCAGCACAGCTCGTAAAGCACAAGGCTCACAGGGCCCCTGGCTGTGGTCTGCAGCCCCACACACGCGGAGGCTGACTCGGTGAGCGCCCAGAAGGTGCCTGACAGACGTCATTTCCCTAGTGCTCTCCTCCCCAGCAGAGACGTGTGCAGGTGATTGGGGCCTGCCCCTGCGTGTCTGGGCTCCCGTCCACAGCCCCAGCTCAGGGAAGCAGCTCCTCAGCCAAGACCTGTAGGAGGCGCGGGGCGCCCCCGCCTGGAAGCCTAGTGCACAGCATGAGGGAAGCGAGCCTCCTTGGGAGAAGAGGAGGCAGCCCAGATGCGTGGGGCTGCAATCACTGCTTGGGCGGAGCCGAGTGCGCCTCCAGTACGGCAGAGCTCCAGCTCTGCTCAGAGGCCCGATCTGGCAGAGTGCTGGCGTGAGGCTGCTCTGCCCTGGGCGAGCCTTGCCCAGACTTGCCTCGCGGCTAGGCTTCCAGTCCAGAAAGGAGCGGGCTGCGCGAGACTGGGAGATGCTACTGGCGCCTTCCTGGCCTCAGCTCCACTCCTGCCTTGCCTTTGCACCTAGTCCCCAGGCGTTCTTGTGGAGGGCTTAGTTGCCGGTGGGTTGCACACTGCCAAGCGCTCCAGCTTGAGGGCTCTATTAGAGGCAAATTGAGGGCAACTGGAAGTCTATTCTTACGGTTGCTTGACCGCCCAGACTCACCACAGCACGGAGAGCACAAGGCTCACAGGGCCCCTGGCTGGGGTCTGCAGCCCCACACACGCAGAGGCTGACTCGGTGAGTGCCCAGAAGTTGCCTGACAGACCTCATTTTCCTAGTGCTCTCCTCCCCAGCAGAGAAGTGTGCAGGTGGTTGGGGCCTGCCCCTGCGTGTCTGGGCTCCCGTCCACAGCCCCAGCTCAGGGAAGCAGCTCCTCAGCCAAGAACTGTGGCAGGCGCAGGGGGCCCCGCCTGGAATCCTAGTTTATAGCATGCAGGAAGCGAGCCTCCTCGGGAGAAGAGAAGGCAGCCCTGCTGTGTGCGGCTGCATTCACTGCTTTGGCGGAGCCGAGTGCGCCTCCAGGACGGCAGAGCTCCAGCTCTGCTCAGAGGCCCGATCTGGCAGAGTCGCTGGCGTGAGGCTGCTCTGCCCTGGGCGAGCCTTGCCCAGACTTGCCTCACGGCTAGGCTTGCAGTCCAGGAAGGAGCAGGCTGCGAGAGACTGGGAGATGCTACTGGCGCCTTCCTGGCCTCAGCTCCACTCCTGCCTTGCCTTTGCAACTAGTCCTCAGGCGTTCTTGTGGAGGGCTTAGTTGCCGGTGGGTTGCACACTGCCACGCGCTCCAGCTTGAGGGCTCTATGAGAGGCAAAGTGAGGGCAACTGGAAGTCTATTCTTACGGTTGCTTGACCGCCCAGACTCAGCACAGCACGGAGAGCACAAGGCTCACAGGGCCCCTGGCTGGGGTCTGCAGCCCCACACACGCAGAGGCTGACTCGGTGAGCGCCCAGAAGGTGCCTGACAGACCTCATTTCCCTAGTGCTCTCCTCCCCAGCAGAGACGTGTGCAGGTGGTTGGGGCCTGCCCCTGCGTGTCTGGGCTCCCGTCCACAGCCCCAGCTCAGGGAAGCAGCTCCTCAGCCAAGACCTGTAGGAGGCGCGGGGCTCCCCCGCCTGGAAGCCTAGTGCACAGCATGAGGGAAGCGAGCCTCCATGGGAGAAGAGGAGGCAGCCCAGATGCGTGGGGCTGCAATCACTGCTTGGGCGGAGCCGAGTGCGCCTCCAGTACGGCAGAGCTCCAGCTCTGCTCAGAGGACCGATCTGGCAGAGTGCTGGCGTGAGGCTGCTCTGCCCTGGGCGAGCCTTGCCCAGACTTGCCTCGCGGCTAGGCTTCCAGTCCAGAAAGGAGCGGGCTGCGCGAGACTGGGAGATGTTACTTGCGCCTTCCTGGCCTCAGCTCCACTCCTGCCTTGCCTTTTCACCTAGTCCTCAGGCGTTCTTGTGGAGGGCTTAGTTTCCGGTGGGTTGCACACTGCCAAGCGCTCCAGCAGTGACGGCTCTATTAGAGGCAATGGGAGGGCAACTGCAGGGCTCCTCCAGCTGTTGCTTGACCGCCCAGACTCAGCACAGCACGCAGAGCACAAGGCTCACAGGGCCCCTGGCTGGGGTCTGCAGCCCCACATACGCGGAGGCAGACTCGGTGAGCGCCCAGAAGGTGCCTGACAGACGTCATTTCCCTAGTGCTTTCCGCCCCAGCAGAGACGTGTGCAGGTGGTTGGGGCCTGCCCCTGCGTGTCTGGGCTCCCTTCCACAGCCCCAGCTCAGGGAAGCAGCTTCTGAGCCAAGACCTGTGGCAGGCGCAGGGGGCCCCGCCTGGAAGCCTAGTTTACAGCATGCGGGAAGCGAGCCTCCTCGGGAGAAGAGAAGGCAGCCCTGCTGTGTGCGGCTGCATTCACTGCTTTGGCAGAGCCGAGTGCGCCTCCAGGACGCCAGAGTTCCAGCTCTGCTCAGAGGCCCGATCTGGCAGAGTCACTGGCGTGAGGCTGCTCTGCCCTGGGCGAGCCTTGCCCAGACTAGCCTCACTGCTAGGCTTCCAGTCCAGGAAGGAGCAGGCTGCGAGAGACTGGGAGATGCTACTGGCGCCTTCCTGGCCTCAGCGCCACTCCTGCCTGGCCTTTGCACCTAGTCCTCAGGCGTTCTTGTGGAGGGCTTAGTTGCCGGTGGGTTGCACACTGCCAAGCGCTCCAGCAGTGAGGGCTCTATTAGAGGCAATGGGAGGGCAACTGCAGGGCTCCTCCAGCGGTTGCTTGACCGCCCAGACTCAGCACAGCTCGTAAAGCACAAGGCTCACAGGGCCCCTGGCTGTGGTCTGCAGCCCCACACACGCGGAGGCTGACTCGGTGAGCGCCCAGAAGGTGCCTGACAGACGTCATTTCCCTAGTGCTCTCCTCCCCAGCAGAGACGTGTGCAGGTGATTGGGGCCTGCCCCTGCGTGTCTGGGCTCCCGTCCACAGCCCCAGCTCAGGGAAGCAGCTCCTCAGCCAAGACCTGTAGGAGGCGCGGGGCGCCCCCGCCTGGAAGCCTAGTGCACAGCATGAGGGAAGCGAGCCTCCTTGGGAGAAGAGGAGGCAGCCCAGATGCGTGGGGCTGCAATCACTGCTTGGGCGGAGCCGAGTGCGCCTCCAGTACGGCAGAGCTCCAGCTCTGCTCAGAGGCCCGATCTGGCAGAGTGCTGGCGTGAGGCTGCTGTGCCCTGGGCGAGCCTTGCCCAGACTTGCCTCGCGGCTAGGCTTCCAGTCCAGAAAGGAGCGGGCTGCGCGAGACTGGGAGATGCTACTGGCGCCATCCTGGCCTCAGCTCCACTCCTGCCTTGCCTTTGCACCTAGTCCCCAGGCGTTCTTGTGGAGGGCTTAGTTGCCGGTGGGTTGCACACTGCCAAGCGCTCCAGCTTGAGGGCTCTGTTAGAGGCAAATTGAGGGCAACTGGAAGTCTATTCTTACGGTTGCTTGACCGCCCAGACTCAGCACAGCACGGAGAGCACAAGGCTCACAGGGCCCCTGGCTGGGGTCTGCAGCCCCACACACGCAGAGGCTGACTCGGTGAGTGCCCAGAAGTTGCCTGACAGACCTCATTTCCCTAGTGCTCTCCTCCCCAGCAGAGACGTGTGCAGGTGGTTGGGGCCTGCCCCTGCGTGTCTGGGCTCCCGTCCACAGCCCCAGCTCAGGGAAGCAGCTCCTGAGCCAAGACCTGTGGCAGGCGCAGGGGGCCCCGCCTGGAAGCCTAGTTTACAGCATGCAGGAAGCGAGCCTCCTCGGGAGAAGAGAAGGCAGCCCTGCTGTGTGCGGCTGCATTCACTGCTTTGGCGGAGCCGAGTGCGCCTCCAGGACGGCAGAGCTCCAGCTCTGCTCAGAGGCCCGATCTGGCAGAGTCGCTGGCGTGAGGCTGCTCTGCCCTGGGCGAGCCTTGCCCAGACTTGCCTCACTGCTAGGCTTCCAGTCCAGGAAGGAGCAGGCTGCGAGAGACTGGGAGATGCTACTGGCGCCTTCCTGGCCTCAGCTCCACTCCTGCCTTGCCTTTGCACCTAGTCCTCAGGCGTTCTTGTGGAGGGCTTAGTTGCCGGTGGGTTGCACACTGCCAAGCGCTCCAGCAGCGAGGGCTCTATTAGAGGCAATGGGAGGGCAACTGCAGGGCTCCTCCAGCGGTTGCTTGACCGCCCAGACTCAGCACAGCACGTAAAGCACAAGGCTCACAGGGCCCCTGGCTGTGGTCTGCAGCCCCACACACGCGGAGGCTGACTCGGTGAGCACCCAGAAGGTGCCTGACAGACGTCATTTCCCTAGTGCTCTCCTCCCCAGCAGAGACGTGTGCAGGTCGTTGGGGCCTGCCCCTGCGTGTCTGGGCTCCCGTCCACAGCCCCAGCTCAGGGAAGCAGCTCCTCAGCCAAGACCTGTAGGAGGCGCGGGGCGCCCCCGCCTGGAAGCCTAGTGCACAGCATGAGGGAAGCGAGCCTCCTTGGGAGAAGAGGAGGCAGCCCAGATGCGTGGGGCTGCAATCACTGCTTGGGCGGAGCCGAGTGCGCCTCCAGTACGGCAGAGCTCCAGCTCTGCTCAGAGGCCCGATCTGGCAGAGTGCTGGCGTGAGGCTGCTCTGCCCTGGGCGAGCCTTGCCCAGACTTGCCTCGCGGCTAGGCTTCCAGTCCAGAAAGGAGCGGGCTGCGCGAGACTGGGAGATGCTACTGGCGCCTTCCTGGCCTCAGCTCCACTCCTGCCTTGCCTTTGCACCTAGTCCCCAGGCGTTCTTGTGGAGGGCTTAGTTGCCGGTGGGTTGCACACTGCCAAGCGCTCCAGCTTGAGGGCTCTATTAGAGGCAAATTGAGGGCAACTGGAAGTCTATTCTTACGGTTGCTTGACCGCCCTGACTCAGCACAGCATGGAGAGCACAAGGCTCACAGGGCCCCTGGCTGGGGTCTGCAGCCCCACACACGCAGAGGCTGACTCGGTGAGTGCCCAGAAGTTGCCTGACAGACCTCATTTCCCTAGTGCTCTCCTCCCCAGCAGAGACGTGTGCAGGTGGTTGGGGCCTGCCCCTGCGTGTCTGGGCTCCCGTCCACAGCCCCAGCTCAGGGAAGCAGCTCCTGAGCCAAGACCTGTGGAGGCCCAGGGGGCCCCGCCTGGAAGCCTAGTTTACAGCATGCGGGAAGCGAGCCTCCTCGGGAGAAGAGAAGGCAGCCCTGCTGTGTGCGGCTGCATTCACTGCTTTGGCGGAGCCGAGTGCGCCTCCAGGACGGCAGAGCTCCAGCTCTGCTCAGAGGCCCGATCTGGCAGAGTGCTGGCGTGAGGCTGCTCTGCCCTGGGCGAGCCTTGCCCAGACTTGCCTCTAGGCTAGGCTTCCAGTCCAGAAAGGAGCGGGCTGCGCGAGACTGGGAGATGCTACTGGCGCCTTCCTGGCCTCAGCTCCACTCCTGCCTTGCCTTTGCACCTAGTCCCCAGGCGTTCTTGTGGAGGGCTTAGTTGCCGGTGGGTTGCACACTGCCACGCGCTCCAGCTTGAGGGCTCTATTAGAGGCAAAGTGAGGGCAACTGGAAGTCTATTCTTACGGTTGCTTGACCGCCCAGACTCAGCACAGCACGGAGAGCACAAGGCTCACAGGGCCCCTGGCTGGGGTCTGCAGCCCCACACACGCAGAGGCTGACTCGGTGAGTGCCCAGAAGTTGCCTGACAGACCTCATTTCCCTAGTGCTCTCCTCCCCAGCAGAGACGTGTGCAGGTGGTTGGGGCCTGCCCCTGCGTGTCTGGGCGCCCGTCCACAGCCCCAGCTCAGGGAAGCAGCTCCTGAGCCAAGACCTGTGGGAGGCGCAGGGGGCTCCGCCTGGAAGCCTAGTTTACAGCATGCGGGAAGCGAGCCTCCTCGGGAGAAGAGAAGGCAGCCCTGCTGTGTGCGGCTGCATTCACTGCTTTGGCGGAGCCGAGTGCGCCTCCAGGACGGCAGAGCTCCAGCTCTGCTCAGAGGCCCGATCTGGCAGAGTCGCTGGCGCCAGGATGCTCTGCCCTGGGCGAGCCTTGTCCAGACTTGCCTCACGGCTAGGCTTGCAGTCCAGGAAGGAGCAGGCTGCGAGAGACTGGGAGATGCTACTGGCGCCTTCCTGGCCTCAGCTCCACTCCTGCCTTGCCTTTGCACCTAGTCCTCAGGCGTTCTTGTGGAGGGCTTAGTTGCCGGTGGGTTGCACACTGCCACGCGCTCCAGCTTGAGGGCTCTATTAGAGGCAAAGTGAGGGCAACTGGAAGTCTATTCTTACGGTTGCTTGACCGCCCAGACTCAGCACAGCATGGAGAGCACAAGGCTCACAGGGCCCCTGGCTGGGGTCTGCAGCCCCACACACGCAGAGGCTGACTCGGTGAGCGCCCAGAAGGTGCCTGACAGACCTCATTTCCCTAGTGCTCTCCTCCCCAGCAGAGACGTGTGCAGGTGGTTGTGGCCTGCCCCTGCGTGTCTGGGCTCCCGTCCACAGCCCCAGCTCAGAGAAGCAGCTCCTCAGCCAAGACCTGTAGGAGGCGCGGGGCGCCCCCGCCTGGAAGCCTAGTGCACAGCATGAGGGAAGCGAGCCTCCATGGGAGAAGAGGAGGCAGCCCAGATGCGTGGGGCTGCAATCACTGCTTGGGCGGAGCCGAGTGCGCCTCCAGTACGGCAGAGCTCCAGCTCTGCTCAGAGGCCCGATCTGGCAGAGTGCTGGCCTGAGGCTGCTCTGCCCTGGGCGAGCCTTGCCCAGACTTGCCTCGCGGCTAGGCTTCCAGTCCAGAAAGGAGCGGGCTGCGCGAGACTGGGAGATGCTACTGGCGCCTTCCTGGCCTCAGCTCCACTCCTGCCTTGCCTTTGCACCTTGTCCCCAGGCGTTCTTGTGGAGGGCTTAGTTGCCGGTGGGTTGCACACTGCCACGCGCTCCAGCTTGAGGGCTCTATTAGAGGCAAATTGAGGGCAACTGGAAGTCTATTCTTATGGTTGCTTGACCGCCCAGACTCAGCACAGCACGGAGAGCACAAGGCTCTCAGGGCCCCTGGCTGGGGTCTGCAGCCCCACACACGCAGAGGCTGACTCGGTGAGTGCCCAGAAGTTGCCTGACAGACCTCATTTCCCTAGTGCTCTCCTCCCCAGCAGAGACGTGTGCAGGTGGTTGGGGCCTGCCCCTGCGTGTCTGGGCTCCCGTCCACAGCCCCAGCTCAGGGAAGCAGCTCCTGAGCCAAGACCTGTGGGAGGCGCAGGGGGCCCCGCCTGGAAGCCTAGTTTACAGCATGCGGGAAGCGAGCCTCCTCGGGAGAAGAGAAGGCAGCCCTGCTGTGTGCGGCTGCATTCACTGCTTTGGCGGAGCCGAGTGCGCCTCCAGGACGGCAGAGCTCCAGCTCTGCTCAGAGGCCCGATCTGGCAGAGTCGCTGGCGCGAGGATGCTCTGCCCTGGGCGAGCCTTGTCCAGACTTGCCTCACGGCTAGGCTTGCAGTCCAGGAAGGAGCAGGCTGCGAGAGACTGGGAGATGCTACTGGCGCCTTCCTGGCCTCAGCTCCACTCCTGCCTTGCCTTTGCACCTAGTCCTCAGGCGTTCTTGTGGAGGGCTTAGTTGCCGGTGGGTTGCACACTGCCACGCGCTTCAGCTTGAGGGCTCTATTAGAGGCAAAGTGAGGGCAACTGGAAGTCTATTCTTACGGTTGCTTGACCGCCCAGACTCAGCACAGCACGGAGAGCACAAGGCTCACAGGGCCCCTGGCTGGGGTCTGCAGCCCCACACACGCAGAGGCTGACTCGGTGAGCGCCCAGAAGGTGCCTGACAGACCTCATTTCCCTAGTGCTCTCCTCCCCAGCAGAGACGTGTGAAGGTGGTTTGGGCCTGCCCCTGCGTGTCTGGGCTCCCGTCCACAGCCCCAGCTCAAGGAAGCAGCTCCTCAGCCAAGACCTGTAGGAGGCGCGGGGCGCCCCCGTCTGGAAGCCTAGTGCACAGCATGAGGGAAGCGAGCCTCCATGGGAGAAGAGGAGGCAGCCCAGATGCGTGGGGCTGCAATCACTGCTTGGGCGGAGCCGAGTGCGCCTCCAGTACGGCAGAGCTCCAGCTCTGCTCAGAGGACCGATCTGGCAGAGTGATGGCGTGAGGCTGCTCTGCCCTGGGCGAGCCTTGCCCAGACTTGCCTCACGGCTAGGCTTCCAGTCCAGAAAGGAGCGGGCTGCGCGAGACTGGGAGATGTTACTTGCGCCTTCCTGGCCTCAGCTCCACTCCTGCCTTGCCTTTGCACCTAGTCCTCAGGCGTTCTTGTGGAGGGCTTAGTTTCCGGTGGGTTGCACACTACCAAGCGCTCCAGCAGTGAGGGCTCTATTAGAGGCAATGGGAGGGCAACTGCAGGGCTCCTCCAGCTGTTGCTTGACCGCCCAGACTCAGCACAGCACGGAGAGCACAAGGCTCACAGGGCCCCTGGCTCGGGTCTGCAGCCCCACACACGCGGAGGCTGACTCGGTGAGCGCCCAGAAGTTGCCTCACAGACGTCATTTCCCTAGTGCTCTCCTCCCCAGCAGAGACGTGTGCAGGTGGTTGGGGCCTGCCCCTGCGTGTCTGGGCTCCCTTCCACAGCCCCAGCTCAGAGAAGCAGCTCCTCAGCCAAGACCTGTAGGAGGCGCGGGGCGCCCCCGCCTGGAAGCCTAGTGCACAGCATGAGGGAAGCGAGCCTCCATGGGAGAAGAGGAGGCAGCCCAGATGCGTGGGGCTGCAATCACTGCTTGGGCGGAGCCGAGTGCGCCTCCAGTACGGCAGAGCTCCAGCTCTGCTCAGAGGCCCGATCTGGCAGAGTGCTGGCGTGAGGCTGCTCTGCCCTGGGCGAGCCTTGCCAGACTTGGCTCGCAGCTAGGCTTCCAGTCCAGAAAGGAGCGGGCTGCGCGAGACTGGGAGATGCTACTGGCGCCTTCCTGGCCTCAGCTCCACTCCTGCCTTGCCTTTGCACCTAGTCCCCAGGCGTTCTTGTGGAGGGCTTAGTTGCCGGTGGGTTGCACACTGCCAAGCGCTCCAGCTTGAGGGCTCTATTAGAGGCAAATTGAGGGCAACTGGAAGTCTATTCTTACGGTTGCTTGACCGCCCAGACTCAGCACAGCACGAAGAGCACAAGGCTCACAGGGCCCCTGGCTGGGGTCTGCAGCCCCACACACGCAGAGGCTGACTCGGTGAGTGCCCAGAAGTTGCCTGACAGACCTCATTTCCCTAGTGCTCTCCTCCCCAGCAGAGACGTGTGCAGGTGGTTGGGGCCTGCCCCTGCGTGTCTGGGCTCCCGTCCACAGCCCCAGCTCAGGGAAGCAGCTCCTGAGCCAAGACCTGTGGCAGGCGCAGTGGGCCCCGCCTGGAAGCCTAGTTTACAGCATGCGGGAAGCGAGCCTCCTCGGGAGAAGAGAAGGCAGCCCTGCTGTGTGCGGCTGCATTCACTGCTTTGGCGGAGCCGAGTGCGCCTCCAGGACGGCAGAGCTCCAGCTCTGCTCAGAGGCCCGATCTGGCAGAGTGCTGGCGTGAGGCTGCTCTGGCCTGGGCGAGCCTTGCCCAGACTTGCCTCGCGGCTAGGCTTCCAGTCCAGAAAGGAGCGGGCTGCGCGAGACTGGGAGATGCAACTGGCGCATTCCTGGCCTCAGCTCCACTCCTGCCTTGCCTTTGCACCTAGTCCCCAGTCGTTCTTGTGGAGGGCTTAGTTGCCGGTGGGTTGCACACTGCCACCCGCTCCAGCTTGAGGGCTCTATTAGAGGCAAAGTGAGGGCAACTGGAAGTCTATTCTTACGGTTGCTTGACCTGCCAGACTCAGCACAGCACGGAGAGCACAAGGCTCACAGGGCCCCTGGCTGGGGTCTGCAGCCCCACACACGCGGAGGCTGACTCGGTGAGCGCCCAGAAGGTGCCTGACAGACCTCATTTCCCTACTGCTCTCCTCCCCAGCAGAGACGTGTGCAGGTGGTTGTGGCCTGCCCCTGCGTGTCTGGGCTCCCGTCCACAGCCCCAGCTCAGGGAAGCAGCTCCTCAGCCAGGACCTGTAGGAGGCGCGGGGCGCCCCCGCCTGGAAGCCTAGTGCATAATATGAGGGAAGCGAGCCTCCATGGGAGAAGAGGAGGCAGCCCAGATGCGTGGGGCTGCAATCACTGCTTGGGCGGAGCCGAGTGGGCCTCCAGTACGGCAGAGCTCCAGCTCTGCTCAGAGGCCCGATCTGGCAGAGTGCTGGCGTGAGGCTGCTCTGCCCTGGGCGAGGCTTGCCCAGACTTGCCTCGCGGCTAGGCTTCCAGTCCAGAAAGGAGCGGGCTGCGCGAGACTGGGAGATGCTACTGGCGCCTTCCTGGCCTCAGCTCCACTCCTGCCTTGCCTTTGCACCTAGTCCCCAGGCGTTCTTGTGGAGGGCTTAGTTGCCGGTGGGTTGCACACTGCCAAGCGCTCCAGCTTGAGGGCTCTATTAGAGGCAAATTGAGGGCAACTGGAAGTCTATTCTTACGGTTGCTTGACCGCCCAGACTCAGCACAGCACGGAGAGCACAAGGCTCACAGGGACCCTGGCTGGGGTCTGCAGCCCCACACACGCAGAGGCTGACTCGGTGAGTGCCCAGAAGTTGCCTGACAGACCTCATTTCCCTAGTGCTCTCCTCCCCAGCAGAGACGTGTGCAGGTGGTTGGGGCCTGCCCCTGCGTGTCTGGGCTCCCGTCCACAGCCCCAGCTCAGGGAAGCAGCTCCTGAGCCAAGACCTGTGGAGGCGCAGGGGGCCCCGCCTGGAAGCCTAGTTTACAACATGCGGGAAGCGAGCCTCCGCGGGAGAAGAGAAGGCAGCCCTGCTGTGTGCGGCTGCATTCACTGCTTTGGCGGAGCCGAGTGCGCCTCCAGGACGGCAGAGCTCCAGCTCTGCTCAGAGGCCCGATCTGGCAGAGTCGCTGGCGCGAGGATGCTCTGCCCTGGGCGAGCCTTGTCCAGACTTGCCTCACGGCTAGGCTTGCAGTCCAGGAAGGAGCAGGCTGCGAGAGACTGGGAGATGCTACTGGCGCCTTCCTGGCCTCAGCTCCACTCCTGCCTTGCCTTTGCACCTAGTCCTCAGGCGTTCTTGTGGAGGGCTTAGTTGCCGGTGGGTTGCACACTGCCACGCGCTTCAGCTTGAGGGCTCTATTAGAGGCAAAGTGAGGGCAACTGGAAGTCTATTTTTACGGTTGCTTGACCGCCCAGACTCAGCACAGCACGGAGAGCACAAGGCTCACAGGGCCCCTGGCTGGGGTCTGCAGCCCCACACACGCAGAGGCTGACTCGGTGAGCGCCCAGAAGGTGCCTGACAGACCTCATTTCCCTAGTGCTCTCCTCCCCAGCAGAGACGTGTGAAGGTGGTTTGGGCCTGCCCCTGCGTGTCTGGGCTCCCGTCCACAGCCCCAGCTCAAGGAAGCAGCTCCTCAGCCAAGACCTGTAGGAGGCGCGGGGCGCCCCCGTCTGGAAGCCTAGTGCACAGCATGAGGGAAGCGAGCCTCCATGGGAGAAGAGGAGGCAGCCCAGATGCGTGGGGCTGCAATCACTGCTTGGGCGGAGCCGAGTGCGCCTCCAGTACGGCAGAGCTCCAGCTCTGCTCAGAGGACCGATCTGGCAGAGTGCTGGCGTGAGGCTGCTCTGCCCTGGGCGAGCCTTGCCCAGACTTGCCTCACGGCTAGGCTTCCAGTCCAGAAAGGAGCGGGCTGCGCGAGACTGGGAGATGTTACTTGCGCCTTCCTGGCCTCAGCTCCACTCCTGCCTTGCCTTTGCACCTAGTCCTCAGGCGTTCTTGTGGAGGGCTTAGTTTCCGTTGGGTTGCACACTACCAAGCGCTCCAGCAGTGAGGGCTCTATTAGAGGCAATGGGAGGGCAACTGCAGGGCTCCTCCAGCTGTTGCTTGACCGCCCAGACTCAGCACAGCACGGAGAGCACAAGGCTCACAGGGCCCCTGGCTCGGGTCTGCAGCCCCACACACGCGGAGGCTGACTCGGTGAGCGCCCAGAAGTTGCCTCACAGACGTCATTTCCCTAGTGCTCTCCTCCCCAGCAGAGACGTGTGCAGGTGGTTGGGGCCTGCCCCTGCGTGTCTGGGCTCCCTTCCACAGCCCCAGCTCAGAGAAGCAGCTCCTCAGCCAAGACCTGTAGGAGGCGCGGGGCGCCCCCGCCTGGAAGCCTAGTGCACAGCATGAGGGAAGCGAGCCTCCATGGGAGAAGAGGAGGCAGCCCAGATGCGTGGGGCTGCAATCACTGCTTGGGCGGAGCCGAGTGCGCCTCCAGTACGGCAGAGCTCCAGCTCTGCTCAGAGGCCCGATCTGGCAGAGTGCTGGCGTGAGGCTGCTCTGCCCTGGGCGAGCCTTGCCAGACTTGGCTCGCAGCTAGGCTTCCAGTCCAGAAAGGAGCGGGCTGCGCGAGACTGGGAGATGCTACTGGCGCCTTCCTGGCCTCAGCTCCACTCCTGCCTTGCCTTTGCACCTAGTCCCCAGGCGTTCTTGTGGAGGGCTTAGTTGCCGGTGGGTTGCACACTGCCAAGCGCTCCAGCTTGAGGGCTCTATTAGAGGCAAATTGAGGGCAACTGGAAGTCTATTCTTACGGTTGCTTGACCGCCCAGACTCAGCACAGCACGAAGAGCACAAGGCTCACAGGGCCCCTGGCTGGGGTCTGCAGCCCCACACACGCAGAGGCTGACTCGGTGAGTGCCCAGAAGTTGCCTGACAGACCTCATTTCCCTAGTGCTCTCCTCCCCAGCAGAGACGTGTGCAGGTGGTTGGGGCCTGCCCCTGCGTGTCTGGGCTCCCGTCCACAGCCCCAGCTCAGGGAAGCAGCTCCTGAGCCAAGACCTGTGGCAGGCGCAGTGGGCCCCGCCTGGAAGCCTAGTTTACAGCATGCGGGAAGCGAGCCTCCTCGGGAGAAGAGAAGGCAGCCCTGCTGTGTGCGGCTGCATTCACTGCTTTGGCGGAGCCGAGTGCGCCTCCAGGACGGCAGAGCTCCAGCTCTGCTCAGAGGCCCGATCTGGCAGAGTGCTGGCGTGAGGCTGCTCTGGCCTGGGCGAGCCTTGCCCAGACTTGCCTCGCGGCTAGGCTTCCAGTCCAGAAAGGAGCGGGCTGCGCGAGACTGGGAGATGCAACTGGCGCCTTCCTGGCCTCAGCTCCACTCCTGCCTTGCCTTTGCACCTAGTCCCCAGTCGTTCTTGTGGAGGGCTTAGTTGCCGGTGGGTTGCACACTGCCACCCGCTCCAGCTTGAGGGCTCTATTAGAGGCAAAGTGAGGGCAACTGGAAGTCTATTCTTACGGTTGCTTGACCTGCCAGACTCAGCACAGCACGGAGAGCACAAGGCTCACAGGGCCCCTGGCTGGGGTCTGCAGCCCCATACACGCGGAGGCTGACTCGGTGAGCGCCCAGAAGGTGCCTGACAGACCTCATTTCCCTACTGCTCTCCTCCCCAGCAGAGACGTGTGCAGGTGGTTGGGGCCTGCCCCTGCGTGTCTGGGCTCCCGTCCACAGCCCCAGCTCAGGGAAGCAGCTCCTCAGCCAGGACCTGTAGGAGGCGCGGGGCGCCCCCGCCTGGAAGCCTAGTGCATAATATGAGGGAAGCGAGCCTCCATGGGAGAAGAGGAGGCAGCCCAGATGCGTGGGGCTGCAATCACTGCTTGGGCAGAGCCGAGTGGGCCTCCAGTACGGCAGAGCTCCAGCTCTGCTCAGAGGCCCGATCTGGCAGAGTGCTGGCGTGAGGCTGCTCTGCCCTGGGCGAGGCTTGCCCAGACTTGCCTCGCGGCTAGGCTTCCAGTCCAGAAAGGAGCGGGCTGCGCGAGACTGGGAGATGCTACTGGCGCCTTCCTGGCCTCAGCTCCACTCCTGCCTTGCCTTTGCACCTAGTCCCCAGGCGTTCTTGTGGAGGGCTTAGTTGCCGGTGGGTTGCACACTGCCAAGCGCTCCAGCTTGAGGGCTCTATTAGAGGCAAATTGAGGGCAACTGGAAGTCTATTCTTACGGTTGCTTGACCGCCCAGACTCAGCACAGCACGGAGAGCACAAGGCTCACAGGGACCCTGGCTGGGGTCTGCAGCCCCACACACGCAGAGGCTGACTCGGTGAGTGCCCAGAAGTTGCCTGACAGACCTCATTTCCCTAGTGCTCTCCTCCCCAGCAGAGACGTGTGCAGGTGGTTGGGGCCTGCCCCTGCGTGTCTGGGCTCCCGTCCACAGCCCCAGCTCAGGGAAGCAGCTCCTGAGCCAAGACCTGTGGAGGCGCAGGGGGCCCCGCCTGGAAGCCTAGTTTACAACATGCGGGAAGCGAGCCTCCGCGGGAGAAGAGAAGGCAGCCCTGCTGTGTGCGGCTGCATTCACTGCTTTGGCGGAGCCGAGTGCGCCTCCAGGACGGCAGAGCTCCAGCTCTGCTCAGAGGACCGATCTGGCAGAGTCGCTGGCGCGAGGATGCTCTGCCCTGGGCGAGCCTTGTCCAGACTTGCCTCACGGCTAGGCTTGCAGTCCAGGAAGGAGCAGGCTGCGAGAGACTGGGAGATGCTACTGGCGCCTTCCTGGCCTCAGCTCCACTCCTGCCTTGCCTTTGCACCTAGTCCTCAGGCGTTCTTGTGGAGGGCTTAGTTGCCGGTGGGTTGCACACTGCCACGCGCTTCAGCTTGAGGGCTCTATTAGAGGCAAAGTGAGGGCAACTGGAAGTCTATTCTTACGGTTGCTTGACCGCCCAGACTCAGCACAGCACGGAGAGCACAAGGCTCACAGGGCCCCTGGCTGGGGTCTGCAGCCCCACACACGCAGAGGCTGACTCGGTGAGCGCCCAGAAGGTGCCTGACAGACCTCATTTCCCTAGTGCTCTCCTCCCCAGCAGAGACGTGTGAAGGTGGTTTGGGCCTGCCCCTGCGTGTCTGGGCTCCCGTCCACAGCCCCAGCTCAAGGAAGCAGCTCCTCAGCCAAGACCTGTAGGAGGCGCGGGGCGCCCCCGTCTGGAAGCCTAGTGCACAGCATGAGGGAAGCGAGCCTCCATGGGAGAAGAGGAGGCAGCCCAGATGCGTGGGGCTGCAATCACTGCTTGGGCGGAGCCGAGTGCGCCTCCAGTACGGCAGAGCTCCAGCTCTGCTCAGAGGACCGATCTGGCAGAGTGCTGGCGTGAGGCTGCTCTGCCCTGGGCGAGCCTTGCCCAGACTTGCCTCACGGCTAGGCTTCCAGTCCAGAAAGGAGCGGGCTGCGCGAGACTGGGAGATGTTACTTGCGCCTTCCTGGCCTCAGCTCCACTCCTGCCTTGCCTTTGCACCTAGTCCTCAGGCGTTCTTGTGGAGGGCTTAGTTTCCGGTGGGTTGCACACTACCAAGCGCTCCAGCAGTGAGGGCTCTATTAGAGGCAATGGGAGGGCAACTGCAGGGCTCCTCCAGCTGTTGCTTGACCGCCCAGACTCAGCACAGCACGGAGAGCACAAGGCTCACAGGGCCCCTGGCTCGGGTCTGCAGCCCCACACACGCGGAGGCTGACTCGGTGAGCGCCCAGAAGTTGCCTCACAGACGTCATTTCCCTAGTGCTCTCCTCCCCAGCAGAGACGTGTGCAGGTGGTTGGGGCCTGCCCCTGCGTGTCTGGGCTCCCTTCCACAGCCCCAGCTCAGAGAAGCAGCTCCTCAGCCAAGACCTGTAGGAGGCGCGGGGCGCCCCCGCCTGGAAGCCTAGTGCACAGCATGAGGGAAGCGAGCCTCCATGGGAGAAGAGGAGGCAGCCCAGATGCGTGGGGCTGCAATCACTGCTTGGGCGGAGCCGAGTGCGCCTCCAGTACGGCAGAGCTCCAGCTCTGCTCAGAGGCCCGATCTGGCAGAGTGCTGGCGTGAGGCTGCTCTGCCCTGGGCGAGCCTTGCCAGACTTGGCTCGCAGCTAGGCTTCCAGTCCAGAAAGGAGCGGGCTGCGCGAGACTGGGAGATGCTACTGGCGCCTTCCTGGCCTCAGCTCCACTCCTGCCTTGCCTTTGCACCTAGTCCCCAGGCGTTCTTGTGGAGGGCTTAGTTGCCGGTGGGTTGCACACTGCCAAGCGCTCCAGCTTGAGGGCTCTATTAGAGGCAAATTGAGGGCAACTGGAAGTCCATTCTTACGGTTGCTTGACCGCCCAGACTCAGCACAGCACGAAGAGCACAAGGCTCACAGGGCCCCTGGCTGGGGTCTGCAGCCCCACACACGCGGAGGCTGACTCGGTGAGCGCCCAGAAGGTGCCTGACAGACCTCATTTCCCTACTGCTCTCCTCCCCAGCAGAGACGTGTGCAGGTGGTTGGGGCCTGCCCCTGCGTGTCTGGGCTCCCGTCCACAGCCCCAGCTCAGGGAAGCAGCTCCTCAGCCAGGACCTGTAGGAGGCGCGGGGCGCCCCCGCCTGGAAGCCTAGTGCATAGTATGAGGGAAGCGAGCCTCCATGGGAGAAGAGGAGGCAGCCCAGATGCGTGGGGCTGCAATCACTGCTTGGGCGGAGCCGAGTGGGCCTCCAGTACGGCAGAGCTCCAGCTCTGCTCAGAGGCCCGATCTGGCAGAGTGCTGGCGTGAGGCTGCTCTGCCCTGGGCGAGGCTTGCCCAGACTTGCCTCGCAGCTAGGCTTCCAGTCCAGAAAGGAGCGGGCTGCGCGAGACTGGGAGATGCTACTGGCGCCTTCCTGGCCTCAGCTCCACTCCTGCCTTGCCTTTGCACCTAGTCCCCAGGCGTTCTTGTGGAGGGCTTAGTTGCCGGTGGGTTGCACACTGCCAAGCGCTCCAGCTTGAGGGCTCTATTAGAGGCAAATTGAGGGCAACTGGAAGTCTATTCTTACGGTTGCTTGACCGCCCAGACTCAGCACAGCACGGAGAGCACAAGGCTCACAGGGACCCTGGCTTGGGTCTGCAGCCCCACACACGCAGAGGCTGACTCGGTGAGTGCCCAGAAGTTGCCTGACAGACCTCATTTCCCTAGTGCTCTCCTCCCCAGCAGAGACGTGTGCAGGTGGTTGGGGCCTGCCCCTGCGTGTCTGGGCGCCCGTCCACAGCCCCAGCTCAGGGAAGCAGCTCCTGAGCCAAGACCTGTGGGAGGCGCTGGGGGCCCCGCCTGGAAGCCTAGTTTACAGCATGCGGGAAGCGAGCCTCCTCGGGAGAAGAGAAGGCAGCCCTGCTGTGTGCGGCTGCATTCACTGCTTTGGCGGAGCCGAGTGCGCCTCCAGGACGGCAGAGCTACAGCTCTGCTCAGAGGCCCGATCTGGCAGAGTCGCTGGCGCGAGGATGCTCTGCCCTGGGCGAGCCTTGTCCAGACTTGCCTCACGGCTAGGCTTGCAGTCCAGGAAGGAGCAGGCTGCGAGAGACTGGGAGATGCTACTGGCGCCTTCCTGGCCTCAGCTCCACTCCTGCCTTGCCTTTGCACCTAGTCCTCAGGCGTTCTTGTGGAGGGCTTAGTTGCCGGTGGGTTGCACACTGCCACGCGCTCCAGCTTGAGGGCTCTATTAGAGGCAAAGTGAGGGCAACTGGAAGTCTATTCTTACGGTTGCTTGACCGCCCAGACTCAGCACAGCACGGAGAGCACAAGGCTCACAGGGCCCCTGGCTGGGGTCTGCAGCCCCACATACGCGGAGGCTGACTCGGTGAGCGCCCAGAAGGTGCCTGACAGACGTCATTTCCCTAGTGCTCTCCTCCCCAGCAGAGACGTGTGCAGGTGGTTTGGGCCTGCCCCTGCATGTCCGGGCTCCCGTCCACAGCCCCAGCTCAGGGAACCAGCTCCTGAGCCAAGACCTGTGGCAGGCGCATGGGGCTCCGCCTGGAAGCCTAGTTTACAGCATGCGGGAAGCGAGCCTCCTCGGCAGAAGAGAAGGCAGCCCGGCTGTGTGCGGCTGCATTCACTGCTTTGGCGGAGCCGAGTGCGCCTCCAGGACGGCAGAGCTCCAGCTCTGCTCAGAGGCCCGATCTGGCAGTGTCGCTGGCGTGAGGCTGCTCTGCCCTGGGCGAGCCTTGCCCAGACTTGCCTCACGGCTAGGCTTGCAGTCCAGGAAGGAGCAGGCTGCGAGAGACTGGGAGATGCTACTGGCGCCTTCCTGGCCTCAGCTCCACTCCTGCCTTGCCTTTGCACCTAGTCCTCTGGCGTTCTTGTGGAGGGCTTAGTTGTCGGTGGGTTGCACACTGCCAAGCGCTCTAGCAGTGAGGGCTCTATTAGAGGCAATGGGAGGGCAACTGCAGGGCTCCTCCAGCGGTTGCTTGACCGCCCAGACTCAGCACAGCACGTAAAGCACAAGGCTCACAGGGCCCCTGGCTGGGGTCTGCAGCCCCACACACGCGGAGGCTGACTCGGTGAGCGCCCAGAAGGTGCCTGACAGACGTCATTTCCCTAGTGCTCTCCTCCCCAGCAGAGACGTGTGCAGGTGGTTTGGGCCTTCCCCTGCGTGTCTGGGCTCCCATCCACAGCCCCAGCTCAGGGAAGCAGCTCCTGAGCCAAGACCTGTGGGAGGGGCAGGGGGCCCCGCCTGGAAGCCTAGTTTACAGCATGTGGGAAGCGAGCCTCCTCGGGAGAAGAGAAGGCAGCCCTGCTGTGTGCGGCTGCATTCACTGCTTTGGCGGAGCCAAGTGCGCCTCCAGTACGGCAGAGCTCCAGCTCTGCTCAGAGGCCCGATCTGGCAGAGTTGCTGGCGTGAGGCTGCTCTGCCCTGGGCGAGCCTTGCCCAGACTTGCCTCGCGGCTAGGCTTCCAGTCCAGAAAGGAGCGGGCTGCGCGAGACTGGGAGATGCTACTGGCGCCTTCCTGGCCTCAGCTTCACTGCTGCCTTGCCTTTGCACCTAGTCCCCAGGCGTTCTTGTGGAGGGCTTAGTTGCCGGTGGGTTGCACACTGCCACACGCTCCAGCTTGAGGGCTCTATTAGAGGCAAAGTGAGGGCAACTGGAAGTCTATTCTTACGGTTGCTTGACCTCCCAGAGTCAGCACAGCACGGAGAGCACAAGGCTCACAGGGCCCCTGGCTGGGGTCTGCAGCCCCACACACGCGGAGGCTGACTCGGTGAGCGCCCAGAAGGTGCCTGACAGACCTCATTTCCCTAGTGCTCTCTTCCCTTGCAGAGACGTGTGCAGGTGGTTTGGGCCTGCCCCTGCGTGTCTGGGCTCCCGTCCACAGCTCCAGTTCAGGGAAGCAGCTCCTAAGCCAAGACCTGTGGCAGGCGCAGGGGGCCCCGCCTGGAAGCCTAGTTTACAGCATGCGGGAATCGAGCCTCCTCGGGAGAAGAGAAGGCAGCCCTGCTGTGTGCGGCTGCATTCACTGCTTTGGCGGAGCCGAGTGCGCCTCCAGGACGGCAGAGCTCCAGCTCTGCTCAGAGGCCCGATCTGGCAGAGTCGCAGGCGTGAGGCTGCTCTGCCCTGGGCGAGCCTTGCCCAGACTTGCCTCACGGCTAGGCTTCCAGTACAGGAAGGAGCAGGCTGCGAGAGACTGGGAGATGCTACTGGCGCCTTCCTGGCCTCAGCTCCACTCCTGCCTTGCCTTTGCACCTAGTCCTCAGGCGTTCTTGTGGAGGGCTTAGTTGCCGGTGGGTTGCACACTGCCAAGCGCTCCAGCAGTGAGGGCTCTATTAGAGGCAATGGGAGGGCAACTGCAGTGCTCCTCCAGCGGTTGCTTGACCGCCCAGACTCAGCACAGCACGTAAAGCACAAGGCTCACAGGGCCCCTGGCTGGGGTCTGCAGCCCCACACACGCGGAGGCTGACTCGGTGAGCGCCCAGAAGGTGCCTGACAGACCTCATTTCCCTAGTGCTCTCCTCCCCAGCAGAGACGTGTGCAGGTGGTTGGGGCCTGCCCCTGCGTGTCTGGGCTCCCGTCCACAGCCCCAGCTCAGGGAAGCAGCTCCTCAGCCAAGACCTGTAGGAGGCGCGGGGCGCCCCCGCCTCGAAGCCTAGTGCACAGCATGAGGGAAGCGAGCCTCCTTGGGAGAAGAGGAGGCAGCCCAGATGCGTGGGGCTGCAATCACTGCTTGGGCGGAGCCGAGTGCGCCTCCAGTACGGCAGAGCTCCAGCTCTGCTCAGAGGCCCGATCTGGCAGAGTGCTGGCGTGAGGCTGCTCTGCCCTGGGCGAGCCTTGCCCAGACTTGCCTCGCGGCTAGGCTTCCAGTCCAGAAAGGAGCGGGCTGCGCGAGACTGGGAGATGCTACTGGCGCCTTCCTGGCCTCAGCTTCACTGCTGCCTTGCCTTTGCACCTAGTTCCCAGGCGTTCTTGTGGAGGGCTTAGTTGCCGGTGGGTTGCACACTGCCACGCGCTCCAGCTTGAGGGCTCTATTAGAGGCAAATTGAGGGCAACTGGAAGTCTATTCTTACGGTTGCTTGACCGCCCAGACTCAGCGCAGCACGGAGAGCACAAGGCTCACAGGGCCCCTGGCTGGGGTCTGCAGCCCCACACACGCAGAGGCTGACTCGGTGAGTGCCCAGAAGTTGCCTGACAGACCTCATTTCCCTAGTGCTCTCCTCCCCAGCAGAGACGTGTGCAGGTGGTTGGGGCCTGCCCCTGCGTGTCTGGGCTCCCGTCCACAACCCCAGCTCAGGGAAGCAGCTCCTGAGCCAAGACCTGTGGGAGGAGCAGGGGGCCCCGCCTGGAAGCCTAGTTTACAGCATGCGGGAAGCGAGCCTCCTCGGGAGAAGAGAAGGCAGCCCTGCTGTGTGCGGCTGCATTCACTGCTTTGGCGGAGCCGAGTGCGCCTCCAGGACGGCAGAGCTCCAGCTCTGCTCAGAGGCCCGATCTGGCAGAGTCGATGGCGCGAGAATGCTCTGCCCTGGGCGAGCCTTGTCCAGACTTGCCTCACGGCTAGGCTTGCAGTCCAGGAAGGAGCAGGCTGCGAGAGACTGGGAGATGCTACTGGCGCCTTCCTGGCCTCAGCTCCACTCCTGCCTTGCCTTTGCAACTAGTCCTCAGGCGTTCTTGTGGAGGGCTTAGTTGCCGGTGGGTTGCACACTGCCACGCGCTCCAGCTTGAGGGCTCTATTAGAGGCAAACTGAGGGCAACTGGAAGTCTATTCTTACGGTTGCTTGACCGCCCAGACTCAGCACAGCACGGAGAGCACAAGGCTCACAGGACCCCTGGCTGGGGTCTGCAGCCCCACACACGCAGAGGCTGACTCGGTGAGCGCCCAGAAGGTGCCTGACAGACCTCATTTCCCTAGTGCTCTCCTCCCCAGCAGAGACGTGTGCAGGTGGTTGGGGCCTGCCCCTGCGTGTCTGGGCTCCCGTCCACAGCCCCAGCTCAAGGAAGCAGCTTCTCAGCCAAGACCTGTAGGAGGCGCGGGGCGCCCCCGTCTGGAAGCCTAGTGCACAGCATGCGGGAAGCGAGCCTCCATGGGAGAAGAGGAGGCAGCCCAGATGCGTGGGGCTGCAATCACTGCTTGGGCGGAGCCGAGTGCGCCTCCAGTACGGCAGAGCTCCAGCTCTGCTCAGAGGACCGATCTGGCAGAGTGCTGGCGTGAGGCTGCTCTGCCCTGGGCGAGCCTTGCCCAGACTTGCCTCACGGCTAGGCTTCCAGTCCAGAAAGGAGCGGGCTGCGCGAGACTGGGAGATGCTACTGGCGCCTTCCTGGCCTCAGCTCCACTCCTGCCTTGCCTTTGCACCTAGTCCCCAGGCGTTCTTGTGGATGGCTTAGTTGCCGGTGTGTTGCACACTGACAAGCGCTCCAGCAGTGAGGGCTCTATTAGAGGCAATGGGAGGGCAACTGCAAGTTTCCTCTTGCGGTTGCTTGACCGCCCAGACTCAGCACAGCACGGAGAGCACAAGGCTCACAGGGCCCCTGGCTGGGGTCTGCAGCCCCACACACCGGAGGTGAACTCTGGGAGCACCCAGAAGGTGCCTGACAGACGTCATTTCCCTAGTGCTCTCCTCCCCAGCAGAGACGTGTGCAGGTGGTTGGGGCCTGCCCCTGCGTGTCTGGGCTCCTGTCCACAGCCCCAGCTCAGGGAAGCAGCTCCTGAGCCAAGACCTGTGGAAGCGCAGGGGGCCCCGCCTGGAAGCCTAGTTTACAGCATGCGGGAAGCGAGCCTCCTCGGGAGAAGAGAAGGCAGCCCAGCTGCGTGCGGCTGCAATCAGTACTTTGGCGGAGCCGAGTGCCCCTCCAGTAAGGCAGAGCTCCAGCTATGCTCAAAGGCCCGATTTTCAGAGTTGCTGGCGTCAGGCTGCTGTGCCCTGGGCGAGCCTTGCCCAGACTTGCGTCGCGTTAGGCTTCCAGTCCAGTAAGGAGGGGGCTGCGCGAGACTGGGAGATGCTACTGGCGCCTTCCTGGCCTCAGCTCCACTCCTGCCTTGCCTTTGCACCTAGTCCCCAGGCGTTCTTGTGGAGGGCTTAGTTGCCGGTGGGTTGCAGACTGCCAAGCGCTCCAGCAGTGAGGGTTCTATTAGTGGTAATGGGAGGGCAACTGCAGGGCTCCTCCAGCGGTTCCTTGACCGCCCAGACTCAGCACAGCACGGAGAGCACAAGGCTCACATGGCCACTGGCTGGGGTCTGCAGCCCCACACACGCGGAGGCTGACTCGGTGAGCGCCCAGAAGGTTCCAGACAGACGTCATTTCCCTAGTGCTCTCCTCCCCAGCAGAGACGTGTGCAGGTGGTTAGGGCCTACCCCTGCGTTTTTGGGCTCCCGTCCACAGCCCCAGCTCAGGGAAGCAGCTCCTGAGCCTAGACCTGTGGGAGGCGCAGGGGGTCCCGCCTGGAAGCCTAGTTTACAGCATGCGGGAAGCGAGTCTCCTCGGGAGAAGAGGAGCCAGCCCAGCTGCGTGCGGCTGCAATCACTGCTTTGGTGGAGCCGAGTGCCCCTCCAGTACGGCAGAGCTCCAGCTCTGCTCAGAGGCCCGATCTGGCAGAGTTGCTGGCGTGAGGCTGCTGTGCCGTGGGCGAGCCTTGCCCGGACTTGCCTCGCGTTAGGCTTCTAGTCCAGAAAGGAGCAGGCTGCGCGAGACTGGGAGATGCTACTGGCGCCTTCCTGGCCTCAGCTCCACTCCTGCCTTGCCTTTGCACCTAGTCCCCAGGCGTTCTTGTGGAGGGCTTAGTTCCGGTGGGATGCACACCGCCAAGCGCTCCAGCTTGAGGGCTCTATTAGAGGGAAAGTGAGGGCAACTGGAAGTCTATTCTTACGGTTGCTTGACCGCCCAGACTCAGCACAGCACGGAGAGTACAAGGCTTACAGGGCCCCTGGCTGGGGTCTGAAGTCCCACACACACGGAAGCTGACTCGGTGAGCGCGCAGAAGGTGCCGGAGAGACGTCATTTCCCTAGTGCTCTCCTCCCCAGCAGAGACGTGTGCAGTTGGTTTGGGCCTGCCCCTGCGTGTCTGGGCTCCCGTCCACAGCCCCAGCTCAGGGAACCAACTCCTGAGCCAAGACCTGTGGTAGGCGCAGGGGGCCCCGCCTGGAAGCCTAGTTTACAGCATGCGGGAAGCGAGCCTCCTCGGGAGAAGAGAAGGCAGCCCTGCTGTGTGCGGCTGCATTCACTGCTTTGGCGGAGCCGAGTGTTCCTCCACTGCGGCATAGCTCCAGCTCTGCTCAGAGGCCCCATCTGGCAGAGTCCTGTCGTAGGGCTGCTCTGCCCTGGGCGAGCCTTGCCCAGACTTGCCTCGAGGCTCTACTTCCAGTCCAGAAAGAAGCGGGCTGCGAGAGACTGGGAGATGCTACTGGCGCCTTCCTGGCCTCAGCTCCACTCCTGCCTTGCCTTTGCACCTAGTCCCCAGGTGTTCTTGTGGAGGGTTTAGTTGCCGGTGGGTTGCACACTTCCAAGCGCTCCAGCTTGAGGGCTCTATTAGAGGCAAAGTGAGGGCAACTGGAAGTCTATTCTTACGGTTGCTTGACCGCCCAGACTCAGCACAGCACGGAGAGTACAAGGCTCACAGGGCCCCTGGCTGGGGTCTGCAGCCCCACACACGCGGAGGGTGACTTGGGGAGCGCCCAGAAGGTGCCTGACACACGTCATTTCCCTAGTGCTCTCCTCCCCAGCAGAGACATGTGCAGGTGGTTGGGGCCTGCCCCTGCGTGTCTGGGCTCCCGTCCACAGCCCCACCTCAGGGAAGCAGCTCCTCAGCCAAGACCTGTGGGAGGTGCACTGGGCCCCGCCTGGAAGCCTAGTTTACAGCATGCAGGAAGCGAATCTCCTCGGGAGAAGAGGAGCCAGCCCAGCTGCGTGCGGCTGCAATCACTGCTTTGTCGGATACGAGTGCCCCTCCAGTACGGCAGAGCTCCAGCTCTGCTCAGAGGCCCGATCTCGCAGAGTTGCTGGCGTGAGGCTTCTCTGCCCAGGGCTAGATTTTCCCAGACTTGCCTCGCGGCTAGGCTTCCAGTCCAGGAAGGAGCAGGCTGCGCGAGACAGGGAGATGCTACTGGCGCCTTCCTGGCCTCAGCTCCACTCCTGCCTTGCCTTTGCATCTATTCCCCATGCGTTCTTGTGGAGGGCTTAGTTGCCGGTGGGTTGCACACTGCCAAGCGCTCCCTCCGTGAGGGCTCTATTAGAGGCAAAGGGAGGGCTACTGCAAGTCGCCTCTTGCGTTTGCTTGACCGCCCAGACTCAGCACAGCACGGAAAGTACAAGGCTCACAGGGCCCCTGGCTGGGGTCTGCAGCCCCAAACACCGGAGGGGAACTCCGGGAGCGCCCAGAAGGTCCGTGACAGATGTCATTTCCCTAGTGCTCTCCTCCCCAGCAGAGACGTGTGCAGGTGGTTGGGGCCTGCCCTTGAGTGTATGGACTCCCTTCCACAGCCCCAGCTCAGGGAAGCAGCCCCTCAGCTAAGACCTCTAGGAGGCGCGGGGCGCCCCCGCCGGGAAGCCTAGTTTACAGCATGCCGGAAGCGAGCCTACTCAGTACAAGAGAAGGCAGCCCAGCTGCGTGCGGCTGCAATCAGTACTTTGGCGGAGCCGAGTGCTCCTCCAGTACGGCAGAGCTCCTTCTCTGCTCAAAGGCCCGATCTCTCAGAGTTGCTGGCGTGAGGCTGCTGTGCCCTGGGCGAGCCTTGCCCAGACTTGCCTCGCGTTAGGCTTCCAGTCAAGAGAGGAGGGGGCTGCGTGAGACTGGGAGATGCTACTGGCGCCTTCCTGGCCTCAGCTCCACTCCTGCCTTGCCTTTGCACCTAGTCCCCAGGCGTTCTTGTGGAGGGCTTAGTTGCCTGTGGGTTGCACAATGCCAAGCGCTCCAGGTGTGAGGGCTCTATTAGTGGTAATGGGAGGGCAATTGCAGGGCTCCTCCAGCGGTTGCTTGACCGCCCAGACTCAGCACAGCACGGAGTGCACAAGGCTCACAGGGCGCCTGGCTGTGGTCTGCAGCCCCACACACGCGAAGGCTGACTCCGTGAGCGCCCAGAAGTTGCCTGACAGACGTCATTTCCCTAGAGCTCTCCTCCCCAGCAGAGACGTGTGCAGGGTGTTAGGGCCTACCCCTGAGTTTCTGGGCTCCCGTCCACAGCCCCGGCTCAGGGAAGCAGCTCCTGAGCCAAGACCTGTGGGAGGCGCAGGGGGCCCCTCCTGGAAGTTTAGTTTACAGCATGCGGGAAGCGAGCATCCTTGGAAGAAGGGGAGGCAGCCCAGCGGCGTGCGGATGCAATCACTGCTTTGGCTTAGCCGAGTGCCCCTCCATTACGGCAGAGCTCCAGCTCTGCTCAGAGGCCCGATCTGGCAGAGTTGTTGGCGTGAGGCTGCTCTGCCCTTGGCGAACCTTGCCCCGACTTGCCTCGCGGCTAGGCTTCCAGTCCAGGAAGGAGCAGGCTGCGCGAGACTGGGAGATGCTACTGGCGCCTTCCTGGCCTCAGCTCCACTCCTGCCTTGCCTTTGCACCTAGTCCCCAGGCGTTCTTGTGGAGGGCTTAGTTGCCGGTGGGTTGCACACTGCCAAGCGCTCCAGCAGTGAGGGCTCTATTAGAGGCAATGGAAGGGCAACTGCAGGGCTCCTCCAGCGGTTCCTTGACCGCCCAGACTCAGCACAGCACGGAGAGCACAAGGCTCACAGGGCCCCTGGCTGGGGTCTGCAGCCCCACACACGCGGAGGCTGACTCGGTGAGCGCCCAGAAGGTGCCTGACAGACGTCATTTCCCTAGTGCTCTCCTCCCCAGCAGAGACGTGTGCAGGTAGTTAGGGCCTGCCCCTGCTATTCTGGGCTCCCGTCCACAGCCCCAGCTCAGGAAAGCAGCTCCTGAGCCAAGACCTGTGGGAGGCGCAGGGGGCCCTGCCTGGAAGCCTAGTTTACAGCATGCGGGAAGCGAGCCTCCTTGGGAGAAGGGGAGGCAGCCCAGCTGCGTGTGGCTGCATTCACTGCTTTGGCGGAGCCAAATGCGCCTCCAGTACGGCAGAGCTCCAGCTCTGCTCAGAGGCCTGATATGGCAGAGTTGCTGGCGTGAGGCTGCTCTGCCCTGGGTGAGCCTTGCCCAGACTTGCCGCACTTTAGGCTTCCAGTCCAGAAAGGAGCGGGCTGCGTGAGACTGGGAGATGCTACTGGCGCCTTCCTGGCCTCAGCTCCACTCCTGCCTTGCCTTTGCACCTAGTCCCCAGGCGTTCTTGTGGAGGGCTTAGTTGCCGGTGGGTTGCACACTGCCAAGCGCTCCAGCAGTGAGGGCTCTATTAGAGGCAATGGGAGGGCAACTGCAGGGCTCCTCCAGCGGTTGCTTGACCGCCCAGACTCAGCACAGCACGGAGAGCAGAAGGCTCACAGGACCCCTGGCTGGGGTCTGCAGCCCCACACACCTAAGGTGAACTCCGGGAGCGCCCAGAAGGTGCCTGAGTGCCGGCATTTCCCTAGTGCTCTCCTCCCAGGCAGAGAGGTGTGCATGTGGTTGGGGCCTGCCCCTGCGTGTCTGATCTCCCGTCCACAGCCCCAGCTCAGGGAAGCAGCTCCTGAGCCAAGACCTGTGGGAGGCGCAGGTGGCCCCGCCTGGAAGCCTAGATTACAGCATGCGGGAAGCAAGCCTCCTCCGGAGAAGAGAAGGCTGCCCTGCTGTGTGCGGCTGCATTCACTGCTTTGGCGCAGCCGAGTGCGCCTCCAGTACGGCAGAGCTCCAGCTCTGCTCAGAGGCCCGATCTGACAGAGTTGCTGGCGTTAGGCTGCTCTGTCCTGGGCGAGCCTTGCCCAGACTTGCCTCACACATAGGCTTCCAGTCCAGGAAGGAGCGGGCTGCGCGAGACTGGGAGATGCTCCTGGCGCTTTCCTGGCCTCAGCTCCACTCCTGCCTTGCCTTTGCACCTAGTCCCCAGGCGTTCTTGTGGAGGGCTTAGTTGCCGGTGGGTTGCACACTGCCAAGCGCTCCAGCAGTGAGGGCTCTATTAGAGGCAATGGGAGGGCAACTGCAGGGCTCCTCCAGCGGTTGCTTGACCGCCCAGACTCAGCACAGCACGGAGAGCACAAGGCTCACAGGGCCCCTGGCTGGGGTCTGCAGCCCCACACACCGGAGGTGAACTCCGGGAGCGCCCAGAAGGTGCCTGAGAGACGTCATTTCCCTAGTGCTCTCCTCCCCAGCAGAGACGTGTGCAGGTTGTTTGGGCCTGCCCCTGCGGGTCTGGACTCACGTCCACAGGCCCAGCTCAGGGAAGCAGCTCCTGAGCCAAGACATGTGGGAGGCGCAGGTGGCCCCGCCAGGAAGCCTAGTTGACAGCATGCGGAAAGCGAGCCTCCTCGGGAGAAGAGAAGGCAGCCCTGCTGTGTGCGGCTGCATTCACTGCTTTGGCGGAGCCGAGTGCGCCTCCAGTACGGCAGAGCTCCAGCTCTGCCCAGAGGCCTGATCTGGCAGAGTTGCTGGCGTGAGGCTGCTCTGCCCTGGGCGAGCATTGCCCAGACTTGCCTTGCGGCTAGGCTTCTAGTCCAGGAAGGAGCAGGCTGCGTGAGACTGGGAGATGCAACTGGCGCCTTCCTGGCCTCAGCTCCACTCCTGCCTTGCATTTGCACCTAGACCCCAGGCGTTCTTGTGGTGGGCTTAGTTGCCGGTGGGTTGCACACTTCCAAGAGCTCCAGCTTGAGGGCTCTATTAGAGGCAAAGTGAGGGCAAGTGGAAGTCTATTCTTACGGTTGCTTAACCGCCCAGACTCAGCACAGCACGGAGAGCACAAGGCTCACAGGGTCCCTGGCTGGGGTCTCCAGCCCCACACACGCGAATGCTGCCTCGGTGAGCGACCAGAAGGTGCCTGACAGAAGTCATTTCTCTAGTGCTCTTCTCCCCAGCAGAGACGTGTGCAGGTGGTTTGGGCCTGCCCCTGCGTGTCTGGGCTCCCGCCCACAGCCCCAGCTCAGTGTAGCAGCTCCTGAGCCAAGACCTTTGGTAGGCGCAGGGGGCGCCGCCTGGAAGCCTAGTTTACAGCATGCGGAATCGTGCCTCCTCCGGAGAAGAGGAGCCAACCGAGCTGCGTGCGGCTGCAATCACTGCTTGGGTGGAGCCGAGTGCGCCTCCAGTACGGCAGAGCTCCAGCTCTGCTCAGAGGGCCGATCTGGCATAGTGGCTGGCGTGAGGCTGCTGTGCCCTGGGCGAGCCTTGCCC
The DNA here is from genome assembly GCF_032405125.1 of Capricornis sumatraensis. Taxonomy (NCBI): domain Eukaryota; kingdom Metazoa; phylum Chordata; class Mammalia; order Artiodactyla; family Bovidae; genus Capricornis; species Capricornis sumatraensis. The sequence continues at coordinate 7,034,808 of NW_027184615.1, read as the reverse complement.
AGACTTGCCTCGCGTTAGGCTTCCAGTCCAGAAAGGAGCGGGCTGCGTGAGACTGGGAGATGCTCCTGGCGTCTTCCTGGCCTCAGCTCCACTCCTGCCTTGCCTTTGCACCTAGTCTCCAGGCGTTCATGTGGAGGGCTTAGTTGCCGGTGAGTTGCACACTACCAAGCGCTCCAGCAGTGAGGGCTCTATTAGACGCAATGGGAGGGCAACTGCAGGGCTCCTCCAGCGGTTGCTTGACTGCCCAGACTAAGCACAGCACGGAGAGCACAAGGCTCACAGGGCCCCAGGCTGGGGTCTGCAGCCCCATACACGCGGAGGCTGACTCGGTGAGCGCCCAGGAGGTGCCTGACAGACGGCATTTCCCTAGTGCTCTCCTCCCCAGCAGAGACATATGCAGGTGGTTGGGGCCTGCCCCTGGGTGTCTGGGCTCCCGTCCACAGCCCCAGCTCAGGGAAGCAGCTCCTGAGCCAAGACCTGTTGGAGGCGCAGGGGCCCCCGCCTGGAAGCCCAGTTTACAGCATGGGGGAAGCGAGCCTCCTGGGAGAAGGGGAGGCAGCCCAGCTGCGTGCGGCTGCAATCACTGCTTTGGCGGAGCCGAGTGCCCTTCCAGTACGGCAGAGCTCCAGCTCTGCTCAGCGGCCTGATCTGGCAGAGTTGCTGGCGTGAGGCTGCTCTGCCCTGGGCGAGCCTTGCCCAGACTTGCCTCACGTTAGGCTTCCAGTCCAGAAAGGAGCGGCCTGCGTGAGACTGGGAGATGCTACTGGCGCCTTCCTGGCCTCAGCTCCACTCCTGCCTTGCCTTTGCAGCTAGTCCCCAGGCCTTCTTGTGGAGGGCTTAGTTGCCGGTGGGTTGCACACTGCCAAGCGTTCCAGCATTGAGGGCTCTATTAGAGGCAATGGGAGGGCAACTGCAGGGCTCCTCCAGCGGTTGCTTGACCGCCCAGACTCAGCACAGCACGGAGAGCACAAGGCTCACAGGGCCCCTGGCTGGGGTCTGCAGCCCCACACTCCGGAGGTGAACTCCGGGAGAGCCCAGAAGGTGCCTGAGATACGTCATTTCCCTAGTACTCTCCTTCCCAGCAGAGACGTGTGCAGGTGGTTGGGGCCTGCCCCTGCGTGTCTGGGCTCCCGTCCACAGCCCCAGCTCAGGGAAGCAGCTCCTGAGGCAAGACCTGTGGGAGGCGCGGGGGGCCTCGCCTGGAAGCCTAGTTTACAGCATGCGGGAAGCGAGCTTCCTCGGGAGAAAAGAAGGCAGCCCGGCTGCGTGCGGCTGCATTCACTGCTTGGGCGGAGCCGAGTGCGCTTCCAGTACGGCAGAGCTCCAGCACTGTTCAGAGGCCCGATATGGCAGAGTTGCTGGCGTGAGGCTGCTCTGCCCTGGGCGAGCCTTGCCCAGACTTGCCTCGCGTGGGCTTCCTGTCCAGGAAGGAGCGGGCTGCGCGAGACTGGGAGATGCTACTGGCGCTTTCCTGGCCTCAGCTCCACTCCTGCCTTGCATTTGCACCTAGACCCCAGGCGTTCTTGTGATGGGCTTAGTTGCCGGTGGGTTGCACACTTCCAAGAGCTCCAGCTTGAGGGCTCTATTAGAGGCAAAGTGAGGGCAAGTGGATGTCTATTCTTACGGTTGCTTAACCGCCCAGACTCAGCACAGCACAGAGAGCACAAGGCTCACAGGGCCCCTGGCTGGGGTCTGCAGCCCCACACACGCGGAGGCTGACTCGGTGAGCGCCCAGAAGGTGCCTGACAGACGTCATTTCCCTAGTGCTCTCCTCCCCAGCAGAGACGTGTGCAGGTGGTTGGGGCTTGCCCCTGCGTGTCTGGGCTCCCGTCCACAGCCCCAGCTCAGGGAAGCATCTCCTCAGCCAAGACCTGTAGGAGGCGCGGGGCGCCCCCGCCTGGAAGCCCAGTTAACAGCATGCGGGAAGCGACTCTCCTCGGGAGAAGAGGAGCCAGTCCAGCTGCGTGCGGCTGCATTCACTGCTTTGGTGGAGCCGAGTGCCCCTCCAGTGCAGCAGAGCTCCAGCTCTGCTCAGAGGTCCGATCTGGCAGAGTTGCTGGCTTGAGGCTGCTCTGCCCAGGGCGAGCTTTGCCCAGACATGCCTCGCGGCTAGGCTTCCAGTCCAGGAAGGAGCAGGCTGCGCGAGAGTACGAGATGCTACTGGCGCCTTCCTGGCCTCAGCTCCAGTCCTGCCTTGCCTTTGCACCTAGTCCCCAGGCGTTCTGGTGAAAGGCTTAGTTGCCGGTGTTTTGCACACTGCCAAGCGCTCCAGCCATGAGGGATCTATTAGAGGTAAAGGGAGGGCTACTGCAAGTCGCATCTTGCGTTTGCTTGACCGCCCAGACTCAGCACAGCACGGAAAGCACAAGGCTCACAGGGCCCCTGGCTGGGGTCTGCATCCCCATACATCGGAGGCGAACTCCGGGAGCACCCAGAAGGTGCCTGACAGACGTCATTTCCCTAGTTCTCTCCTCCCCAGCAGAGACGTGTGCAAGTGGTTGGGGCCTCCCCTTGAGTGTCTGGACTCCCTTCCACAGCCCCAGCTCAGGGAAGCAGCTCCTCAGCTAAAACCTGTAGGAGGAGCGGGGCGCCCCCACCTGGAAGCCTAGTGCACAGCATGCGGGAAGCGAGCCTCCTCGGTAGAAGAGAAGGCAGCCCAGTTGCGTGTGGCTGCAATCACTGCTTTGGCGGAGCCGAGTGCCCTTCCAGTACGGCAGAGCTCCAGCTCTGCTCAAAGGCCTGATCTGGCAGAGTTGCTTGCGTGAGGCTGCTGTGCCCTGGGCGAGTCTTGCCCAGACTTGCCTCGCGTAGGCTACCTGTTCAGAAAGGAGCGGGCTGCGAGAGACTGGGAGATGCTACTGGCGCCTTCCTGGCCTCAGCTCCACTCCTGCCTTGCCTTTGCACCTAGTCCCCAGGCGTTCTTGTGGAGGGGTTAGTTGCTGGTGGGTTGCCCACTGCCAAGCGCTCCAGCAGTGAGGGCTCTATTAGAGGCAATGGGAGCGCAACTGCATTGCTCCTCCAGCGGTTGCTTGACCGCCCAGACTCAGCACAGCACGGAGAGCACAAGGCTCACAGGGCCCCTGGCTGGGGTCTGCAGCCCCACACACGCGGAGGCTAACTCAGTTAGCGCCCAGAAGATGCCTGACAGACGTCATTTCCCTAGTGCTCTCCTCCCCAGTAGAGACGTGTGTAGGTGGTTGGGGCCTGCCCCTGCGTGTCTGGGTTCCCGTCCAAAGCCCCACCACAGGGAAGCAGCTCCTGAGCCAAGACCTGTGGGAGGCGCAGGGGGCCCCGCCTGGAAGCCTAGTTTACAGCATGCGGGAAGCGAGCCTCCTCGGGAGGAGAGAAGCAGCCCTGCTGTGTGCGGCTGCATTCACTGCTTTGGCGGAGCCGAGTGCGCCTCCAGTACGGCAGAGCTCCAGCTCTGATCAGAGTCCGGATCTCGCAGAGTTGCTGGTGTTAGGCTGCTCTGTCCTGGGTGAGCCTTGCCCAGACTTGCCTCGCACATAGGCTTCCATTCCAGGAAGGAGCGGGCTGCGCGAGACTGGGAGATGCTACTGGCGCCTTCCTGGCCTCAGCTCCACTCCTGCCTTGCATTTGCACCTAGTCCCCAGGCGTTCTTGTGGAGGGCTTAGTTGCCGGTGGGTTGCACACTGCCAAGCGCTCCAGCAGTGAGGGCTCTATTAGAGGCAATGGGAGGGCAACTGCAGGGCTCCTCCAGCGGTTGCTTGACCGCCCAGACTCAGCACAGCACGGAGAGCACAAGGCTCACAGGGCCCCTGGCCGGGGTCTGCAGCCCCACACACCGGATGTGAACTCCGGGAGCGCCCAGAAGGTGCCTGAGAGACGTCATTTCCCTAGTGCTCTCCTTCCCAGCAGAGACGAGTGCAGGTGGTTGGGGCCTGATCCTGCGTGTCTGGGCTCCCGTCCACAGCCCCAGCTCAGGGAAGCAGCTCCTGAGCCAAGACCTGTGGGAGGCGCAGGGGGCCCCGCCTGGAAGCCTAGTTTACAGCATGCGGGAAGCAAGCCTCCTTGGGAGAAGGTGAGGCAGCCCAGCTGCGTGCGGCTGCAATCACTGCTTTTGCGGATACGAGTGCCCCTCCATTACGGCAGAGCTCCAGCTCTGCTCAGAGGCCCGCTCTGGCAGAGTTGCTTGCGTGAGTCTGCTCTGCCCTGGGCGAGCCTTGCCCAGACTTGCCGCACGTTAGGCTTCCAGTCCAGATAGGAGCGGGCGGCGTGAAACTGGGAGATGCTACTGGCGCCTTCCTGGCCTCAGCTTCACTCCTGCATTGCCTTTGCACCTAGTCCCCAGGCGTTCTTGTGAAAGGCTTAGTTGCCGGTGGGTTGCACACTGCCAAGCGCTCCAGCCATGAGGGCTCTATTAGAGGCAAAGGGAGGGCTACTACAAGTCGCCTCTTGCGTTTGCTTGACCGCCCAAAATCTGCACAGCACGGAAAGCACAAGGCTCACAGGGCCCCTGTCTGGGGTCTGCAGCCCCACACACCGGTGGGGAACTCCGGGAGCGCCCAGAAGGTGCCTGACAGACGTCATTTCCCTAGTGCTCTCCTCCCCAGCAGAGACGTGTGCAGGTGGTTGGGGCCTGCCCTTGAGTGTCTGGACTCCCTTCCACAGCCCCAGCTCAGGGAAGCAGCTCCTCAGCTAAGACCTGTAGGATGCGCGGGGCGCCCCCGCCTGGAAGCCTAGTTTACAGCATGCCGGAAGCGAGCCTCCTCAGTACAAGAGCAGGCAGCCCAGCTGCGTGCGGCGGCAATCACTACTTTGGCAGAGCCGAGTGCCCCTCCAGTACGGCAGAGCTCCAGCTCTGCTCAAAGGCCCGATCTCTCAGAGTTGCTGGCGTGAGGCTGCTGTGCCCTGGGGGAGCCTTGCCCAGACTTGCCGCACGTTAGGCTTCCAGTCCAGAAAGGAGCGGGCTGGGCGAGACTGGGAGATGCTACTGGCGCATTCCTGGCCTCAGCTCCACTCCTGCCTTGTCTTTGCACCTAGTCCCCAGGCGTTCTTGTGGAGGGCTTAGTTGCCGGTGGGTTGCCAACTGCCAAGCGCTCCAGCAGTGAGGGCTCTATTAGAGGCAATGGGAGGGCAACTGGAAGTCAATTCTTACGGTTGCTTGAACGCCGAGACTCAGCTCAGCACGGAGAGCACAAGGCTCACAGGGCCACTGGCTGGGGTCTGCAGCCCCACACACGCGGAGGCTGCCTCCGTGAGCGCCCAGAAGGTGCCTGGCAGACGTCATTTCCCTAGTGCTCTCCTCCCCAGCAGAGACGTGTGCAGGTGGTTAGGGCCTGCCCCTGCGTTTCTGGGCTCCCGTCCAAAGCCCCAGCTCAGGGAAGCAGCTCCTCAGCCAAGACCTGTGGGAGGCGCAGGGGGCCCCGCCTGGAAGCCTAGTTTACAGCATGCGGGAAGCGAGCCTCCTTGGGAGAAGGGGAACCAGCCCAGCTGCGTGCGGCTGCAATCACTGCTTTGGCGGAGTCGAGTGCCCCTCCATTACGGCAGAGCTCCAGCTCTGCTCAGAGGCCTGATATGGCAGAGTTGCTGGCGTGAGGCTGCTCTGCCCTGGGTGAGCCTTGCCCAGACTTGCCGCACGTTAGGCTTCCAGTCCAGAACGGAGCGGGCTGCGTGAGACTGGGAGATGCTACTGGCGCCTTCCTGGCCTCAGCTCCACTCCTGCCTTGCCTTTGCACCTAGTCCCCAGGCGTTCTTGTGGAGGGCTTAGTTGCCGGTGGGTTGCACACTGCCAAGCGCTCCAGCAGTGAGGGCTCTATTAGAGGCAATGGGAGGGCAACTGCAGGGCTCCTCCAGCGGTTGCTTGACCGCCCAGACTCAGCACAGCACGGAGAGCACAAGGCTCACAGGACCCCTGACTGGGGTCTGCAGCCCCACACACCTGAGGTGAACTCCGGGAGCGCCCAGAAGGTGCCTGAGTGCCGGCATTTCCCTAGTGCTCTCCTCCCAGGCAGAGACGTGTGCATGTGGTTGGGGCCTGCCCCTGCGTGTCTGATCTCCCGTCCACAGCCCCAGCTCAGGGAAGCAGCTCCTGAGCCAAGACCTGTGGGAGGCGCAGGGGGCCCCGCCTGGAAGCCTAGTTTACAGCATGCGGGAAGCAAGCCTCCTCCGGAGAAGAGAAGGCAGCCCTGCTGTGTGCGGCTGCATTCACTGCTTTGGCGCAGCCGAGTGCGCCTCCAGTACGGCAGAGCTCCAGGTCTGCTCAGAGGCCCGATCTGACAGAGTTGCTGGCGTTAGGCTGCTCTGTCCTGGGCGAGCCTTGCCCAGACTTGCCTCACACATAGGCTTCCAGTCCAGGAAGGAGCGGGCTGTGCGAGACTGGGAGATGCTCCTGGCGCCTTCCTGGCCTCAGCTCCACTCCTGCCTTGCCTTTGCACCTAGTCCCCAGGCGTTCTTGTGGAGGGCTTAGTTGCCGGTGTGTTGCACACTGGCAAGCGCTCCAGCAGTGAGGGCTCTATTAGAGGCAATAGGAGGGCAACTGCAGGGCTCCTCCAGCGGTTGCTTGACCGCCCAGACTCAGCACAGCACGGAGAGCACAAGGCTCACAGGGCCCCTGGCTGGGGTCTGCAGCCCCACACACCGGAGGTGAACTCCGGGAGCGCCCAGAAGGTGCCTGAGAGACGTCATTTCCCTAGTGCTCTCCTCCCCAGCAGAGACGTGTGCAGGTTGTTTGGGCCTGCCCCTGCGGTTCTGGACTCACGTCCACAGGCCCAGCTCAGGGAAGCAGCTCCTGAGCCAAGACATGTGGGAGGCGCAGGTGGCCCCGCAAGGAAGCCTAGTTTACATCATGCGGGAAGCGAGCCTCCTCGGGAGAAGAGAAGGCAGCCCTGCTGTGTGCGGCTGCATTCACTGCTTTGGCGGAGCCGAGTGCGCCTCCAGTACGGCAGAGCTCCAGCTCTGCTCAGAGGCCTGATCTGGCAGAGTTGCTGGTGTGAGGCTGCTCTGCCCTGGGCGAGCATTGCCCAGACTTGCCTCTCGGCTAGGCTTCTAGTCCAGGAAGGAGCAGGCTGCGCGAGACTGGGAGATGCTACTGGCGCCTTCCTGGCCTCAGCTCCACTCCTGCCTTGCATTTGCACCTAGACCCCAGGCGTTCTTGTGGTGGGCTTAGTTGCCGGTGGGGTGCACACTTCCAAGAGCTCCAGCTTGAGGGCTCTATTAGAGGCAATGTGAGGGCAACTGGAAGTCTATTCTTACGGTTGCTTGACCGCCCAGACTCAGCACAGCACGGAGAGCACAAGGCTCACAGGGCCCCTGGCTTGGGTCTGCAGCCCCACACACACGGAGGCTGACTCGGTGAGCGCCCAGAAGGTGCCTGACAAACGTCATTTCCCTAGTGCTCTCCTCCCCAGCAGAGACGTGTGCAGTTGGTTGGGGCCTGCCCCTGCGTGTCTGGGCTCCCGTCCACAGCCCCAGCTCAGGGAAGCAGCTCCTGAGCCAAGAACTGTGGGAGGTGCAGGGGGCCCCGCCTGGAAGCCTAGATTACAGCATGTGGGAAGCGAGCCTCCTCGGGAGAAGAGAAGGCAGCCCTGCTGTGTGCGGCTGCATTCACTGCTTTGGCGGAGCCGAGTTCGCCGCCAGTACGGCAGAGCTCCAGCTCTGCTCAGAGGCCCGATCTGGCAGAGTTGCTGGCGTGAGGCTGCTCTGCCCTGGGCGCGCCTTGGCCAGACTTGCCTCGCGGCTAGGCTTCCAGTCCAGGAAGGAGCAGGCTACGCGAGACTGGGAGATGCTACTGGCGCCTTCCTGACCTCAGCTCCACTCCTGCCTTGCCTTTGCACCTAGTCCCCAGGCGTTCTTGTGGAGGGCTTAGTTGCCGGTGGGTTGCACACGGCCAAGAGCTCCAGCAGTGAGGGCTCTATTAGAGGCAATGGGAGGGCAACTGCAGGGCTCCTCCAGCCGTTGCTTGACCGCCCAGACTCAGCACAGCACGGAGAGCACAAGGCTCACAGGGCGACTGGCTGGGGTCTGCAGCCCCACACACGCGGAGGCTGACTCGGTGAGCGCCCAGAAGGTGCCTGACAGACGTCATTTCCCTAGTGCTCTCCTCCCCAGCAGAGACGTGTGCAGGTGGTTGGGGCCTGCCCCTGCGTGTCTGTGCTCCCGTCCACAGCCCCAGCTCAGGGAAGCAGCTCCTCAGCCAAGACCTGTAGGAGGCGCGGAGCGCCCCCGCCTGGAAGCCTAGTGCACAGCATGCGGGAAGAGAGCCTCCTCGCGAGAAGAGAAGGCAGCCCTGCTGTGTGCGGCTGCATTCACTGCATTGGCGGAGCCGAGTGTTCCTCCAGTACGGCAGAGCTCCAGCTCTGCTCAGAGGCTCGATCTGGCAGAGTTGCTGGCGTGAGACTGCTCTGCCCTGGGCGAGCCTTGCCCAGACTTGCCTCGCGGCTAGGCTTCCAGTCCAGAAAGGAGCGGGCTCCGCGAGACTGGGAGATGCTACTGGTGCCTTCCTGGCCTCAGCTCCACTCCTGCTTTGCCTTTGCACCTAGTCCCCAGGCCTTCTTGTGGAGGGCTTAGTTGCCGGTGGATTGCACACTGCCAAGCGCTCCAGCTTGAGGGCTCTGTTAGAGGCAAAGTGAGGGCAACTGGAAGTCTATTCTTACGGTTGCTTGACCGCCCAAACTCAGCACAGCACGGAGAGCACAAGGCTCACAGGGCCCCTGGCTGGGGTCTGCAGCCCCACACACGCGGAGGCTGACTCGGTGAGCGCCCAGAAGGTGCCTGAAAGAAGTCTTTTCCCTAGTGCTCTCCTCCCCAGCAGAGACGTGTGCAGGTTGTTGGGGCCTGCCCCTGCGTGTCTGGGCTCCTGTCCACAGCCCCAGCTCAGGGAAGCAGCTCCTCAGCCAAGACCTGTTGGAGGCGCGGGGAGCCCCTGCCTGGAAACCTAGTGCACATCATGCGGGAAGCGAGCCTCTTCAGGAGAAGAGAAGGCAGCCCTTCTGTGTGCGGCTGCGTTCACTGCTTTGCCGGAGCGGAGTGCGCCTCCAGTACAGCAGAGCTCCAGCTCTGCTCAGAGGCCCGATCTGGCAGAGTTGCTGGCGTGAGTCTGCTCTGCCCTGGGCGAGCCTTGCCCAGACTTGCTGCGGCTAGGCTTCCAGTCCAGGAAGGCGCAGGCTGTGCGAGACTGGGAGATGCTACTGGCGCCTTCCTGGCCTCAGCTCCACTCCTGCCTTGCCTTTGCACCTAGTCCCCAGGCGTTCTTGTGGAGGGCTTAGTTGCCGGTGGGTTGCACACTGCCAAGCGCTCCAGCAGTGAGGGCTCTATTAGAGGAAATGGGAGGGCAACTGCAGGGCTCCTCCAGCGGTTGCTTGACCGCCCAGACAGCACAGCACGGAGAGCCCAAGGCTCACAGGGCCCCTGGCTGGGGTCTGCAGCCCCACACACCGGAGGGGAATTCCGGGAGCGCCCAGAAGTTCCCAGACAAACGTCATTTTCCTAGTGCTCTCCTCCCCAGCAGATACGTGGGCAGGTGGTTGGGGCCTGCCCTTGAGTGTCTGGACTCCCTTCCACAGCCCCAGCTCCGGGAAGCAGCTCCTCAGCTAAGACCTGTAGGAGGCGCGGGGCGCCCCCGCCGGAAAGCCTAGTTTACAGCATGCCGGAAGCGAGCCTCCTCAGTACAAGAGAAGGCAGCCCAGCTGCGAGCGAATGCAATCAGTACTTTGGCGGAGCCGAGTGCCCATCCAGTACAGCAGAGCTCCAGCTCTGCTCAAAGGCCCGATCTCTCATAATGCTAGCGTGAGCCTCCTGTGCCCTGGGCGAGCCTTGCCCAGACTTGCCTCGTGTAGGCTTCCTGTCCAGAATGGAGCGGGCTGCGCGAGACTGGGAGATGCTACTGGCGCCTTCCTGGCCTCAGCTCCACTCCTGCCTTGCCTTTGCAGCTTGTCCCCAGGCGTTCTTGTGGACGGCTTAGTTGCCGGTGGGTTGCACACTGCCAAGCGCTCCAGCAGTGAGGGCTCTATTAGAGGCAATGGGAGGGCAACTGCAGGGCTCCTCCAGCGGTTGCTTGACCGCCCAGACTCAGCACAGCACGGAGAGCACAGGCTCACAGGGCCCCTGGCTGGCGTCTGCAGCCCCACATTCCGAAGGTGAACTCCGGGAGAGGCCAGAAGGTGCCTGAGAGACGTCATTTCCCTAGTACTCTCCTTCCCAGCAGAGACGTGTGCAGGTGGTTGGGGCCTGCCCCTGCGTGTCTGGGCTCCCGTCCACAGCCCCAGCTCAGGGAAGCAGCTCCTGAGTCACGACCTGTGGGAGGCGCTGGGGGCCTCGCCTGGAAGCCTAGTTTACAGCATGCGGGAAGCGAGCCTCCTCGGGAGAAGAGAAGGCAGCCCGGCTGCGTGCAGCTGCATTCACTGCTTGGTCGGAGCCGAGTGCGCTTCCAGTACGGCAGAGCTCCAGCTCTGCTCAGAGGCCCGATCTGGCAGAGTTGCTGGCGTGAGGCTGCTCTGCCCTGGGCGAGCCTTGCCCAGACTTGCCTCGCGTAGGCTTCCTGTCCAGAAAGGAGCGGGCTGCGCGAGACTTGGAGATGCTACTGGCGCCTTCCTGGCCTCAGCTCCACTCCTGCCTTGCCTTTGCACCTAGTCCCCAGGCATTCTTGTGGACGGCTTAGTTGTCGGTGTGTTGCACACTGCCAAGCGCTCCAGCAGTGAGGGCTCTATTAGAGGCAAAGGGAGGGCAACTGCAAGTTTCCTCTTGCGGTTGCTTGACCGCCCAGATTCAGCACAGCACGGAGAGCCCAAGGCTCACAGGGCCCCTGGCTGGGGTCTGCAGCCCCACACACGCGGAGACTGACTCTGTGAGCGCCCAGAAGGTGCCTGACAGACGTCATTTCGCTAGTGCTCTCCTCCCCAGCAGAGACGTGTGCAGGTGCTTGGGGCCTGCCCCTGCGTGTCTGGGCTCCCGTCCACAGCCCCAACTCAGGGAAGCAGCTCCTGAGCCAAGACCTGTGGGAGGCGCAGGGGGCCCTGCCTGGAAGCCTAGTTTACAGCATGCTGGAAGCGAGCCTCCTCGGGAGAAGAGAAGGCAGCCCTGCTGCGTGTGGCTGCATTCACTGCTTTGGCGAAGCCGAGTGCGCCTCCAGTACGGCAGAGCTCCAGCTCTGCTCAGAAGCCCGATCTGGCAGAGCTGCTGGCGTGAGGCTGCGCTGCCCTGGGCGAGTCTTGCCCAGACTTGCCTCGCGGCTAGGCTTCCAGTCCAGGAAGGAGCAGGCTGCGCGAGACTGGGAGATTCTACTGGCGCCATCCTGGCCTCCGCTCCACTCCTGCCTTGCCTTTGCACCTAGTCCCCAGGCGTTCTTGTGGAGGGCTTAGTTGCCGGTGGGTTGCACACTGCCAAGCGCTCCAGCAGTGAGGGCTCTATTAGAGGCAATGGGAGGGCAACTGCAGGGCTCCTCCAGCGGTTGCTTGACCGCCCAGACTCAGCACAGCACGGAGAGCACAAGGCTCACAGGGCCCCTGGCTGGGGTCTGCAGCCCCACACACCGGAGGGGAATTCCGGGAGCGCCCAGAAGGTGCCAGACAGACGTCATTTTCCTACTGCTCTCCTCCCCAGCAGAGACGTGTGCAGGTGGTTGGGGCCTGCTCTTGAGTGTCTGGACTCCCTTCCACAGCCCCAGCTCAGGGAAGCAGCTCCTCAGCTAAGACCTTTAGGAGGCGCGGGGCGCCCCCGCCGGGAAGCCTAGTTTACAGCATGCCGGAAGCGAGCCTCCTCAGTAGAAGAGAAGGCAGCCCAGCTGCGTGCGGATGCAATCAGTACTTTGGCGGAGCCGAGTGCCCCTCCAGTACGGCAGAGCTCCAGCTCTGCTCAAAGGCCCGATCTCTCATAGTTGCTGGCGTGAGCCTCCTGTGCCCTGGGCGAGCCTTGCCCAGACTTGCCTCGCGTTAGGCTTCCAGTCCAGAAAGGAGCGGGCTGCGCGAGACTGGGAGATGCTACTGGCGCCTTCCTGGCCTCAGCTCCACTCCTGCCTTGCCTTTGCACCTAGTCCCCAGGCGTTCTTCTGGAGGGCTTAGTTGCCGGTGGGTTGCACACTGCCAAGCGCTCCAGCAGTGAGGGCTCTATCAGAGGCAAAGGGAGGGCTTCTGCAAGTCGCCTCTTGCGTTTGCTTGACCGCCCTGACTCAGCACAGCACGGAAATCACAAGGCTCACAGGGCCCCTGGCTGGGGTCTGCAGCCCCACACACCAGAGGCGAACTCCGGGAGCGCCCAGAAGTTGCCTGAAAGACGTCATTTCCCTAGTGCTCTCCTCCCCAGCAGAGACGTGTGCAGGTGGTTGGGGCCTTCCCCTGCGTGTCTGGGCTCCCGTCCACAGCCCCAGCTCAGGGAAGGAGTTCCTGAGCCAAGACCTGTGGGAGGCGCAGGGGGCCCCGCCTGGAAGCCTAGTTTACAGCATGCGGGAAGCGAGCCTCCTCGGGAGAAGAGAAGGCAGGCCGGCTGCGTGCTGCTGCATTCACTGCTTGGGCGGAGCCGAGTGCGCTTCCAGTACGGCAGAGCTCCAGCACTGCTCAGAGGCCCGATCTGGCAGAGTTGCTGGCGTGAGGCTGCTCTGCCCTGGGAGAGCCTTGCCCAGACTTGCCTCGCACATAGGCTTCCAGTCTAGAAAGGAGCAGGCTGCGCGAGACTGGGAGATGCTACTGGCGCCTTCCTGGACTCAGCTCCACTCCTGCCTTGCCTTTGCACCTAGTCCCCAGGCGTTCTTCTGGAGGGCTTATTTGCCGGTGGGTTGCACACTGCCAGGCGCTCCAGCAGTGAGGGCTCTATTAGAGGCAATGGGAGGGCAACTGCAGGGCTCCTCCAGCGGTTGCTTGACCGCCCAGACTCAGCACAGCACGGAGAGCCCAAGGCTCACAGGGCCCCTGGCTGGGGTCTGCATCCCCACACACGCGGAAGCTGACTCGGTGAGTGCCCAGAAGGTGCCTGACAGACGTCATTTCCCTAGTGCTCTCCTCCCCAGCAGAGACGTGTGCAGGTGCTTGGGGCCTGCCCCTGCGTGTCTGGGCTCCCGTCCACAGCCCCAGCTCAGGGAAGCAGCTCCTGAGCCAAGACCTGTGGGAGGCGCAGAGGGCCCCTCCTGGAAGCCTAGTTTACAGCATGCGGGAAGCGAGCCTCCTCGGGAGAAGAGAAGGCAGCCCTGCTGCGTGCGGCTGCAATCACTGCTTTGGCGGAGCCAAGTGCGCCTCCAGTACGGCAGAGCTCCAGCTCTGCTAAGAGGCCCGATCTGGCAGAGCTGCTGGCGTGAGGCTGCTCTGCCCTGGGCGAGCCTTGCCCAGACTTGCCTCGCGGCTAGGCTTCCAGTTCAGGAAGGAGCATGCTGTGCAAGACTGGGAGATGCTACTGGCGCCTTCCTGGCCTCAGCTCCACTCCTGCCTTGCCTTTGCACCTAGTCCCCAGGCGTTCTTGTGGAGGGTTTAGTAGCCTGTGTGTTGCACACTGCCAAGCGCTCCAGCAGTGAGGGCTCTATTAGAGGCAAATGGAGGGCTACTGCAAGTCGCCTCTTGCGTTTGCTTTTCCGCCCAGACTCAGCACAGCACGGAAAGCACAAGGCTCACAGGGCCCCTGGCTGGGGTCTGCAGCCCCACACACCGGAGGCGAACTCCGGGAGCACCCAGAAGGTGCCTGACAGACGTCATTTCCCTAGTGCTCTCCTCCCCAGCAGAGACGTGTGCAGGTGGTTGGGGCCTGCCCTTGAGTGTCTGGACTCCCTTCCACAGCCCCAGCTCAGGGAAGCAGCTCCTCAGCTAAGCCTTGTAGGAGGAGCGGGGCGCCCCCGCCTGGAAGCCTAGTGCACAGCATGCGGGAAGCGAGCCTCCTCGGTAGAAGAGAAGGCAGCCCTGCTGTGTGCGGCTGCATTCACTGCTTTGGCGGAGCCGAGTGCGCCTCCAGTACAGCCGAGCTCCAGCTCTGCTCAGAGGCCCGATCGGGCAGAGTTGCTGGCGTGAGGCTGCTCTGCCCTCTGCGAGCCTTGCCCAGACTTGCCTCTCGGCTAGGCTTCCAGTCCAGCAAGGAGCAGGCTGCGCGATACTGGGAGATGCTACTGGCGCCTTCCTGGCCTAAGCTCCACTCCTGCCTTGCCTTTGCACCTAGTCCCCAGGCGTTCTTGTGGAGGGCTTAGTTGCCGGTGGGTTGCACACTGCCAAGCGCTCCAGCAGTGAGGGCTCTATTAGAGGCAAAGGGAGGGCAACTGCAAGTCTCTTGCGGTTGCTTGACCGCCCAGACTCAGCACAGCACGGAGAGCACAAGGCTCACAGGGCCCCTGGCTGGGGTCTGCAGCCCCACACACCAGAGTCGAACTTCGGGAGCGCCCAGAAGGTACCTGACTGTCGTCATTTCCCTCGTGCTCTCCTCCCCAGAAGAGAGGTGTGCATGTGGTTGGGGCCTGCACTTGCGTCTCTGAGCTCCTGCCCACAACCCAGCTCAGGGGATGCAGACCCTAAGCCAAACCTGCAGGAGGCGAGGGTCGGCTCGCCTGGAAGCGGAGTGCACAGCATGTGGGGAATCGAGCCTCCTCGGAGGTAGATGAGACAGCATAGCCCCGTGGCGCTACAAGCCCTGGTTGGTCAGAGTCAAGTGCTCCTCCTCTAGGGCATAGCTCCAGGTCTGCTCAGAGGCCCGATCTGGCAGAGTTCCTGGAGCGAGGCTGCTCTGCCCTGGGCGAGCCTTTCCGAGACGTGCCTCGCTGCTAGACTCTTGCCCATGAAGGAGCAGGCTGTGCGAGGCTGGTATATCCCACGGGCACCTTCCTTGCCTCAGCTCTGATCCTGCCTTGCCTTTGCAGGTAGGCCCCAAGCGTCCTTGGGGAGGAGTTAGGGGCCGGTGGGTTCCACATTGCCACGGGCTAGAGCAGTGAGAGCTCTGTCAGAGGGAATGGAAGGGCAACTGCTTGGCTCCTTCAGTTGTTGCTTGGCTGCCCAGACATGTGCCGCACGGAGAGCACCATACACCTAGGGCCCCTGGCTGGGATCTGCAGTCCCCAGACTCGGAGACTCACTCCGTGGGCGCCCTGCAGGTGCCTGACAGATGTATATTCCCTAGCGCTCTCGTCCCCAGCAGAGACGTGTGCAGGTGGTTGGGGCCTGCCCCTGCGTGTCTGGGCTCCCGCCCACAGCCCCAGCTCAGGGGAAGCAGCCCCTGAGGTAAGACCTGTAGGAGAAGCAGGAGGCCCCTGCCTGGAAGCCAAGTGCGCAGCATGAGGGGAAACGAGCCTCCTCGGGGGAAATGAGGCAGCCCAACCGCGTGCAGCTGCAAGCCCAGTTTGGGCGGAGTCGAGTGCGCCTCCACTACTGCAGAGCTGCAGCTCTGCTCAGAGGCCCGATCTGGCAGAGTTCCTGGCGTGAGGCTGCTCTGCTCTGGGCGAGCGTTGCCCAGACTTGCCTCGCTGCTAATGTTAGTTCCCAGGAAGGAGCAGGCTGCGCGAGGCTCGGAGACACCACTGGCGCCTTCCTGGCCTCAGCTCCGCTCCTGCCTTGCCTTTGCACCTAGGCCGCAGGCGTCCTTGTGGAGGTTTTAGGGGCTGGTGTGTTTCACACTGCCAAGGGCTCCAGCAGTGAGAGCTCTGTTCGAGGGAAGCGAAGGGTATATTTGGAGTACAATCCTTTATCAGATATGAGGCCCACACCCTCAGCCTGAACCCTCACCCCGAACCCTGACCCTCACCCACACCCTCACCCTGAACCCTCACGCCTCACCCCTCACCCTAACAAGTTGGGGGGCTCTTCCCCAAACTCTAACCTTAACCCTACTGCCGGGGTCCAGCCCCAGTGGATCCAGGGTGATTTGAAGTTGGGGGCGGAGCCGGCGTCTTTAGAAAAATACATATTTAATCACAGATATAGAGAGATTAGAAATGGTTAGTGCAGTAGGAAGATTAGTGAAGAAAAGGAGGCTGAATAACTTAGATTACGTGGAATAGCATCCATGCTCCAGATGGGAATTCAGCCAGAAAAATGGGAGCAAGAAAGAAGTGACATGGGGGAATCAGTCTTTCCGGAAACTGATCCGATTTCTTTATTTTTGGGTTTGCTTATATACCTTTTGTTACACATAGGGATGAATACAGAGTCACGTGGGGGTCAGCAGTCCTGACCTTTATCAAAATCAGGTGCTTCACATAAATGTATAAAAAAGGTCTTAGGGATACTACATCATCTTCTGGCCATGAGTGAGACCTGCTGACATTTTATGATCCTTTCTTTCTGATAACCAAAAAACTTATTTTTTCCAAGTGTGTTTTTTCTCAAACCAGGCACCACCCTCCAAATAAAGCTGCATTCCTATAGGGTGTGGGTGTAGTGAGTTACAATCAAGAAAGGAATTTACTTAACCCAAGGTTAACAGGATTCATCTTAAAGGTTAATACTTATTTCTCCTATATGTTAGTTATATTCATTAGAAGGGTAGGGAACATGGAGATTTAGCAGCAAACATCAGCCCAACAAATGAAAATCCTTTCACCAATGCTCCCCTTAAGATCTATTTAGTCTTAAGATATGATAAAGTTACATTCTTACATAGCAAGGATACAGTGATTTGTAGCAAAGTCCAGTGGTCTATTACAAAAGAGAAAATCCATTAGCTAAAAAGTCTAGTATTGCTAACATCAAAAACGACTGTATTTCCTTTTCTATATTCCAAATACATTGATTAATATATTCCCAAGTGCCTAAGGATATGGAGGCCTGGCGGCAATCATTGACTCAACAAGAAGAAAAAGCCCTATGCTAATTAAGACTCTCCAAAACTCTGTGCTGTTTATGGTTAAGAGGTAGTAAACAATCATGTGGCAGGAGTATGGATAATCCTGTCACACATGCTAGTCTGTCAGCAGAGAGGTTTGACCTGAGACATCCTTGTCCCACCCAGAGCAGGGAATTAGCAGCAATTATTGACACAACAAATGAAAAAACCCTTCACCAATATAATTCCTAACCAACCCATTATACTAATAATTTCTAACTCCCCAAAATAATTTGCCTTTAGTAAGTCTAAAACATCTCGTGCCTCTCAGATTGGGAGGCTGTAAATCACATGTGGCTGGACTAACCTAAACAGGTGGGCTAGATAACCTTCAGAGCAGTCCGGAAGCTGAAACACTCTTGTCACGCCCAAGAATTTTTATTGCCTTGGAGCTGCAGGTTTACTCCTTCTCCGAGAGAAACGGTTATTGGGGAGAGCCCCCTGTAAAGTCAGAGGTGTAGGTGAGAGCATAAAACAGAGTCTGGTTTTGGGGTAGATGCTCAGGAACAGGGGGTTTCCTGAGGCTTGATCACGCCTTTGCATATGCCAAGCCTTCTTCCTCATGACCTTTGCCATGGGCGGAGTTCCTCACGCTGGCCCCCGACACCCTATCCACACCCTAAACCTAACCCACATCATAGTCACGCCCTCAACCCTATACTTACCCTTGAAGCACGTACCCGCCTCATCTTCATTTTTGACACTTCCCATGCATAACAAAAGACAAGGTCGTAATGTTTCAAACATGGATCCAAGACCCATTATCCACATAAAAAGAATATACATACTCTGATCACATCATTTAAATCTCTTGCATCACCAAAATACCTCTCCACCACGTATCCAATCGCCATTGATGGATCACATCTATCTCATACATTTCATAACTTAGCAATCAAATACGCAGCAGTAATCTGGGTAATTATATACACAAGATATATTTATACCATAAATATTTCAACACATTCCACTTTCTACGATGAATTCAATCTTCACAAAAGTAGGATGAACAGCACCTGTTTCCACTAGGATCCATATCATTGCACAAAGTGACAGTGAGCGTGAAAATCTTAATGATGACCACCAGTAAGAAGGTCAGCACGGTTGATATCACAGATTTTTCAGTGTTCCAATACAAGTTCTACCCAAATCCATAAGGAGAGACGTACGCATAGGAAACTACACATTGAAAGCAAGTCTATTGAGATAAATATTGGACATCAATTGTGTGAATCTTTAAGGCATAACTGCAGACATGCTTCAGACATTCTTCAAATTCATAAAATGACAACAAAGTATGGCTATGTACAATCCATTCGGTTTTATAAACCACTCATGAATAACCTCACAAGCCATTGAAAACCAGATGACAATTTCAAATAGCTTTGATCTACAAACAAGGCTGTAAGACAGAAAGTCAAAATCGAAATACATGAAGTAAATCCTCAATAGACAGGAAAACATCCCATGGTAGTGAAGTCAATTAACATTAGTTATTAGGGCTTTCATGCACAGACTCATTTCCGATCGATGTGATCTCAATTCATATTTGGCAAAATATACGAAAGCTGATCTTAACAGTCATATTATTTTTCTTTGTACCCCTAAAAAGAAAAATGAACATGAAACACTAAATTAAACTTGGAGACTCACATTTCCCAATCGGTATACAAAGCAACGGCATGTCAAACTTTCTAATTCACATATGCATTTAAATGAAATTGGATGAAATACCCCTAAATTAACACATACTTCTATGCCCAATGTTTCACAAGGCAGAAAACACTCAATGAATGAAACTGAGAGGGTAACCGCAAGGAAGGCCAGGGGTCTCCAAAGGGAGGAAACGGGGTGCAAGTGTCAGACAGTTGTTATCTGTCACTTCCCAGGCAGGAGGAAACAAGCTGTTCTCTTTCTTCCCCTTCTCGATACAAATTTAAAAAGAGGTTTTCTCTTACAATTCTGTGTTGCTATAATGACACCTGGTTCCACCTGAACTTCACTTTTCTCATACTTTGAGCTGACCAAGGCATTTTTCTTATGGAAAGGTTTGCCTTAAGCTATGTGAATGTACTATGTATTTACCCTAGACTCTATCTTCAAGGAGGTTCTGCCTAAAGGCTCAGAACTGACTTGACAAACCAATTAGCTTTACTCATACATGGTTCTCCTGATCTATGTGAATGAAGCTATCTATTTGCTCATATCAATCATTTTATGGCCCAGGATGACTGACCTGGTGCCACGGTCATCTCCATATATCTTGTGGGTGAGGGGTCTGCTGCCATTCCTTTCTCTAATGAGTAGACTGCTAGTAGCTAGATAACATGCAGCTAAAGATGAGTAGGGGGCACTCTTTCTGCCCCCTTCTGATGTCTATGTCAGAAGCTTTCTCTCTTTTATACTTTCATAAAACGTTGCGACACAAAAGCTCTGAGTGATCAAGCCTCATCACTGGCCCCGGGTTGAATTCTTCCTCTAAGGAGCCCAAGAATTCAAGCATCTTTCCTGGTTAGACAACAACCTTTAAAAACAATGGTCTTTTCAAAAAAAAATGATGATAAGTGATGAGTATGCAGATGTCTACGAATGAAATGGGACCCATATGTCAAACCACATAAAAATATATCTTCCCTCAACATACATATAACACAATCAGGCCTTCATATGCATCGATTCGCCAACTATCAACTCATACAAATATGGATGTAAAATATCACAATACATTCCAAAGTTGAAAAGTGATGGATATTGACTTTCGCCCGCTGGTGATTCTTTTTATGTCATCTCCATTATATTAGCTATGACAATGAAGCATGTGCTGTGCTAAGTCACTTACATTGTGTCCAACTCTTTGGGATCATATGGACTAGGCCCCACCAGGCTCCTCTCTCCATGAGATTCTCTAGGCAAGGATACTGGAGTGGGTTGCCATGCTCTCCCTCAGGAGATCTTCCTGCCCCAGGGATCGAATCCATATCTCCTATGTCTCCTGCATGGGTATGTTCCGCATGTTCTTTACCACTAGAACCACCTGGGAAGCCCCAAGACACATGAACATCAGTGGATTTGGGGATCCACGGGCCATATACAGAACCATTCCTCCAACAAAACTGAAGAATGACTTTAAAATCTCAAACAAAACATGAGTGTATGTGTTCACAAACTTCACGGAGCAAGGGTTTCTTCGATCTGAAAACTGGCATCGATGAAGGATTGTGTGAAGAATGCTTCCAAGTCTATTTGGCAAACACAACCTAAGTTGGCTATATTTAGTCCTCAGATGAATGGAATGTCATGAGTACTGGTCGTTTCAAATAAGTAGCATGTGAAGCTGTTTACACTTATTGGGATGCGTGGTAGGCCACATTCACACATTTCAGTAGCATTGGTGCCAAAACGATACATTTCTCAGGGGAAGCTTCTACATGGACTCTTGGGATCAGAGCTCTAACTCATACACACATGCTTTTCCTTTTAAAATGATCCTGCATGATACGCAAACAAAACACTGGATGAACACCTAGACGGTGAGCTCTGTACTAAATGATTTTAAAGCCAGTAGATGGAATGAGCTCATGAGGAAGACTACAAACGAGTCATCTTCTTCAACTTGGTCAAACTGCTCATAGTCATACAGGTGAATGAAAAGTTGAGCCTGTTGTCATTCAATCTGTTTAAAAGAAATAGAATAATACAACAAATTAGTAAATCTTATTTTCTTAATAAACATTGTATGATTTCTGCACAGCTTTGTTACTGGCATGAATAGAATATCTACAATAATAATTTGTCACAGTGAAATGGATTCACATTCGCTATCGAGTCACATCTATAATTGATGCCATAGCTGTTTGATACTATTGCTTGAATGAATGCAACTTATGTGACTTCACAAACTACAAACACGACTAACATAATAGCTATTATAAAACCTTGAGTGACATGAGCATGAAGACGTAGTAGAGTTGCTCTCAAGAATAATGATACTATTATTCACTGCAGCCATAGTACTGGAATCTGTACATTGACACCCCTGCAAAAGAGACGGAAAGGATAGAATAATAATAAAGGAACTTCATAACTATATTCCTACTGTAAACATTCAACACGACGTTTTCTTTTAAACTGACTCTCATATTTGGTCTACTGTAACCTCTTCTGTGTTCATTTTATGCTAAACTTATTGCTAACAGTAAAATTACCATATGAGCTCTAATTAATTTTTTTTTACTTGCAAAGCTAGTGATAGAACCAAAGGCCAATATCTACATCAAACAGGAGGAACGGAATGGAAACTGTAAACAATTTTATGGAATAACATTTCCGTGCTCCTACTCAGTCAAACAGACATTCAAAAGGATGTGATTTTTCTGACAGTTTATTTCGGAAACTTGGAAGTGGATGACTGCAAACAATAAAACGAATAATATATTGATACATAATATTAATAATATACACTGGGTCATTCTTTTTTCTGTTCTGCCACAGCTAACTGACTGGAAGTCAGTTGTCGTAACTACTACTAACATAAGACCCTCACCGATAAGTGAAGATATATAGGAAAATCCATAATAGATCCAAAAACCATCAAAGATAGAATGGTAATAAAAAAATACAGTGACAGTTTAGTTGGTATAAGAAACAGGATGATTATGAAAGCAAAGCCAACAATCATGGATAGGCCATGGAAGCCCGTGGCTGTCACGAGTGTTGACTTGGATCCTTCATCTCAGGTTGTTAAAAGTGCATGATAAAATCCAGAGGTTTGCAGCAGTGGTAACCTCCTGAACAGACTGAAATAAACAGGGTTTCCAGAATATCCTGACAATTTCCATCTACTAGGCTGTGGTGAGCTCAAGCAATACATACTCCAGAGGACAGAAGACAGACAGGTTGGGAACACGTCTACTGCACTTAGGGAGAAAGGGAATGTTGCTACTCAGCCTAGTCCAAGTGTAGAAGCAACACCTCGGTGATTCGACCTTTAAAGACTCGATACATATGAGAACGACTGGTATGAAGAAACCTTCAGAAGTGCCTTCTCAGACCTCCTCCCATCATAAGCACAAGCATAATGAAAACACTGAGGTTTCATGGTCTCACGCAAAATTAGACTCACTTATGACTTTGCTTTGAGAAGAGTTGAACTACTCATTGTTAAAGAGAAATGATCCTTTCTTCTCTGAAGATCTGTGAATCATTCATAGGGTGTGGTGAATAAACTACTTACGGATCTAATACATAAAAATGCAATAGGCTAAGCACAGAGATGTTTTTCTCCCTTTCTCAAAGGACGGAACATTTTGTATTTGCACTGATTTTATGTCTTGACTTCATGTACAATTATACAGTGATTTTTTTAGTTGACATACAATAGGACTAAAAATATTGATATAATACTAATAACTCATGTTGGTATGTGTGGTTGTCACATAGGATTCACAGGAGATTTAAATTCACAGTTGTCAATGTAAAGGATGAATGCTATTTAGCTTCTTCGTGAATCTAGACCACGAATGAAGAGTTTTCCTCAACATATTTCACTGAGGGAAATACAAGGATGATAGGCATAATACTATGCTTCGACTCATGGATATCTAAGCATTGCTCACAATACAGATCTGATTTTCGAAATCAGGGTTCTTTCAGTGTCCTTGAACAGCATTTGTTTTTCTGTATACAGAAGAAAAAAACTCCTGAGTATCAAACTTGTTCACATAAAACATGTGTATGAATTGTTACCTTCCTGAAACAGGGATCAAACCCACATCACTTCCACCTCCTGCACTGGTAGGCAGATTATTTATTTATCAACTGCGCCACCTGGGAATCGACATACATTTCAAGGACCACTGCCATCAGCTTCTACTGTTCATGACCAAAGTAGGAGAAACAACATTGGAAGAAGTACTCAAAAGGGTACTCATAGGAAGTACTCATAAGTCAAGGAACTGTTATACGGGGTACTCTCGTTATTACTCGGACAAGTCAGTTCCTCCGATGATGATGGCTATAACTGAACAATTACTACAAATGCATGGGATGCGATGTCTACATGATAAATGTGTTCCTCTTACACTATTGCTTCAGGGATGCCTACTCCAGCATGAAGGACTGCACTTCAAGGGACGCCTGCTATTCCAGCTCAAGCAACAGATAGTGAAGTGCAGATCATTGTCCTTTGTTGAAAATAATCAGCAGTTTGTCAACACAGGGAACATGCCGGAGGAACCCTCGGGATGGAACTCTAAAATCAGGTTGGGCCCTCTTTTTGCCAAGCCCTGCGATAAAATACAAATCAGAAAAAGAAAAATAGCATCGGTTTGGTCAGGACTTCCTCATCTTTTCTTTCTCGGTAGCAGGAAGCAGACATTGAGGCCAGAGGACGGCAGGGTTTCATTGTGAACTAACGTTGGGTGGGGTGGAAGCTCATCTCTCTAGTAAGAATGTGGCTCAATAAAACGGAATTTCATTCGCTTCATGGACATAGAGTTCTACAATCCTTCATTAAGGAATTCAATAAGTTATATTTCCTTCTACCTTCACAATCTCTTGGTTTACAAGAATGTCAATTGCTAGTCCAGCACTTATACGATGAGCGTTACAGGTAGTATTAGTGTATAAACGAGGAGGAGCAATGGCAGGAAGTTTACTTATTCTCTGTTTGAATTCTTGATTTTTTATATAATTTTTTATAACATCCTTACAGATGTGGGTATTTTAGTGACATGTATAAATACACGTTGAGTAGTGCTATGATAACTCATAGTGTTGGCACAATAAATATCATGCTTACTATGTGCTTTTCATATATTCCTTTTGAGATTCTCTTCCATTATACATTATCAAAAGATATTTAATAGTTTCCTAAACTGTACAGTAGGTCCTTGTGGCTTCTTTTATATATAGGAATGTATTTGTTAATAATTCAAACAAACACTGGTACACAGATATTCACAGTTACATTCACAATAGCTCAAAGGTAGAACTCATTCAAGTGTCCGTTGGTGGGAGACTGAATATGCCACACAAGGTATATTCAGAAGCTTGAACGGTATTCCACCATACAAAAAAGTACATGAAATGGTGCTGCCACTCTGCAAGACATTACAGAAATGACTCCAAAAGGAACACATGGAATAAATACATAGTTTGATTCCAATTCATGCTATGTACCCAAAAGGATTGGGAAAGGGGGCTGAAAAAATGGATACTTCTTCAGTCATACTGACAACAGCATGATTCACACTGGCAAACAAACAGAAGTAATCTAAGTGTCCATGGCAACCAATTCCATAAACAAACTGTGGTATACCCACAATGGAATCTGATTCGGCCCTTCAAAGTCAGTAATTCTGACAATGCGACAATGTGGACAAACCTTATGGTCATTAGATTAAGTGAAATAAACCAGACCAAGAAAAAGACAAACGTTCTGTGATTCCACTCATATGAGATATCCAAACGAGTCAAATCTGTCAGAAACAGCAGAAAGTGATTCCAACCGATCAAAGAGAGTTCATGTTTCATGGACCTCAGTTTCCCTTGGAAAAACTGACTTCCCGTGATATCTCCAAAACCAATTAGACAAATAATTGGAAGCTATATCCAGTCAAATGAACGTAGACGTAATGTTACAGTGTACACCAAACTCACTCAAACTTCTCAACAGACAAAAGGCAAAACTGTATCTATGGTACTTCAGCTTAGCTTAAAACTGTATCTACAGTACCTCACTTCTGCTTTTAAAATGTAATAACAGCAACAACACACTAAAGTCTATCCAAAAAAGGATATAAAACATATATCACCTCAACTTTAAACCATTAGAAATTTAAACTGTGAAAAACCTTATTCACAAAACTTAAACACAAGCCACAGGAAAATATATTGATAAAATACATATCTGATAAAGGATTGTACTCTAAATATACCAAAAAATCTAGAACAATCTGGTAAACAATGTATACACCTAAACACCTGGCCTACAGAAATATCAAGATAGTAAATAAGCCTATCAAAAAGACTCAAAATCACATATCATGAGGAAATGACAAACTAAAATAACAGGGAGGTAGCACTGCACACCTATTAGATCCAGTAAACTCAAAAAAGGGGGTAGGGCACAGCTTCTCCGGCGGCTCAGTGGTGAAGAATCTGCCTGACAATGCAAGACACGCTAGTTCGATCCCTTACCCCAGAAGATCCCACATGCCACAGAGAAACATAGCTGGATTTTTCCACAGCTAAACAAGGCTCACCTGTGATCTGAATACTACATGTCTAGCACTTACTAAACAGCTTTGAAAACATGTCCAGAAAAAAAGTATCACATGATTATATACAACATCTCTACTTGTAATAACTAAACACTTTCAAAGATCAGGATGTCTTCAGTAGATGACAGTGTAAACAAATGGGGATACATCCGAAGTGAAGGGGAGCAAATGCTACCACAAAATATACCACCTCAGCATGAGAATTAGTTGGACCCAATTAACTTTTATTGTTTAGAGGACACATGATCGTCTCTGAAACCCAAGTTCAAGACAGCTCTTCTGTGAGTCACATTTACCACAGAAATCTCATTTCAAAGGAATCCTCTCTATATGCCAGATAGAAGGATGAGACACAGTCTTTTGAAACTCTTTTTTCTTTTCTATCCATAGGGAAAGCTAAGCCATAAATCTGCACAACAACCATACCCTTCCTTTCCTTTGGTTGTATTTTTTAAATATTTGTTTCTTTTTTAATTTGCCTGCACCAGGTCAACCTTCATTGAGGCAAGCCAGATATTTAGCTACAGCATGCAAATTCTCCACTGTGGCATGGGAGATCTAGTTCTTGGATCAGGGAATGAACCTGGGCCTCCTTCTTTGGGAGTGTCCAGTCTCAGCCACTGGACCACCAGGAAGTGCCTGTTTTGTTTTTAGATGAAGG
This sequence comes from Capricornis sumatraensis, assembly GCF_032405125.1. Lineage (NCBI taxonomy): Eukaryota > Metazoa > Chordata > Mammalia > Artiodactyla > Bovidae > Capricornis > Capricornis sumatraensis. Next base: position 7,009,128 of record NW_027184615.1, on the reverse strand, counting down.
TGGAATCTAAGGTGATATCTTGGGCCATTTCAGTCACTGACTCAGTTTCCTGAGTTTCTCCAAAGCACGCAAAAGGTGCACATTATTAAACTGGTTTGCAAAACAAGAAAAGGTTGTCTGCTACAACACTGTATGCTTACAAATATCTAAACGGTAAATGGCATATTATTTATTTTTAATTACTATGGGGGGAGAAAGAATGCAGGATTCATACATGTTACAACAGGAAGAAATATTAAAATCATCTTCAGTGAAAAAAAATCCATATAGGAAAGGCCACCCAGAACCCTTATTCACCATGTCTGCTTTCAATCCATCAAGTTTGTCCAAATAACTGAAAATCTCGGTAACACTCTAAATAACGAAAAAAGGATGAAGATGGAAACAAAAGATATACTCATACACTTGAACAATTGCTAAAAGTGGAAGCGGGGCTGTGGATTACATTATAATGTAGATACCATATGATTTCCTGATTTTGGAGATTATGTGCTGGTTCTGCAGAAGGTACCCATTTTGGATAAAACACAGAGAGTATTTTAGATGATGTGGCAAATGCTAGCACTTGTTCCCATTGCTAGGCATTTTCTGTACATTTTAAATGACTGGAAAGTATACTAGGTTTCAAAACAACCATGCCAATACCACAAAAGACATTTAGAGTAGACAGGCAGGAAACTTTCTTACACAGGCCAAGACTTACCCAGACGAAGTTCAAGGGAAGCTGCGATGCTCACTGCCCTTGAAGGAGTCCACGTGGAATGAAGAAGTACTGTGGGAAGTCTATTAGTAACCACCATGTCTTGGGTCCTCTGGATGACCTACTGCAGGAGAAACAGATTTGACAGATAAAATGTTCCACATAACTTCACAAAAAGTTGTTAGACTACATTCAGTAAAGCTGAATCATTTTGGATCAATTTACAATCCTATAAAATACTACCATTTACAGTCCAAAAATCACTTGCATTTCTATACACTAATAACAATCAGAAAAAAAAATTAAGAAAATCCCACTTAAATAAAACATCTAGCAACAAACTTAATCAAGAACATGAAAGACCAGTAGTCAGAAAACTAGAAAGCACTCATAAAGAAACCAAAGAAAACACAAATACACAGAAAATTATCCCACGCTCATGCACTGGAACAATGAGGAATTAAAAGGTCCATTCCAAGCAAAGTCATCAACAAATACAGTGACTGCAATCACAAAATAATATTCGATGGCATTTTTCACAGAAATAGAAATAGTCCTAATATTAGACTGCTAATGTTGAACAGGACCTTAAATGGCCAAAAAGACTCTGAGAAAGAGGAACACAGCTGGAGGCATCTTCCTATCCCTCTTCAAACTACATCACGGAGCTGGAGTGACCACCACAGTGAGGAACTGGCAGGAACACAGACACATGGACTCCAGGAGAGAAGAGAGAGCCCAGAAACGAACCCACGTGTACATGGTCAATTCCTGAAAATCAAACCAGGAACGAGCGAAGAGGAAAGGACAGTCTTCTCAAGAAACAGTGACAGGAAAACGGCCACCTACACGGAAGAACATCAGTGTTCATCCTCTACATCATCTAACGCAAATCTAACTAAAAACCCACCATTTTGCACACGGAGCTCTTTCCCCCTGAGTCCTCTGAGATGGACCTCCAGTCAGCCCTCAGCTGGACACAAGAAACGTCTACTCCGTCCTCATTTTTCGCTCTGGCAGCGCCTCCCTGCTGGTGGGCACTGAGGCAACCCTGCTCCTCTCAGCCTGGATGCAGCCCTGTTATCCAGAAGCCTGAGCCCTGATGGTCCTGAGGAGACAAAGCTCCCGCCAGCTGCTCACGGAGCAGAGTCTAAAGGCAAAGCGTCCTGTGCCCGCGGGTCAGAAGGGGGTTTGGCGCCCCCTGCGGGCCACAAGAGAAGAGCGGGCAGCCCGGCGCTCACAGACCTCAGAGGGCTCACCCAGAAGCAGCTCTGCTGCGAGCACTCAGACTGGAAGCCCAAACTGAAATGGAGCAGAATAGCCCCATGACCCTCCGCAAAACATGGCTAAGGAACAATCAGAGCCTGTATGGAATGCAGCCATAAAAAGGAACACATTTGAGTCTGTTCTAATAAAGGGGAGGGAGTCAGTCAAAGAGAGAAAAACATGGAATCTAGAAGGATGGTACTGACGAGTCTGTTCACAGAGCAGCAATGGAGGTGCAGACATAGGGAACAGACTTACAGACGAGGGTGGGGAACAAGAGGGAGAGGGTGAGCTGAATGGAGAGAGCAGCATGGATGCAGGTACAGCAACATTTGTAAATAGACAACCAATGGGAATTTGCTGTATGATTCAGGGAACTCAAACTGGGGCTCTGTAGTGACCTAGAGAGGTGGGAATGGGTGTGAAGTGGGAGGGAGATTCAAGAGCAAGAGGACATAGGTACACCTAATGTGGATGCATGACAAATCAAACCAATATTGTAAAGCAATGATCAATCAACTAAAAAGTAATAACTCTTTAAAAAAATATGAACATAAACACAAACTTTGCAACAAGGTAACTCCATTTTAAAAACTATAGAAATTTTAGAAAACTACAAAAGTTCTACATGAACTTTGGTCTGGTGATCAGGTCTAACATACACACAAAAAGCCAACTTACCAAATTATGAATATAAATTATTTAAAACATTGCCTTTTATCATTTCATACATTTACCCTGTGGAGGACCTTACTCGAGAGAACCAAAAACAAACGGTTAAATGAACCACGGACCACCCACCCTGGCCAGGCGACAGAGAAAAGAAAACACTTGCAGGAGTCATCTTACAACAGGAGGTCCTGGGAAGGAACAAGGAACGAACAAGCTACCACCAAGCAGAATTCTGGAGAGGTCAGGTGATGGGAGGCTCCAGTTCAGAGGTCCTACCAACCTCCCAGGATCCACTTCGCTGGAATCCATCTCAGCTGAGTGGTGGGTGTGCCCCCAAGAAGGATCCCAATTCAGAATGCCTGGCAAGAGACAAACCAGAAATGAACCCAATGACCATAAAACCTGAGACTGTGAGCCACGTGACAGAGTGGTTCTCTCCGTTTCCCTCACCCTCCTGCCCTCCACCCCGGCAGCCCTTCCCAAGAAAGCCTCTCGCTTGGACAGCACTCCTCTCCTCAGACAACTCATTGCCCAGTGTCAGACAAGAACTCACTCTCAAGCCCTGGAAGGGATCCCCCTTCCTTCATCAAAAGCAATATCCAGGAGAAAATATCTTCAAAACGCTATCTTGTAGAGAAGGAAATGGCAATGGCAGCCGCTCCAGTACCATTGCCTGGAGAATCCCATGGACAGAGGAGCCTGGTAGGCTGCAACCCCGGGGTCACTAAGAGTCGGACACGACTTCACTGAGTGACTTCACTTTCACTTTTCACTTTCCTGCACTGGAGAAGGACATGGCAGCCCACTCCAGGGTTCTGGGAGATGCTACTGGCGCCTTCCTGGCCTCAGCTCCACTCCTGCCTTGCCTTTGCACCTAGTCCCCAGGCGTTCTTGGGGAGGGCTTAGTTGCCGGTGGGTTGCACACTGCCAAGCGCTCCAGCTTGAGGGCTCTATTAGAGGCAAATTGAGGGCAACTGGAAGTCTATTCTTACGGTTGCTTGACCGCCCAGACTCAGCACAGCACGGAGAGCACAAGGCTCACAGGGCCCCTGGCTGGGGTCTGCAGCCCCACACACGCAGAGGCTGACTCGGTGAGTGCCCAGAAGTTGCCTGACAGACCTCATTTCCCTAGTGCTCTCCTCCCTTGCAGAGACGTGTGCAGGTGGTTTGGGCCTGCCCCTGCGTGTCTGGGCTCCCGTCCACAGCTCCAGCTCAGGGAAACAGCTCCTGAGCCAAGACCTGTGGCAGGCGCAGGGGGCCCCGCCTGGAAGCCTAGTTTACAGCATGCGGGAATCGAGCCTCCTCGGGAGAAGAGAAGGCAGCCCTGCTGTGTGCGGCTGCATTCACTGCTTTGGCGGAGCCGAGTGCGCCTCCAGGACGGCAGAGCTCCAGCTCTGCTCAGAGGCCCGATCTGGCAGAGTCGCAGGCGTGAGGCTGCTCTGCCCTGGGCGAGCCTTGCCCAGACTTGCCTCACGGCTAGGCTTCCAGTCCAGGAAGGAGCAGGCTGCGAGAGACTGGGAGATGCTACTGGCGCCTTCCTGGCCTCAGCTCCACTCCTGCCTTGCCTTTGCACCTAGTCCTCAGGCGTTCTTGTGGAGGGCTTAGTTGCCGGTGGGTTGCACACTGCCAAGCGCTCCAGCAGTGAGGGCTCTATTAGAGGCAATGGGAGGGCAACTGCAGTGCTCCTCCAGCGGTTGCTTGACCGCGCAGACTCAGCACAGCACGTAAAGCACAAGGCTCACAGGGCCCCTGGCTGGGGTCTGCAGCCCCACACACGCGGAGGCTGACTCGGTGAGCGCCCAGAAGGTGCCTGACAGACCTCATTTCCCTAGTGCTCTCCTCCCCAGCAGAGACGTGTGCAGGTGGTTGGGGCCTGCCCCTGCGTGTCTGGGCTCCCGTCCACAGCCCCAGCTCAGGGAAGCAGCTCCTCAGCCAAGACCTGTAGGAGGCGCGGGGCGCCCCCGCCTCGAAGCCTAGTGCACACCATGAGGGAAGCGAGCCTCCTTGGGAGAAGAGGAGGCAGCCCAGATGCGTGGGGCTGCAATCACTGCTTGGGCGGAGCCGAGTGCGCCTCCAGTACGGCAGAGCTCCAGCTCTGCTCAGAGGCCCGATCTGGCAGAGTGCTGGCGTGAGGCTGCTCTGCCCTGGGCGAGCCTTGCCCAGACTTGCCTCGCGGCTAGGCTTCCAGTCCAGAAAGGAGCGGGCTGCGCGAGACTGGGAGATGCTACTGGCGCCTTCCTGGCCTCAGCTTCACTGCTCCTTGCCTTTGCACCTAGTCCCCAGGCGTTCTTGTGGAGGGCTTAGTTGCCGGTGGGTTGCACACTGCCACGCGCTCCAGCTTGAGGGCTCTATTAGAGGCAAATTGAGGGCAACTGGAAGTCTATTCTTACGGTTGCTTGACCGCCCAGACTCAGCGCAGCACGGAGAGCACAAGGCTCACAGGGCCCCTGGCTGGGGTCTGCAGCCCCACACACGCAGAGGCTGACTCGGTGAGTGCCCAGAAGTTGCCTGACAGACCTCATTTCCCTAGTGCTCTCCTCCCCAGCAGAGACGTGTGCAGGTGGTTGGGGCCTGCCCCTGCGTGTCTGGGCTCCCGTCCACAGCCCCAGCTCAGGGAAGCAGCTCCTGAGCCAAGACCTGTGGGAGGAGCAGGGGGCCCCGCCTGGAAGCCTAGTTTACAGCATGTGGGAAGCGAGCCTCCTCGGGAGAAGAGAAGGCAGCCCTGCTCTTTGCGGCTGCATTCACTGCTTTGGCGGAGCCAAGTGCGCCTCCAGTACGGCAGAGCTCCAGCTCTGCTCAGAGGCCCGATCTGGCAGAGTTGCTGGCGTGAGGCTGCTCTGCCCTGGGCGAGCCTTGCCCAGACTTGCCTCGCGGCTAGGCTTCCAGTCCAGAAAGGAGCGGGCTGCGCGAGACTGGGAGATGCTACTGGCGCCTTCCTGGCCTCAGCTTCACTGCTGCCTTGCCTTTGCACCTAGTCCCCAGGCGTTCTTGTGGAGGGCTTAGTTGCCGGTGGGTTGCACACTGCCACGCGCTACAGCTTGAGGGCTCTATTAGAGGCAAAGTGAGGGCAACTGGAAGTCTATTCTTACGGTTGCTTGACCTCCCAGACTCAGCACAGCACGGAGAGCACAAGGCTCACAGGGCCCCTGGCTGGGGTCTGCAGCCCCACACACGCGGAGGCTGACTCGGTGAGCGCCCAGAAGGTGCCTGACAGACCTCATTTCCCTAGTGCTCTCCTCCCCAGCAGAGACGTGTGCAGGTGGTTGGGGCCTGCCCCTGCGTGTCTGGGCTCCCGTCCACAGCCCCAGCTCAGGGAAGCAGCTCCTCAGCCAAGATCTGTAGGAGGCGCGGGGCGCCCCCGCCTGGAAGCCTAGTGCACAGCATGAGGGAAGCGAGCCTCCTTGGGAGAAGAGGAGGCAGCCCAGATGCGTGGGGCTGCAATCACTGCTTGGGCGGAGCCGAGTGCGCCTCCAGTACGGCAGAGCTCCAGCTCTGCTCAGAGGCCCGATCTGGCAGAGTGCTGGCGTGAGGCTGCTCTGCCCTGGGCGAGCCTGGCCCAGACTTGCCTCGCGGCTAGGCTTCCAGTCCAGAAAGGAGCGGGCTGCGCGAGACTGGGAGATGCTACTGGCGCCTTCCTGGCCTCAGCTCCACTCCTGCCTTGCCTTTGCACCTAGTCCCCAGGCGTTCTTGGGGAGGGCTTAGTTGCCGGTGGGTTGCACACTGCCAAGCGCTCCAGCTTGAGGGCTCTATTAGAGGCAAATTGAGGGCAACTGGAAGTCTATTCTTACGGTTGCTTGACCGCCCAGACTCAGCACAGCACGGAGAGCACAAGGCTCACAGGGCCCCTGGCTGGGGTCTGCAGCCCCACACACGCAGAGGCTGACTCGGTGAGTGCCCAGAAGTTGCCTGACAGACCTCATTTCCCTAGTGCTCTCCTCCCCAGCACAGACGTGTGCAGGTGGTTGGGGCCTGCCCCTGCGTGTCTGGGCTCCCGTCCACAGCCCCAGCTCAGGGAAGCAGCTCCTGAGCCAAGACCTGTGGCAGGCGCAGGGGGCCCCGCCTGGAAGCCTAGTTTACAGCATGCGGGAAGCATGCCTCCTCGGGAGAAGAGAAGGCAGCCCTGCTGTGTGCGGCTGCATTCACTGCTTTGGCGGAGCCGAGTGCGCCTCCAGGACGGCAGAGCTCCAGCTCTGCTCAGAGGCGCGATCTGGCAGAGTCGCTGGCGTGAGGCTGCTCTGCCCTGGGCGAGCGTTGCCCAGACTTGCCTCACGGCTAGGCTTGCAGTCCAGGAAGGAGCAGGCTGCGAGAGACTGGGAGATGCTACTGGCGCCTTCCTGGCCTCAGCTCCACTCCTGCCTTGCCTTTGCACCTAGTCCTCTGGCGTTCTTGTGGAGGGCTTAGTTGCCGGTGGGTTGCACACTGCCAAGCGCTCTAGCAGTGAGGGCTCTATTAGAGGCAATGGGAGGGCAACTGCAGGGCTCCTCCAGCGGTTGCTTGACCGCCCAGACTCAGCACAGCACGTAAAGCACAAGGCTCACATGGCCCCTGGCTGGGGTCTGCAGCCCCACACACGCGGAGGCTGACTCGGTGAGCGCCCAGAAGGTGCCTGACAGACGTCATTTCCCTAGTGCTCTCCTCCCCAGCAGAGACGTGTGCAGGTGGTTTGGGCCTTCCCCTGCGTGTCTGGGCTCCCAACCACAGCCCCAGCTCAGGGAAGCAGCTCCTGAGCCAAGACCTGTGGGAGGGGCAGGGGGCCCCGCCTGGAAGCCTAGTTTACAGCATGTGGGAAGCGAGCCTCCTCGGGAGAAGAGAAGGCAGCCCTGCTGTGTGCGGCTGCATTCACTGCTTTGGCGGAGCCAAGTGCGCCTCCAGTACGGCAGAGCTCCAGCTCTGCTCAGAGGCCCGATCTGGCAGAGTTGCTGGCGTGAGGCTGCTCTGCCCTGGGCGAGCCTTGCCCAGACTTGCCTCGCGGCTAGGCTTCCAGTCCAGAAAGGAGCGGGCTGCGCGAGACTGGGAGATGCTACTGGCGCCTTCCTGGCCTCAGCTTCACTGCTGCCTTGCCTTTGCACCTAGTCCCCAGGCGTTCTTGTGGAGGGCTTAGTTGCCGGTGGGTTGCACACTGCCAAGCGCTCCAGCAGTGAGGGCTCTATTAGAGGCAATGGGAGGGCAACTGCAGTGCTCCTCCAGCGGTTGCTTGACCGCCCAGACTCAGCACAGCACGTAAAGCACAAGGCTCACAGGGCCCCTGGCTGGGGTCTGCAGCCCCACACACGCGGAGGCTGACTCGGTGAGCGCCCAGAAGGTGCCTGACAGACCTCATTTCCCTAGTGCTCTCCTCCCCAGCAGAGACGTGTGCAGGTGGTTGGGGCCTGCCCCTGCGTGTCTGGGCTCCCGTCCACAGCCCCAGCTCAGGGAAGCAGCTCCTCAGCCAAGATCTGTAGGAGGCGCGGGGCGCCCCCGCCTCGAAGCCTAGTGCACAGCATGAGGGAAGCGAGCCTCCTTGGGAGAAGAGGAGGCAGCCCAGATGCGTGGGGCTGCAATCACTGCTTGGGCGGAGCCGAGTGCGCCTCCAGTACGGCAGAGCTCCAGCTCTGCTCAGAGGCCCGATGTGGCAGAGTGCTGGCGTGAGGCTGCTCTGCCCTGGGCGAGCCTTGCCCAGACTTGCCTCGCGGCTAGGCTTCCAGTCCAGAAAGGAGCGGGCTGCGCGAGACTGGGAGATGCTACTGGCGCCTTCCTGGCCTCAGCTCCACTCCTGCCTTGCCTTTGCACCTAGTCCCCAGGCGTTCTTGTGGAGGGCTTAGTTGCCGGTGGGTTGCACACTGCCAAGCGCTCCAGCTTGAGGGCTCTATTAGAGGCAAATTGAGGGCAACTGGAAGTCTATTCTTACGGTTGCTTGACCGCCCAGACTCAGCACAGCACGGAGAGCACAAGGCTCACAGGGCCCCTGGCTGGGGTCTGCAGCCCCACACACGCAGAGGCTGACTCGGTGAGTGCCCAGAAGTTGCCTGACAGACCTCATTTCCCTAGTGCTCTCCTCCCTTGCAGAGACGTGTGCAGGTGGTTTGGGCCTGCCCCTGCGTGTCTGGGCTCCCGTCCACAGCTCCAGCTCAGGGAAACAGCTCCTGAGCCAAGACCTGTGGCAGGCGCAGGGGGCCCCGCCTGGAAGCCTAGTTTACAGCATGCGGGAATCGAGCCTCCTCGGGAGAAGTGAAGGCAGCCCTGCTGTGTGCGGCTGCATTCACTGCTTTGGCGGAGCCGAGTGCGCCTCCAGGACGGCAGAGCTCCAGCTCTGCTCAGAGGCCCGATCTGGCAGAGTCGCAGGCGTGAGGCTTCTCTGCCCTGGGCGAGCCTTGCCCAGACTTGCCTCACGGCTAGGCTTCCAGTCCAGGAAGGAGCAGGCTGCGAGAGACTGGGAGATGCTACTGGCGCCTTCCTGGCCTCAGCTCCACTCCTGCCTTGCCTTTGCACCTAGTCCTCAGGCGTTCTTGTGGAGGGCTTAGTTGCCGGTGGGTTGCACACTGCCAAGCGCTCCAGCAGTGAGGGCTCTATTAGAGGCAATGGGAGGGCAACTGCAGTGCTCCTCCAGCGGTTGCTTGACCGCCCAGACTCAGCACAGCACGTAAAGCACAAGGCTCACAGGGCCCCTGGCTGGGGTCTGCAGCCCTACACACGCGGAGGCTGACTCGGTGAGCGCCCAGAAGGTGCCTGACAGACGTCATTTCCCTAGTGCTCTCCTCCCCAGCAGAGACGTGTGCAGGTCGTTGGGGCCTGCCCCTGCGTGTCTGGGCTCCCGTCCACAGCCCCAGCTCAGGGAAGCAGCTCCTCAGCCAAGACCTGTAGGAGGCGCGGGGTGCCCCCGCCTGGAAGCCTAGTGCACAGCATGAGGGAAGCGAGCCTCCTTGGGAGAAGAGGAGGCAGCCCAGATGCGTGGGTCTGCAATCACTGCTTGGGCGGAGCCGAGTACGCCTCCAGTACGGCAGAGCTCCAGCTCTGCTCAGAGGCCCCATCTGGCAGAGTGCTGGCGTGAGGCTGCTCTGCCCTGGGCGAGCCTTGCCCCGACTTGCCTCGCGGCTAGGCTTCCAGTCCAGAAAGGAGCGGGCTGCGCGAGACTGGAAGATGCTACTGGCGCCTTCCTGGCCTCAGCTCCACTCCTGCCTTGCCTTTGCACCTAGTCCCCAGGCGTTCTTGTGGAGGGCTTAGTTGCCGGTGGGTTGCACACTGCCAAGCGCTCCAGCTTGAGGGCTCTATTAGAGGCAAATTGAGGGCAACTGGAAGTCTATTCTAACGGTTGCTTGACCGCCCAGACTCAGCGCAGCACGGAGAGCACAAGGCTCACAGGGCCCCTGGCTGGGGTCTGCAGCCCCACACACGCAGAGGCTGACTCGGTGAGTGCCCAGAAGTTGCCTGACAGACCTCATTTCCCTAGTGCTCTCCTCCCCAGCAGAGACGTGTGCAGGTGGTTGGGGCCTGCCCCTGCGTGTCTGGGCTCCCGTCCACAGCCCCAGCTCAGGGAAGCAGCTCCTGAGCCAAGACCTGTGGGAGGAACAGGGGGCCCCGCCTGGAAGCCTAGTTTACAGCATGTGGGAAGCGAGCCTCCTCGGGAGAAGAGAAGGCAGCCCTGCTCTGTGCGGCTGCATTCACTGCTTTGGCGGAGCCAAGTTCGCCTCCAGTACGGCAGAGCTCCAGCTCTGCTCAGAGGCCCGATCTGGCAGTGTTGCTGGCGTGAGGCTGCTCTGCCCTGGGCGAGCCTTGCCCAGACTTGCCTCGCGGCTAGGCTTCCAGTCCAGAAAGGAGCGGGCTGCGCGAGACTGGGAGATGCTACTGGCGCCTTCCTGGCCTCAGCTTCACTGCTGCCTTGCCTTTGCACCTAGTCCCCAGGGGTTCTTGTGGAGGGCTTAGTTGCCGGTGGGTTGCACACTGCCACGCGCTCCAGCTTGAGGGCTCTATTAGAGGCAAAGTGAGGGCAACTGGAAGTCTATTCTTACGGTTGCTTGACCTCCCAGACTCAGCACAGCACGGAGAGCACAAGGCTCACAGGGCCCCTGGCTGGGGTCTGCAGCCCCACACACGCGGAGGCTGACTCGGTGAGCGCCCAGAAGGTGCCTGACAGACCTCATTTCCCTAGTGCTCTCCTCCCCAGCAGAGACGTGTGCAGGTGGTTGGGGCCTGCCCCTGCGTGTCTGGGCTCCCGTCCACAGCCCCAGCTCAGGGAAGCAGCTCCTCAGCCAAGATCTGTAGGAGGCGCGGGGCGCCCCCGCCTGGAAGCCTAGTGCACAGCATGAGGGAAGCGAGCCTCCTTGGGAGAAGAGGAGGCAGCCCAGATGCGTGGGGCTGCAATCACTGCTTGGGCGGAGCCGAGTGCGCCTCCAGTACGGCAGAGCTCCAGCTCTGCTCAGAGGCCCGATCTGGCAGAGTGCTGGCGTGAGGCTGCTCTGCCCTGGGCGAGCCTTGCCCAGACTTGCCTCGCGGCTAGGCTTCCAGTCCAGAAAGGAGCGGGCTGCGCGAGACTGGGAGATGCTACTGGCGCCTTCCTGGCCTCAGCTCCACTCCTGCCTTGCCTTTGCACCTAGTCCCCAGGCGTTCTTGTGGAGGGCTTAGTTGCCGGTGGGTTGCACACTGCCACGCGCTCCAGCTTGAGGGCTCTATTAGAGGCAAAGTGAGGGCAACTGGAAGTCTATTCTTACGGTTGCTTGACCTCCCAGACTCAGCACAGCACGGAGAGCACAAGGCTCACAGGGCCCCTGGCTGGGGTCTGCAGCCCCACACACGCGGAGGCTGACTCGGTGAGCGCCCAGAAGGTGCCTGACAGACCTCATTTCCCTAGTGCTCTCCTCCCCAGCAGAGACGTGTGCAGGTGGTTGGGGCCTGCCCCTGCGTGTCTGGGCTCCCGTCCACAGCCCCAGCTCAGGGAAGCAGCTCCTCAGCCAAGATCTGTAGGAGGCGCGGGGCGCCCCCGCCTGGAAGCCTAGTGCACAGCATGAGGGAAGCGAGCCTCCTTGGGAGAAGAGGAGGCAGCCCAGATGCGTGGGGCTGCAATCACTGCTTGGGCGGAGCCGAGTGCGCCTCCAGTACGGCAGAGCTCCAGCTCTGCTCAGAGGCCCGATCTGGCAGAGTGCTGGCGTGAGGCTGCTCTGCCCTGGGCGAGCCTTGCCCAGACTTGCCTCGCGGCTAGGCTTCCAGTCCAGAAAGGAGCGGGCTGCGCGAGACTGGGAGATGCTACTGGCGCCTTCCTGGCCTCAGCTCCACTCCTGCCTTGCCTTTGCACCTAGTCCCCAGGCGTTCTTGTGGAGGGCTTAGTTGCCGGTGGGTTGCACACTGCAAAGCGCTCCAGCTTGAGGGCTCTATTAGAGGCAAAGTGAGGGCAACTGGAAGTCTATTCTTACGGTTGCTTGACCGCCCAGACTCAGCACAGCACGGAGAGCACAAGGCTCACAGGGCCCCTGGCTGGGGTCTGCAGCCCCACACACGCAGAGGCTGACTCGGTGAGTGCCCAGAAGTTGCCTGACAGACCTCATTTCCCTAGTGCTCTCCTCCCTTGCAGAGACGTGTGCAGGTGGTTTGGGCCTGCCCCTGCGTGTCTGGGCTCCCGTCCACAGCTCCAGCTCAGGGAAACAGCTCCTGAGCCAAGACCTGTGGCAGGCGCAGGGGGCCCCGCCTGGAAGCCTAGTTTACAGCATGCGGGAATCGAGCCTCCTCGGGAGAAGAGAAGGCAGCCCTGCTGTGTGCGGCTGCATTCACTGCTTTGGCGGAGCCGAGTGCGCCTCCAGGACGGCAGAGCTCCAGCTCTGCTCAGAGGCCCGATCTGGCAGAGTCGCTGGCGTGAGGCTGCTCTGCCCTGGGCGAGCCTTGCCCAGACTTGCCTCACGGCTAGGCTTGCAGTCCAGGAAGGAGCAGGCTGCGAGAGACTGGGAGATGCTACTGGCGCCTTCCTGGCCTCAGCTCCACTCCTGCCTTGCCTTTGCACCTAGTCCTCAGGCGTTCTTGTGGAGGGCTTAGTTGCCGGTGGGTTGCACACTGCCAAGCGCTCCAGCAGTGAGGGCTCTATTAGAGGCAATGGGAGGGCAACTGCAGTGCTCCTCCAGCGGTTGCTTGACCGCCCAGACTCAGCACAGCACGTAAAGCACAAGGCTCACAGGGCCCCTGGCTGGGGTCTGCAGCCCCACACACGCGGAGGCTGACTCGTTGAGCGCCCAGAAGATGCCTGACAGACGTCATTTCCCTAGTGCTCTCCTCCCCAGCAGAGACGTGTGCAGGTGGTTGGGGCCTGCCCCTGCGTGTCTGGGCTCCCGTCCACAGCCCCAGCTCAGGGAAGCAGCTCCTCAGCCAAGACCTGTAGGAGGCGCGGGGCGCCCCCGCCTCGAAGCCTAGTGCACAGCATGAGGGAAGCGAGCCTCCTTGGGAGAAGAGGAGGCAGCCCAGATGCGTGCGGCTGCAATCACTGCTTGGGCGGAGCCGAGTGCGCCTCCAGTACGGCAGAGCTCCAGCTCTGCTCAGAGGCCCGATCTGGCAGAGTGCTGGCGTGAGGCTGCTCTGCCCTGGGCGAGCCTTGCCCCGACTTGCCTCGCGGCTAGGCTTCCAGTCCAGAAAGGAGCGGGCTGCGCGAGACTGGAAGATGCTACTGGCGCCTTCCTGGCCTCAGCTCCACTCCTGCCTTGCCTTTGCACCTAGTCCCCAGGCGTTCTTGTGGAGGGCTTAGTTGCCGGTGGGTTGCACACTGCCAAGCGCTCCAGCTTGAGGGCTCTAGTAGATTCAAAGTGAGGGCAACTGAAAGTCTATTCTTACGGTTGCTTGACCGCCCAGACTCAGAACAGCACGGAAAGCACAAGGCTCACAGGGCCTCTGGCTGTGGTTTGCAGCCCCACACACGCGGAGGCTGACTCGGTGAGCGCCCAGAAGGTGCCTGACAGACCTCATTTCCCTAGTGCTCTCCCCCCCCAGCAGAGACGTGTGCAGGTGGTTGGGGCCTGCCCCTGCGTGTCTGGGCTCCCGTCCACAGCCCCAGCTCAGGGAAGCAGCTCCTCAGCCAAGACCTGTAGGAGGCGCGGGGCGCCCCGCCTCGAAGCCTAGTGCACAGCATGAGGGTAGCGAGCCTCCTTGGGAGAAGAGGAGGCAGCCCAGATGCGTGGGGCTGCAATCACTGCTTGGGCGGAGCCGAGTGCGCCTCCAGTACGGCAGAGCTCCAGCTCTGCTCAGAGGCCCGATCTGGCAGAGTGCTGGCGTGAGGCTGCTCTGCCCTGGGCAAGCCTTGCCCCGACTTGCCTCGCGGCTAGGCTTCCAGTCCAGAAAGGAGCGGGCTGCGCGAGACTGGGAGATGCTACTGGCGCCTTCCTGGCCTCAGCTCCACTCCTGCCTTGCCTTTGCACCTAGTCCCCAGGCGTTCTTGTGGAGGGCTTAGTTGCCGGTGGGTTGCACACTGCCAAGCGCTCCAGCTTGAGGGCTCTATTAGAGGCAAATTGAGGGCAACTGGAAGTCTATTCTTACGGTTGCTTGACCGCCCAGACTCAGCGCAGCACGGAGAGCACAAGGCTCACAGGGCCCCTGGCTGGGGTCTGCAGCCCCACACACGCAGAGGATGACTCGCTGAGTGCCCAGAAGTTGCCTGACAGACCTCATTTCCCTAGTGCTCTCCTCCCCAGCAGAGACATGTGCAGGTGGTTTGGGCCTGCCCCTGCGTGTCTGGGCGCCTGTCCACAGCCCCAGCTCAGGGAAGCAGCTCCTGAGCCAAGACCTGTGGCAGGCGCAGGGGGCAACGCCTGGAAGCCTAGTTTACAGCATGCGGGAATCGAGCCTCCTCGGGAGAAGAGAAGGCAGCCCTGCTGTGTGCGGCTGCATTCACTGCTTTGGCGGAGCCGAGTGCGCCTCCAGGACGGCAGAGCTCCAGCTCTGCTCAGAGGCCCGATCTGGCAGAGTCGCTGGCGTGAGGCTGCTCTGCCCTGGGCGAGCCTTGCCCAGACTTGCCTCACGGCTAGGCTTGCAGTCCAGGAAGGAGCAGGCTGCGAGAGACTGGGAGATGCTACTGGCGCCTTCCTGGCCTCAGCTCCACTCCTGCCTTGCCTTTGCACCTAGTCCTCTGGCGTTCTTGTGGAGGGCTTAGTTGCCGGTGGGTTGCACACTGCCAAGCGCTCCAGCAGTGAGGGCTCTATTAGAGGCAATGGGAGGGAAACTGCAGGGCTCCTCCAGCGGTTGCTTGACCGCCCAGACTCAGCACAGCACGTAAAGCACAAGGCTCACAGGGCCCCTGGCTGGGGTCTGCAGCCCCACACACGCGGAGGCTGACTCGGTGAGCGCCCAGAAGGTGCCTGACAGACTTCATTTCCCTAGTGCTCTCCTCCCCAGCAGAGACGTGTGCAGGTGGTTGGGGCCTGCCCCTGCGTGTCTGGGCTCCCGTCCAAAGCCCCAACTCAGGGAAGCAGCTCCTCAGCCAAGACCTGTAGGAGGCGCGGGGCGCCCCCGCCTCGAAGCCTAGTGCACAGCATGAGGGAAGCGAGCCTCCTCGGGAGAAGAGAAGGCAGCCCTGCTGTGTGCGGCTGCATTCACTGCTTTGGCGGAGCCGAGTGCGCCTCCAGGACGGCAGAGCTCCAGCTCTGCTCAGAGGCCCGATCTGGCAGAGTGCTGGCGTGAGGCTGCTCTGCCCTGGGCGAGCCTTGCCCAGACTTGCCTCGCGGCTAGGCTTCCAGTCCAGAAAGGAGCGGGCTGCGCGAGACTGGGAGATGCTACTGGCGCCTTCCTGGCCTCAGCTCCACTCCTGCCTTGCCTTTGCACCTAGTCCCCAGGCGTTCTTGTGGAGGGCTTAGTTGCCGGTGGGTTGCACACTGCCAAGCGCTCCAGCTTGAGGGCTCTATTAGAGGCAAATTGAGGGCAACTGGAAGTCTATTCTTACGGTTGCTTGACCGCCCAGACTCAGCACAGCACGGAGAGCACAAGGCTCACATGGCCCCTGGCTGGGGTCTGCAGCCCCACACACGCAGAGGCTGACTCGGTGAGTGCCCAGAAGTTGCCTGACAGACCTCATTTCCCTAGTGCTCTCCTCCCCAGCAGAGACGTGTGCAGGTGGTTTGGGCCTGCCCCTGCGTGTCTGGGCTCCCGTCCACAGCCCCAGCTCAGGGAAGCAGCTCCTGAGCCAAGATCTGTGGGAGGCGCAGGGGGCCCCGCCTGGAAGCCTAGTTTACAGCATGCGGGAAGCGAGCCTCCTCGGGAGAAGTGAAGGCAGCCCTGCTGTGTGCGGCTGCATTCACTGCTTTGGCGGAGCCGAGTGCGCCTCCAGGACGGCAGAGCTCCAGCTCTGCTCAGAGGCCCGATCTGGCAGAGTGCTGGCGTGAGGCTGCTCTGCCCTGGGCGAGCCTTGCCCAGACTTGCCTCGCGGCTAGGCTTCCAGTCCAGAAAGGAGCGGGCTGCGCGAGACTGGGAGATGCTACTTGTGCCTTCCTGGCCTCAGCTCTACTCCTGCCTTGCCTTTGCACCTAGTCCCCAGGCGTTCTTGTGGAGGGCTTAGTTGCTGGTGGGTTGCACACTGCCACGCGCTCCAGCTTGAGGGCTCTATTAGAGGCAAAGTGAGGGCAACTGGAAGTCTATTCTTACGGTTGCTTGACCTCCCAGACTCAGCACAGCACGGAGAGCACAAGGCTCACATGGCCCCTGGCTGGGGTCTGCAGCCCCACACACGCGGAGGCTGACTCGGTGAGCGCCCAGAAGGTGCCTGACAGACCTCATTTCCCTAGTGCTCTCCTCCCCAGCAGAGACGTGTGCAGGTGGTTGGGGCCTGCCCCTGCGTGTCTGGGCTCCCGTCCACAGCCCCAGCTCAGGGAAGCAGCTCCTCAGCCAAGACCTGCAGGAGGCGCGGGGCGCCCCTGCCTGGAAGCCTAGTTTACAGCATGCGGGAATCGAGCCTCCTCGGGAGAAGAGAAGGCAGCCCTGCTGTGTGCGGCTGCATTCACTGCTTTGGCGGAGCCGAGTGCGCCTCCAGGACGGCAGAGCTCCAGCTCTGCTCAGAGGCCCGATTTGGCAGAGTCGCTGGCGTGAGGCTGCTCTGCCCTGGGCGAGCCTTGCCCAGAGTTGCCTCACGGCTAGGCTTCCAGTCCAGAAAGGAGCAGGCTGCTAGAGACTGGGAGATGCTTCTGGCGCCTTCCTGGCCTCAGCTCCACTCCTGCCTTGCCTTTGCACCTAGTCCTCAGGCGTTCTTGTGTAGGGCTTAATTGCCGGTGGGTTGCACACTGCCAAGCGCTCCAGCAGTGAGGGCTCTATTAGAGGCAATGGGAGTGCAACTGCAGGGCTCCTCCAGCGGTTGCTTGACCGCCCAGACTCAGCACAGCACGTAAAGCACAAGGCTCACAGGGCCCCTGGCTGGGGTCTGCAGCCCCACACACGCGGAGGCTGACTCGGTGAGCGCCCAGAAGGTGCCTGACAGACGTCATTTCCCTAGTGCTCTCCTCCCCAGCAGAGACGTGTGCAGGTGGTTTGGGCCTTCCCCTGCGTGTCTGGGCTCCCGTCCACAACCCCAGCTCAGGGAAGCAGCTCCTGAGCCAAGACCTGTGGGAGGCGCAGGGGGCCCCGCCTGGAAGCCTAGTTTATAGCATGTGGGAAGCGAGCCTCCTCGGGAGAAGAGAAGGCAGCCCTGCTGTGTGCGGCTGCATTCACTGCTTTGGCGGAGCCAAGTGCGCCTCCAGTACGGCAGAGCTCCAGCTCTGCTCAGAGGCCCGATCTGGCAGAGTTGCTGGCGTGAGGCTGCTCTGCCCTGGGCGAGCCTTGCCCAGACTTGCCTCGCGGCTAGGCTTCCAGTCCAGAAAGGAGCGGGCTGCGCGAGACTGGGAGATGCTACTGGCGCCTTCCTGGCCTCAGCTCCACTGCTGCCTTGCCTTTGCACCTAGTCCCCAGGCTTTCTTGTGGAGGGCTTAGTTGCCGGTGGGTTGCACACTGCCAAGCGCTCCAGCTTGAGGGCTCTAGTAGAGGCAAAGTGAGGGCAACTGAAAGTCTATTCTTACGGTTGCTTGACCGCCCAGACTCAGCACTGCACGGAAAGCACAAGGCTCACAGGGCCTCTGGCTGTGGTCTGCAGCCCCACACACGCGGAGGCTGACTCGGTGAGCGCCCAGAAGGTGCCTGACAGACGTCATTTCCCTAGTGCTCTCCTCCCCAGCAGAGACGTGTGCAGGTGGTTGGGGCCTGCCCCTGCGTGTCTGGGCTCCCGTCCACAGCCCCAGCTCAGGGAAGCAGCTCCTCAGCCAAGACCTGTAGGAGGCGCGGGGCGCCCCCGCCTGGAAGCCTAGTGCACAGCATGAGGGAAGCGAGCCTCCTTGGGTGAAGAGGAGGCAGCCCAGATGCGTGGGGCTGCAATTACTGCTTGGGCGGAGCCGAGTGAGCCTCCAGTACGGCAGAGCTCCAGCTCTGCTCAGAGGCCCGATCTGGCAGAGTGCTGCGTGAGGCTGCTCTGCCCTGGGCGAGCCTTGCCCAGACTTGCCTCACGGCTAGGCTTCCAGTCCAGGAAGGAGCAGGCTGCTAGAGACTGGGAGATGCTACTGGCGCCTTCCTGGCATCAGCTCCACTCCTGCCTTGCCTTTGCACCTAGTCCTCAGGCGTTCTTGTGGAGGGCTTAATTGCCGGTGGTTTGCACACTGCCAAGCGCTCCAGCAGTGAGGGCTCTATTAGAGGCAATGGGAGGGCAACTGCAGGGCTCCTCCAGCGGTTGCTTGACCGCCCATACTCAGCACAGCACGGAAAGCACAAGGCTCACAGGGCCCCTGGCTGGGGTCTGCAGCCCCACACACGCGGAGGCTGACTCGGTGAGCGCCCAGAAGGTGCCTGACAGACGTCATTTCCCTAGTGCTCTCCTCCCCAGCAGAGACGTGTGCAGGTGGTTGGGGCCTTCCCCTGCGTGTCTGGGCTCCCGTCCACAGCCCCAGCTCAGGGAAGCAGCTCCTCAGTCAAGACCTGTAGGAGGCGCGGGGCGCCCGCGCCTGGAAGCCTAGTGCACAGCATGAGGGAAGCGAGCCTCCTTGGGAGAAGAGGAGGCAGCCCAGATGCGTGGGGCTGCAATCACTGCTTGGGCGGAGCCGAGTGCGCCTCCAGTACGGCAGAGCTCCAGCTCTGCTCAGAGGCCCGATCTGGCAGAGTGCTTGCGTGAGGTTGCTCTGCCCTGGGCGAGCCTTGCCCAGACTTGCCTCGCGGCTAGGCTTCCAGTCCAGAAAGGAGCGGGCTGCGCGAGACTGGGAGATGCTACTGGCGCCTTCCTGGCCTCAGCTCCACTCCTGCCTTGCCTTTGCACCTAGTCCCCAGGCCTTCTTTTGGAGGGCTTAGTTGCCGGTGGGTTGCACACTGCCAAGCGCTCCAGCTTGAGGGCTCTATTAGAGGCAAAGTGAGGGCAACTGGAAGTCTATTCTTACGGTTGCTTGACCGCCCAGACTCAGCACAGCACGGAGAGCACAAGGCTCACAGGGCCCCTGGCTGGGGTCTGCAGCCCCATACACGTGGAGGCTGACTCGGTGAGCGCCCAGAAGGTGCCTGACAGACGTCATGTCCCTAGTGCTCTCCTCCCCAGCAGAGACGTGTGCAGGTGGTTTGGGCCTGAACCTGCGTGTCTGGGCTCCCGTCCACAGCCCCAGCTCAGGGAAGCAGCTCCTGAGCCAAGACCTGTGGGAGGTGCAGGGGGCCCCGCCTGGAAGCCTAGTTTACAGCATGCGGAAAGCGAGCCCCCTCGGGAGAAGAGAAGGCAGCCCTGCTGAGTGCGGTTGCATTCACTGCTTTGGCGGAGCTGAGTGCGCCTCCAGTACGGCAGAGCTCCAGCTCTGCTCAGAGGCCCGATCTGGCAGAGTTGCTGGCGTGAGGCTGCTCTGCCCTGGGCGAGCCTTGCCCAGACTTGCCTCGCGGCTAGGCTTCCAGTCCAGGAAGGAGCAGGCTGCGCGAGACTGGGAGATGCTACTGGCGCTTTCCTGGCCTCAGCTCCACTCCTGCCTTGCCTTTGCACCTAGTTCCTAGGCGTTCTTGTGGAGGGCTTAGTTGCCGGTGGGTTGCACACTGCCAAGTTCTCCAGCTTGAGGGCTCTATTAGAGGCAAAGTGAGGGCAACTGGAAGTCTATTCTTACGGTTGCTTGACCGCCCAGAGTCAGCACAGCACGGAGAGCACAAGGCTCACAGGGCCCCTGGCTGGGGTCTGCAGCCCCACACACGCGGAGGCTGACTCGGTGAACGCTCAGAAGGAGCCTGACAGACGTCATTTCCCTAGTGCTCTCCTCCCCAGCAGAGACTTGTGCAGGTGGTTGGGGCCTGCCCCTGCCTGTCTGGGCTCCCGTCCACAGCCCCAGCTCAGGGAAGCAGCTCCTGAGCCAAGACTTGTGGGAGGCGCAGGGGCCCCGCCTGGAAGCATAGATTACAGCATGTGGGAAGCGAGCCTCCTCGGGAGAAGAGAAGGCAGCCCAGCTGTGTGCGGCTGCATTCACTGCTTTGGCGGAGCCGAGTGCGCCTCCAGTACGGCAGAGCTCCAGCTCTGCTCAGAGGCCCGATCTGGCAGAGTGCTTGCGTGAGGCTGCTCTGCCCTGGGCGAGACTTGCCCAGACTTGCCTCGCGGCTAGGCTTCCAGTCCAGAAAGGAGCGGGCTGCGCGAGACTGGGAGATGCTACTGGCGCCTTCCTGGCCTCAGCTCCACTCCTGCCTTGCCTTTGCACCTAGTCCCCCGGCCTCCTTGTGGAGGGCTTAGTTGCCGGTGGGTTGCACACTGCCAAGAGCTCCAGCAGTGAGGGCTCTATTAGAGGCAATGGGAGGGCAACTGCAGGGCTCCTCCAGCCGTTGCTTGACCGCCCAGACTCAGCACAGCACGGAGAGCACAAGGCTCACAGGGCCCCTGGCTGGGGTCTGCAGCCCCACACACGCGGAGGCTGACTCGGTGAGCGCCCAGAAGGTGCCTGACAGACGTCATTTCCCTAGTGCTCTCCTCCCCAGCAGAGACGTGTGCAGGTGGTTGGGGCCTGCTCCTGCGTGTCTGGGTTCTGTCCACAGCCCCAGCTCAGGGAAGCAGCTCCTCAGCCAAGACCTGTAGGAGGCGCGGGGCGCCCCCGCCTGGAAGCCTCGTGCACAGCATGCGGGAATCCAGCCTCCTTTGGAGAAGAGGAGGCAGCCCAGATGCGTGGGGCTGCAATCACTGCTTGGGCAGAGCCGAGTGCGCCTCCAGTACGGCAGAGCTGCAGCTCTGCTCAGAGGCCCGATCTGGCAGAGTGCTTGCGTGAGGCTGCTCTGCCCTGGGCGAGCCTTGCCCAGACTTGCCTCGCGGCTAGGCTTCCAGTCCAGAAAGGAGCGGGCTGCGCGAGACTGGGAGATGCTACTGGCGCCTTTCTGGCCTCAGCTCCACTCCTGCCTTGCCTTTGCACCTTGTCCCCAGTCCTTCTTGTGGAGGGCTTAGTTGCCGGTGGGTTGCACACTGCCAAGCGCTCCAGCTTGAGGGCTCTATTAGAGGCAAAGTGAGGGCAACTGGAAGTCTATTCTTACGGTTGCTTGACCGCCCAGACTCAGCACAGCACGGAGAGCACAAGGCTCACAGGGCCCCTGGCTGGGGTCTGCAGCCCCATACACGTGGAGGCTGACTCGGTGAGCGCCCAGAAGGTGCCTGACAGACGTCATGTCCCTAGTGCTCTCCTCCCCAGCAGAGACGTGTGCAGGTGGTTTGGGCCTGCCCCTGCGTGTCTGGGCTCCCGTCCACAGCCCCAGCTCAGGGAAGCAGCTCCTGAGCCAAGACCTGTGGGAGGTGCAGGGGGCCCCGCCTGGAAGCCTAGTTTACAGCATGCGGGAAGCGAGCCCCCTCGGGAGAAGAGAAGGCAGCCCTGCTGAGTGCGGCTGCATTCACTGCTTTGGCGGAGCTGAGTGCGCCTCCAGAACGGCAGAGCTCCAGCTCTGCTCAGAGGCCCGATCTGGCAGAGTTGCTGGCGTGAGGCTGCTCTGCCCTGGGCGAGCCTTGCCCAGACTTGCCTCGCGGCTAGGCTTCCAGTCCAGGAAGGAGCAGGCTGCGCGAGACTGGGAGATGCTACTGGCGCTTTCCTGGCCTCAGCTCCACTCCTGCCTTGCCTTTGCACCTAGTTCCCAGGCGTTCTTGTGGAGGGCTTAGTTGCCGGTGGGTTGCACACTGCCAAGTTCTCCAGCTTGAGGGCTCTATTAGAGGCAAAGTGAGGGCAACTGGAAGTCTATTCTTACGGTTGCTTGACCGCCCAGAGTCAGCACAGCACGGAGAGCACAAGGCTCACAGGGCCCCTGGCTGGGGTCTGCAGCCCCACACACGCGGAGGCTGACTCGGTGAACGCTCAGAAGGTGCCTGACAGACGTCATTTCCCTAGTGCTCTCCTCCCCAGCAGAGACTTGTGCAGGTGGTTGGGGCCTGCCCCTGCCTGTCTGGGCTCCCGTCCACAGCCCCAGCTCAGGGAAGCAGCTCCTGAGCCAAGACTTATGGGAGGCGCAGGGGCCCCGCCTGGAAGCATATATTACAGCATGTGGGAAGCGAGCCTCCTCGGGAGAAGAGAAGGCAGCCCAGCTGTGTGCGGCTGCATTCACTGCTTTGGCGGAGCCGAGTGCGCCTCCAGTACGGCAGAGCTCCAGCTCTGCTCAGAGGCCCGATCTGGCAGAGTTGCTGGCGTGAGGCTGCTCTGCCCTGGGCGAGCCTTGCCCAGACTTGCCTCGCGGCTAGGCTTCCAGTCCAGGAAGGAGCAGGCTGCGCGAGACTGGGAGATGATACTGGCGCCTTCCTGACCTCAGCTCCACTCCTGCCTTGCCTTTGCACCTAGTCCCCAGGCGTTCTTGTGGAGGGCTTAGTTGCCGGTGGGTTGCACACTGCCAAGAGCTCCAGCAGTGAGGGCTCTATTAGAGGCAATGGGAGGACAACTGCAGGGCTCCTCCAGCCGTTGCTTGACCGCCCAGACTCAGCACAGCACGGAGAGCACAAGGCTCACAGGGCCCCTGGCTGGGGTCTGCAGCCCCACACACGCGGAGGCTGACTCGGTGAGCGCCCAGAAGGTGCCTGACAGACGTCATTTCCCTAGTGCTCTGCTCCCCAGCAGGAACGTGTGCAGGTGGTTGGGGCCTGCTCCTGCGTGTCTGGGTTCCGTCCACAGCCCCAGCTCAGGGAAGCAGCTCCTCAGCCAAGACCTGTAGGAGGCGCGGGGCGCCCCCGCCTGGAAGCCTCGTGCACAGCATGCGGGAAGCGAGCCTCCTTGGGAGAAGAGGAGGCAGCCCAGATGCGTGGGGCTGCAATCAATGCTTGGGCAGAGCCGAGTGCGCCTCCAGTACGGCAGAGCTCCAGCTCTGCTCAGAGGCCCGATCTGGCAGAGTTGCTGGCGTGAGGCTGCTCTGCCCTGGGCGAGCCTTGCCCAGACTTGCCTCGCGGCTAGGCTTCCAGTCCAGGAAGGAGCAGGGAGCGCGAGACTGGGAGATGCTACTGGCGCCTTCCTGGCCTCAGCTCCACTCCTGCCTTGCCTTTGCACCTAGTCCCCAGGCCTTCTTGTGGAGGGCTTAGTTGCCTGTGGGTTGCACACTGCCAAGCGCTCCAGCAGAGAGGGCTCTATTAGAGGCAATGGGAGGGCAACTGCTGGGCTCCTCCAGTGGTTGCTTGACCGCCCAGACTCAGCACAGCACGGAGAGCACAAGGCTCACAGGGCCCCTGGCTGGGGTCTGCAGCCCCACACACGCGGAGGCTGACTCGGTGAGCGCCCTGAAGGTGCCTGACATACGTCATTTCCCTAGTGCTCTCCTCCCCAGCAGAGACGTGTGCAGGTGGTTGGGGCCTGCCCCGGCGTGTCTGGGCTCCCGTGCACAGCCCTAGCTCAGGGAAGCAGCTCCTCAGCCAAGACCTGTAGGAGGCGCGGGGCGCCCCCACCTGGAAGCCTCGTGCACAGCATGCGGGAAGCCAGCCTCCTTGGGAGAAGAGGAGGCAGCCCAGATGCGTGGGGCTGCAATCACTGCTTGGGCGGAGCCGAGTGCGCCTCCAGTACTGCAGAGCTCCAGCTCTGCTCAGAGGCCCGATCTGGCAGAGTGCTTGCGTGAGGTTGCTCTGCCCTGGGCGAGCCTTGCCCAGACTTGCCTCGCGGCTAGGCTTCCAGTCCAGAAAGGAGCGGGCTGCGCGAGACTGGGAGATGCTACTGGCGCCTTCCTGGCCTCAGCTCCACTCCTGCCTTGCCTTTGCACCTAGTCCCCAGGCCTTCTTTTGGAGGGCTTAGTTGCCTGTGGGTTGCACACTGCCAAGCGCTCCAGCTTGAGGGCTCTATTAGAGGCAAAGTGAGGGCAACTGGAAGTCTATTCTTACGGTTGCTTGACCGCCCAGAGTCAGCACAGCACGGAGAGCACAAGGCTCACAGGGCCCCTGGCTGGGGTCTGCAGCCCCACACACGCGGAGGCTGACTCGGTGAACGCTCAGAAGGAGCCTGACAGACGTCATTTCCCTAGTGCTCTCCTCCCCAGCAGAGACTTGTGCAGGTGGTTGGGGCCTGCCCCTGCCTGTCTGGGCTCCCGTCCACAGCCCCAGCTCAGGGAAGCAGCTCCTGAGCCAAGACTTGTGGGAGGCGCAGGGGCCCCGCCTGGAAGCATAGATTACAGCATGTGGGAAGCGAGCCTCCTCGGGAGAAGAGAAGGCAGCCCAGCTGTGTGCGGCTGCATTCACTGCTTTGGCGGAGCCGAGTGCGCCTCCAGTACGGCAGAGCTCCAGCTCTGCTCAGAGGCCCGATCTGGCAGAGTGCTTGCGTGAGGCTGCTCTGCCCTGGGCGAGACTTGCCCAGACTTGCCTCGCGGCTAGGCTTCCAGTCCAGAAAGGAGCGGGCTGCGCGAGACTGGGAGATGCTACTGGCGCCTTCCTGGCCTCAGCTCCACTCCTGCCTTGCCTTTGCACCTAGTCCCCCGGCCTCCTTGTGGAGGGCTTAGTTGCCGGTGGGTTGCACACTGCCAAGAGCTCCAGCAGTGAGGGCTCTATTAGAGGCAATGGGAGGGCAACTGCAGGGCTCCTCCAGCCGTTGCTTGACCGCCCAGACTCAGCACAGCACGGAGAGCACAAGGCTCACAGGGCCCCTGGCTGGGGTCTGCAGCCCCACACACGCGGAGGCTGACTCGGTGAGCGCCCAGAAGGTGCCTGACAGACGTCATTTCCCTAGTGCTCTCCTCCCCAGCAGAGACGTGTGCAGGTGGTTGGGGCCTGCTCCTGCGTGTCTGGGTTCTGTCCACAGCCCCAGCTCAGGGAAGCAGCTCCTCAGCCAAGACCTGTAGGAGGCGCGGGGCGCCCCCGCCTGGAAGCCTCGTGCACAGCATGCGGGAATCCAGCCTCCTTTGGAGAAGAGGAGGCAGCCCAGATGCGTGGGGCTGCAATCACTGCTTGGGCAGAGCCGAGTGCGCCTCCAGTACGGCAGAGCTGCAGCTCTGCTCAGAGGCCCGATCTGGCAGAGTGCTTGCGTGAGGCTGCTCTGCCCTGGGCGAGCCTTGCCCAGACTTGCCTCGCGGCTAGGCTTCCAGTCCAGAAAGGAGCGGGCTGCGCGAGACTGGGAGATGCTACTGGCGCCTTTCTGGCCTCAGCTCCACTCCTGCCTTGCCTTTGCACCTTGTCCCCAGTCCTTCTTGTGGAGGGCTTAGTTGCCGGTGGGTTGCACACTGCCAAGCGCTCCAGCTTGAGGGCTCTATTAGAGGCAAAGTGAGGGCAACTGGAAGTCTATTCTTACGGTTGCTTGACCGCCCAGACTCAGCACAGCACGGAGAGCACAAGGCTCACAGGGCCCCTGGCTGGGGTCTGCAGCCCCATACACGTGGAGGCTGACTCGGTGAGCGCCCAGAAGGTGCCTGACAGACGTCATGTCCCTAGTGCTCTCCTCCCAAGCAGAGACGTGTGCAGGTGGTTTGGGCCTGCCCCTGCGTGTCTGGGCTCCCGTCCACAGCCCCAGCTCAGGGAAGCAGCTCCTGAGCCAAGACCTGTGGGAGGTGCAGGGGGCCCCGCCTGGAAGCCTAGTTTACAGCATACGGGAAGCGAGCCCCCTCGGGAGAAGAGAAGGCAGCCCTGCTGAGTGCGGCTGCATTCACTGCTTTGGCGGAGCTGAGTGCGCCTCCAGTACGGCAGAGCTCCAGCTCTGCTCAGAGGCCCGATCTGGCAGAGTTGCTGGCGTGAGGCTGCTCTGCCCTGGGCGAGCCTTGCCCAGACTTGCCTCGCGGCTAGGCTTCCAGTCCAGGAAGGAGCAGGCTGCGCGAGACTGGGAGATGCTACTGGCGCTTTCCTGGCCTCAGCTCCACTCCTGCCTTGCCTTTGCACCTAGTTCCCAGGCGTTCTTGTGGAGGGCTTAGTTGCCGGTGGGTTGCACACTGCCAAGTTCTCCAGCTTGAGGGCTCTATTAGAGGCAAAGTGAGGGCAACTGGAAGTCTATTCTTACGGTTGCTTGACCGCCCAGAGTCAGCACAGCACGGAGAGCACAAGGCTCACAGGGCCCCTGGCTGGGGTCTGCAGCCCCACACACGCGGAGGCTGACTCGGTGAACGCTCAGAAGGTGCCTGACAGACGTCATTTCCCTAGTGCTCTCCTCCCCAGCAGAGACTTGTGCAGGTGGTTGGGGCCTGCCCCTGCCTGTCTGGGCTCCCGTCCACAGCCCCAGCTCAGGGAAGCAGCTCCTGAGCCAAGACTTATGGGAGGCGCAGTGGCCCCGCCTGGAAGCATATATTACAGCATGTGGGAAGCGAGCCTCCTCGGGAGAAGAGAAGGCAGCCCAGCTGTGTGCGGCTGCATTCACTGCTTTGGCGGAGCCGAGTGCGCCTCCAGTACGGCAGAGCTCCAGCTCTGCTCAGAGGCCCGATCTGGCAGAGTTGCTGGCGTGAGGCTGCTCTGCCCTGGGCGAGCCTTGCCCAGACTTGCCTCGCGGCTAGGCTTCCAGTCCAGGAAGGAGCAGGCTGCGCGAGACTGGGAGATGATACTGGCGCCTTCCTGGCCTCAGCTCCACTCCTGCCTTGCCTTTGCACCTAGTCCCCAGGCGTTCTTGTGGAGGGCTTAGTTGCCGGTGGGTTGCACACTGCCAAGAGCTCCAGCAGTGAGGGCTCTATTAGAGGCAATGGGAGGACAACTGCAGGGCTCCTCCAGCCGTTGCTTGACCGCCCAGACTCAGCACAGCACGGAGAGCACAAGGCTCACAGGGCCCCTGGCTGGGGTCTGCAGCCCCACACACGCGGAGGCTGACTCGGTGAGCGCCCAGAAGGTGCCTGACAGACGTCATTTCCCTAGTGCTCTGCTCCCCAGCAGGAACGTGTGCAGGTGGTTGGGGCCTGCTCCTGCGTGTCTGGGTTCCGTCCACAGCCCCAGCTCAGGGAAGCAGCTCCTCAGCCAAGACCTGTAGGAGGCGCGGGGCGCCCCCGCCTGGAAGCCTCGTGCACAGCATGCGGGAAGCCAGCCTCCTTGGGAGAAGAGGAGGCAGCCCAGATGCGTGGGGCTGCAATCAATGCTTGGGAAGAGCCGAGTGCGCCTCCAGTACGGCAGAGCTCCAGCTCTGCTCAGAGGCCCGATCTGGCAGAGTGCTTGCGTGAGGTTGCTCTGCCCTGGGCGAGCCTTGCCCAGACTTGCCTCGCGGCTAGGCTTCCAGTCCAGAAAGGAGCGGGCTGCGCGAGACTGGGAGATGCTACTGGCGCCTTCCTGGCCTCAGCTCCACTCCTGCCTTGCCTTTGCACCTAGTCCCCAGGCGTTCTTGTGGAGGGCTTAGTTGCCGGTGGGTTGCACACTGCCAAGCGCTCCAGCAGTGAGGGCTCTATTAGAGGCAATGGGAGGGCAACTGCTGGGCTCCTCCAGCGGTTGCTTGACCGCACAGACTCAGCACTGCACGGAGAGCACAAGGCTCACAGGGCCCCTGGCTGGGGTCTGCAGCCCCACACACGCGGAGGCTGACTCGGTGAGCGCCCTGAGGGTGCCTGACATACGTCATTTCCCTAGTGCTCTCCTCCCCAGCAGAGACTTGTGCAGGTGGTTGGGGCCTGCCCCGGCG
The DNA here is from genome assembly GCF_032405125.1 of Capricornis sumatraensis. Classification (NCBI taxonomy): domain Eukaryota; kingdom Metazoa; phylum Chordata; class Mammalia; order Artiodactyla; family Bovidae; genus Capricornis; species Capricornis sumatraensis. Next base: position 6,981,537 of record NW_027184615.1, on the reverse strand, counting down.
TGACTGGGCTCCCGTCCACAGCCCTAGCTCAGGGAAGCAGCTCCTCAGCCAAGACCTGTAGGAGGCGCGGGGCGCCCCCGCCTGGAAGCCTCGTGCACACCATGCGGGAAGCCAGCCTCCTTGGGAGAAGAGGAGGCAGCCCAGATGCGTGCGGCTGCAATCACTGCTTGGGCGGAGCCGAGTGCGCCTCCAGTACTGCAGAGCCTCCAGCTCTGCTCAGAGGCCCGATCTGGCAGAGTGCTTGCGTGAGGTTGCTGTGCCCTGGGCGAGCCTTGCCCAGACTTGCCTCGCGGCTAGGCTTCCAGTCCAGAAAGGAGCGGGCTGCGCGAGACTGGGAGATGCTACTGGCGCCTTCCTGGCCTCAGCTCCACTCCTGCCTTGCCTTTGCACCTAGTCCCCAGGCCTTCTTGTGGAGGGCTTAGTTGCCGGTGGGTTGCACACTGCCAAGCATTCCAGCTTGAGGGCTCTATTAGAGGCAAAGTGAGGGCAACTGGAAGTCTATTCTTACGGTTGCTTGACCGCCCAGACTCAGCACAGCACGGAGAGCACAAGGCTCACAGGGCCCCTGGCTGGGGTCTGCTGCCCCATACACGTGGAGGCTGACTCGGTGAGCGCCCAGAAGGTGCCTGACAGACGTCATGTCCCTAGTGCTCTCCTCCCCAGCAGAGACGTGTGCAGGTGGTTTGGGCCTGCCCCTGCGTGTCTGGGCTCCCGTCCACAGCCCCAGCTCAGGGAAGCAGCTCCTGAGCCAAGACCTGTGGGAGGTGCAGGGGGCCCCGCCTGGAAGCCTAGTTTACAGCATGCGGGAAGCGAGCCCCCTCGGGAGAAGAGAAGGCAGCCCTGCTGAGTGCGGCTGCATTCACTGCTTTGGCGGAGCTGAGTGCGCCTCCAGTACGGCAGAGCTCCAGCTCTGCTCAGAGGCCCGATCTCTCAGAGTTGCTGGCGTGAGGCTGCTCGGCCCTGGGCGAGCCTTGCCCAGACTTGCCTCGCGGCTAGGCTTCCAGTCCAGGAAGGAGCAGGCTGCGCGAGACTGGGTGATGCTACTGGCGCTTTCCTGGCCTCAGCTCCACTCCTGCCTTGCCTTTGCACCTAGTTCCCAGGCGTTCTTGTGGAGGGCTTAGTTGCCGGTGGGTTGCACACTGCCAAGTGCTCCAGCTTGAGGGCTCTATTAGAGGCAAAGTGAGGGCAACTGGAAGTCTATTCTTACGGTTGCTTGACTGCCCAGACTCAGCACAGCACGGAGAGCACAAGGCTCACAGGGCCCCTGGCTGGGGTCTGCAGCCCCACACACGCGGAGGCTGACTCCGTGAACGCTCAGAAGGTGCCTGACAGACGTCATTTCCCTAGTGCTCTCCTCCCCAGCAGAGACTTGTGCAGGTGGTTGGGGCCTGCCCCTGCGTGTCTGGGCTCCCGTCCACAGCCCCAGCTCAGGGAAGCAGCTCCTGAGCCAAGACTTGTGGGAGGCGCAGGGGCCCCGCCTGGAAGCATAGATTACAGCATGTGGGAAGCGAGCCTCCTCGGGAGAAGAGAAGGCAGCCCTGCTGTGTGCGGCTGCATTCACTGCTTTGGCGGAGCCGAGTGCGCCTCCAGTACGGCAGAGCTCCAGCTCTGCTCAGAGGCCCGATCTGGCAGAGTGCTTGCGTGAGGCTGCTCTGCCCTGGGCGAGACTTGCCCAGACTTGCCTCGCGGCTAGGCTTCCAGTCCAGAAAGGAGCGGGCTGCGCGAGACTGGGAGATGCTACTGGCGCCTTCCTGGCCTCAGCTCCACTCCTGCCTTGCCTTTGCACCTAGTCCCCCGGCCTCCTTGTGGAGGGCTTAGTTGCCGGTGGGTTGCACACTGCCAAGAGCTCCAGCAGTGAGGGCTCTATTAGAGGCAATGGGAGGGCAACTGCAGGGCTCCTCCAGCCGTTGCTTGACCGCCCAGACTCAGCACAGCACGGAGAGCACAAGGCTCACAGGGCCCCTGGCTGGGGTCTGCAGCCCCACACACGCGGAGGCTGACTCGGTGAGCGCCCAGAAGGTGCCTGACAGACGTCATTTCCCTAGTGCTCTCCTCCCCAGCAGAGACGTGTGCAGGTGGTTGGGGCCTGCTCCTGCGTGTCTGGGTTCTGTCCACAGCCCCAGCTCAGGGAAGCAGCTCCTCAGCCAAGACCTGTAGGAGGCGCGGGGCGCCCCCGCCTGGAAGCCTCGTGCACAGCATGCGGGAATCCAGCCTCCTTTGGAGAAGAGGAGGCAGCCCAGATGCGTGGGGCTGCAATCACTGCTTGGGCAGAGCCGAGTGCGCCTCCAGTACGGCAGAGCTGCAGCTCTGCTCAGAGGCCCGATCTGGCAGAGTGCTTGCGTGAGGCTGCTCTGCCCTGGGCGAGCCTTGCCCAGACTTGCCTCGCGGCTAGGCTTCCAGTCCAGAAAGGAGCGGGCTGCGCGAGACTGGGAGATGCTACTGGCGCCTTCCTGGCCTCAGCTCCACTCCTGCCTTGCCTTTGCACCTTGTCCCCAGTCCTTCTTGTGGAGGGCTTAGTTGCCGGTGGGTTGCACACTGCCAAGCGCTCCAGCAGTGAGGGCTCTATTAGAGGCAAAGTGAGGGCAACTGGAAGTCTATTCTTACGGTTGCTTGACCGCCCAGACTCAGCACAGCACGGAGAGCACAAGGCTCACAGGGCCCCTGGCTGGGGTCTGCAGCCCCATACACGTGGAGGCTGACTCGGTGAGCGCCCAGAAGGTGCCTGACAGACGTCATGTCCCTAGTGCTCTCCTCCCCAGCAGAGACGTGTGCAGGTGGTTTGGGCCTGCCCCTGCGTGTCTGGGCTCCCGTACACAGCCCCAGCTCAGGGAAGCAGCTCCTGAGCCAAGACCTGTGGGAGGTGCAGGGGGCCCCGCCTGGAAGCCTAGTTTACAGCATGCGGGAAGCGAGCCCCCTCGGGAGAAGAGAAGGCAGCCCTGCTGAGTGCGGCTGCATTCACTGCTTTGGCGGAGCTGAGTGCGCCTCCAGTACGGCAGAGCTCCAGCTCTGCTCAGAGGCCCGATCTGGCAGAGTTGCTGGCGTGAGGCTGCTCTGCCCTGGGCGAGCCATGCCCAGACTTGCCTCGCGGCTAGGCTTCCAGTCCAGGAAGGAGCAGGCTGCGCGAGACTGGGAGATGCTACTGGCGCTTTCCTGGCCTCAGCTCCACTCCTGCCTTGCCTTTGCACCTAGTTCCCAGGCGTTCTTGTGGAGGGCTTAGTTGCCGGTGGGTTGCACACTGCCAAGTTCTCCAGCTTGAGGGCTCTATTAGAGGCAAAGTGAGGGCAACTGGAAGTCTATTCTTACGGTTGCTTGACCACCCAGAGTCAGCACAGCACGGAGAGCACAAGGCTCACAGGGCCCCTGGCTGGGGTCTGCAGCCCCACACACGCGGAGGCTGACTCGGTGAACGCTCAGAAGGTGCCTGACAGACGTCATTTCCCTAGTGCTCTCCTCCCCAGCAGAGACTTGTGCAGGTGGTTGGGGCCTGCCCCTGCCTGTCTGGGCTCCCGTCCACAGCCCCAGCTCAGGGAAGCAGCTCCTGAGCCAAGACTTATGGGAGGCGCAGGGGCCCCGCCTGGAAGCATATATTACAGCATGTGGGAAGCGAGCCTCCTCGGGAGAAGAGAAGGCAGCCCAGCTGTGTGCGGCTGCATTCACTGCTTTGGCGGAGCCGAGTGCGCCTCCAGTACGGCAGAGCTCCAGCTCTGCTCAGAGGCCCGATCTGGCAGAGTTGCTGGCGTGAGGCTGCTCTGCCCTGGGCGAGCCTTGCCCAGACTTGCCTCGCGGCTAGGCTTCCAGTCCAGGAAGGAGCAGGCTGCGCGAGACTGGGAGATGATACTGGCGCCTTCCTGACCTCAGCTCCACTCCTGCCTTGCCTTTGCACCTAGTCCCCAGGCGTTCTTGTGGAGGGCTTAGTTGCCGGTGGGTTGCACACTGCCAAGAGCTCCAGCAGTGAGGGCTCTATTAGAGGCAATGGGAGGACAACTGCAGGGCTCCTCCAGCCGTTGCTTGACCGCCCAGACTCAGCACAGCACGGAGAGCACAAGGCTCACAGGGCCCCTGGCTGGGGTCTGCAGCCCCACACACGCGGAGGCTGACTCGGTGAGCGCCCAGAAGGTGCCTGACAGACGTCATTTCCCTAGTGCTCTGCTCCCCAGCAGGAACGTGTGCAGGTGGTTGGGGCCTGCTCCTGCGTGTCTGGGTTCCGTCCACAGCCCCAGCTCAGGGAAGCAGCTCCTCAGCCAAGACCTGTAGGAGGCGCGGGGCGCCCCCGCCTGGAAGCCTCGTGCACAGCATGCGGGAAGCCAGCCTCCTTGGGAGAAGAGGAGGCAGCCCAGATGCGTGGGGCTGCAATCAATGCTTGGGAAGAGCCGAGTGCGCCTCCAGTACGGCAGAGCTCCAGCTCTGCTCAGAGGCCCGATCTGGCAGAGTGCTTGCGTGAGGTTGCTCTGCCCTGGGCGAGCCTTGCCCAGACTTGCCTCGCGGCTAGGCTTCCAGTCCAGAAAGGAGCGGGCTGCGCGAGACTGGGAGATGCTACTGGCGCCTTCCTGGCCTCAGCTCCACTCCTGCCTTGCCTTTGCACCTAGTCCCCAGGCGTTCTTGTGGAGGGCTTAGTTGCCGGTGGGTTGCACACTGCCAAGCGCTCCAGCAGTGAGGGCTCTATTAGAGGCAATGGGAGGGCAACTGCTGGGCTCCTCCAGCGGTTGCTTGACCGCCCAGACTCAGCACTGCACGGAGAGCACAAGGCTCACAGGGCCCCTGGCTGGGGTCTGCAGCCCCACACACGCGGAGGCTGACTCGGTGAGCGCCCTGAGGGTGCCTGACATACGTCATTTCCCTAGTGCTCTCCTCCCCAGCAGAGACTTGTGCAGGTGGTTGGGGCCTGCCCCGGCGTGACTGGGCTCCCGTCCACAGCCCTAGCTCAGGGAAGCAGCTCCTCAGCCAAGACCTGTAGGAGGCGCGGGGCGCCCCCGCCTGGAAGCCTCGTGCACACCATGCGGGAAGCCAGCCTCCTTGGGAGAAGAGGAGGCAGCCCAGATGCGTGCGGCTGCAATCACTGCTTGGGCGGAGCCGAGTGCGCCTCCAGTACTGCAGAGCCTCCAGCTCTGCTCAGAGGCCCGATCTGGCAGAGTGCTTGCGTGAGGTTGCTGTGCCCTGGGCGAGCCTTGCCCAGACTTGCCTCGCGGCTAGGCTTCCAGTCCAGAAAGGAGCGGGCTGCGCGAGACTGGGAGATGCTACTGGCGCCTTCCTGGCCTCAGCTCCACTCCTGCCTTGCCTTTGCACCTAGTCCCCAGGCCTTCTTGTGGAGGGCTTAGTTGCCGGTGGGTTGCACACTGCCAAGCATTCCAGCTTGAGGGCTCTATTAGAGGCAAAGTGAGGGCAACTGGAAGTCTATTCTTACGGTTGCTTGACCGCCCAGACTCAGCACAGCACGGAGAGCACAAGGCTCACAGGGCCCCTGGCTGGGGTCTGCTGCCCCATACACGTGGAGGCTGACTCGGTGAGCGCCCAGAAGGTGCCTGACAGACGTCATGTCCCTAGTGCTCTCCTCCCCAGCAGAGACGTGTGCAGGTGGTTTGGGCCTGCCCCTGCGTGTCTGGGCTCCCGTCCACAGCCCCAGCTCAGGGAAGCAGCTCCTGAGCCAAGACCTGTGGGAGGTGCAGGGGGCCCCGCCTGGAAGCCTAGTTTACAGCATGCGGGAAGCGAGCCCCCTCGGGAGAAGAGAAGGCAGCCCTGCTGAGTGCGGCTGCATTCACTGCTTTGGCGGAGCTGAGTGCGCCTCCAGTACGGCAGAGCTCCAGCTCTGCTCAGAGGCCCGATCTCTCAGAGTTGCTGGCGTGAGGCTGCTCGGCCCTGGGCGAGCCTTGCCCAGACTTGCCTCGCGGCTAGGCTTCCAGTCCAGGAAGGAGCAGGCTGCGCGAGACTGGGTGATGCTACTGGCGCTTTCCTGGCCTCAGCTCCACTCCTGCCTTGCCTTTGCACCTAGTTCCCAGGCGTTCTTGTGGAGGGCTTAGTTGCCGGTGGGTTGCACACTGCCAAGTGCTCCAGCTTGAGGGCTCTATTAGAGGCAAAGTGAGGGCAACTGGAAGTCTATTCTTACGGTTGCTTGACTGCCCAGACTCAGCACAGCACGGAGAGCACAAGGCTCACAGGGCCCCTGGCTGGGGTCTGCAGCCCCACACACGCGGAGGCTGACTCCGTGAACGCTCAGAAGGTGCCTGACAGACGTCATTTCCCTAGTGCTCTCCTCCCCAGCAGAGACTTGTGCAGGTGGTTGGGGCCTGCCCCTGCGTGTCTGGGCTCCCGTCCACAGCCCCAGCTCAGGGAAGCAGCTCCTGAGCCAAGACTTGTGGGAGGCGCAGGGGCCCCGCCTGGAAGCATAGATTACAGCATGTGGGAAGCGAGCCTCCTCGGGAGAAGAGAAGGCAGCCCTGCTGTGTGCGGCTGCATTCACTGCTTTGGCGGAGCCGAGTGCGCCTCCAGTACGGCAGAGCTCCAGCTCTGCTCAGAGGCCCGATCTGGCAGAGTGCTTGCGTGAGGCTGCTCTGCCCTGGGCGAGACTTGCCCAGACTTGCCTCGCGGCTAGGCTTCCAGTCCAGAAAGGAGCGGGCTGCGCGAGACTGGGAGATGCTACTGGCGCCTTCCTGGCCTCAGCTCCACTCCTGCCTTGCCTTTGCACCTAGTCCCCCGGCCTCCTTGTGGAGGGCTTAGTTGCCGGTGGGTTGCACACTGCCAAGAGCTCCAGCAGTGAGGGCTCTATTAGAGGCAATGGGAGGGCAACTGCAGGGCTCCTCCAGCCGTTGCTTGACCGCCCAGACTCAGCACAGCACGGAGAGCACAAGGCTCACAGGGCCCCTGGCTGGGGTCTGCAGCCCCACACACGCGGAGGCTGACTCGGTGAGCGCCCAGAAGGTGCCTGACAGACGTCATTTCCCTAGTGCTCTCCTCCCCAGCAGAGACGTGTGCAGGTGGTTGGGGCCTGCTCCTGCGTGTCTGGGTTCTGTCCACAGCCCCAGCTCAGGGAAGCAGCTCCTCAGCCAAGACCTGTAGGAGGCGCGGGGCGCCCCCGCCTGGAAGCCTCGTGCACAGCATGCGGGAATCCAGCCTCCTTTGGAGAAGAGGAGGCAGCCCAGATGCGTGGGGCTGCAATCACTGCTTGGGCAGAGCCGAGTGCGCCTCCAGTACGGCAGAGCTGCAGCTCTGCTCAGAGGCCCGATCTGGCAGAGTGCTTGCGTGAGGCTGCTCTGCCCTGGGCGAGCCTTGCCCAGACTTGCCTCGCGGCTAGGCTTCCAGTCCAGAAAGGAGCGGGCTGCGCGAGACTGGGAGATGCTACTGGCGCCTTCCTGGCCTCAGCTCCACTCCTGCCTTGCCTTTGCACCTTGTCCCCAGTCCTTCTTGTGGAGGGCTTAGTTGCCGGTGGGTTGCACACTGCCAAGCGCTCCAGCAGTGAGGGCTCTATTAGAGGCAAAGTGAGGGCAACTGGAAGTCTATTCTTACGGTTGCTTGACCGCCCAGACTCAGCACAGCACGGAGAGCACAAGGCTCACAGGGCCCCTGGCTGGGGTCTGCAGCCCCATACACGTGGAGGCTGACTCGGTGAGCGCCCAGAAGGTGCCTGACAGACGTCATGTCCCTAGTGCTCTCCTCCCCAGCAGAGACGTGTGCAGGTGGTTTGGGCCTGCCCCTGCGTGTCTGGGCTCCCGTACACAGCCCCAGCTCAGGGAAGCAGCTCCTGAGCCAAGACCTGTGGGAGGTGCAGGGGGCCCCGCCTGGAAGCCTAGTTTACAGCATGCGGGAAGCGAGCCCCCTCGGGAGAAGAGAAGGCAGCCCTGCTGAGTGCGGCTGCATTCACTGCTTTGGCGGAGCTGAGTGCGCCTCCAGTACGGCAGAGCTCCAGCTCTGCTCAGAGGCCCGATCTGGCAGAGTTGCTGGCGTGAGGCTGCTCTGCCCTGGGCGAGCCATGCCCAGACTTGCCTCGCGGCTAGGCTTCCAGTCCAGGAAGGAGCAGGCTGCGCGAGACTGGGAGATGCTACTGGCGCTTTCCTGGCCTCAGCTCCACTCCTGCCTTGCCTTTGCACCTAGTTCCCAGGCGTTCTTGTGGAGGGCTTAGTTGCCGGTGGGTTGCACACTGCCAAGTTCTCCAGCTTGAGGGCTCTATTAGAGGCAAAGTGAGGGCAACTGGAAGTCTATTCTTACGGTTGCTTGACCACCCAGAGTCAGCACAGCACGGAGAGCACAAGGCTCACAGGGCCCCTGGCTGGGGTCTGCAGCCCCACACACGCGGAGGCTGACTCGGTGAACGCTCAGAAGGTGCCTGACAGACGTCATTTCCCTAGTGCTCTCCTCCCCAGCAGAGACTTGTGCAGGTGGTTGGGGCCTGCCCCTGCCTGTCTGGGCTCCCGTCCACAGCCCCAGCTCAGGGAAGCAGCTCCTGAGCCAAGACTTATGGGAGGCGCAGGGGCCCCGCCTGGAAGCATATATTACAGCATGTGGGAAGCGAGCCTCCTCGGGAGAAGAGAAGGCAGCCCAGCTGTGTGCGGCTGCATTCACTGCTTTGGCGGAGCCGAGTGCGCCTCCAGTACGGCAGAGCTCCAGCTCTGCTCAGAGGCCCGATCTGGCAGAGTTGCTGGCGTGAGGCTGCTCTGCCCTGGGCGAGCCTTGCCCAGACTTGCCTCGCGGCTAGGCTTCCAGTCCAGGAAGGAGCAGGCTGCGCGAGACTGGGAGATGATACTGGCGCCTTCCTGGCCTCAGCTCCACTCCTGCCTTGCCTTTGCACCTAGTCCCCAGGCGTTCTTGTGGAGGGCTTAGTTGCCGGTGGGTTGCACACTGCCAAGAGCTCCAGCAGTGAGGGCTCTATTAGAGGCAATGGGAGGACAACTGCAGGGCTCCTCCAGCCGTTGCTTGACCGCCCAGACTCAGCACAGCACGGAGAGCACAAGGCTCACAGGGCCCCTGGCTGGGGTCTGCAGCCCCACACACGCGGAGGCTGACTCGGTGAGCGCCCAGAAGGTGCCTGACAGACGTCATTTCCCTAGTGCTCTGCTCCCCAGCAGGAACGTGTGCAGGTGGTTGGGGCCTGCTCCTGCGTGTCTGGGTTCCGTCCACAGCCCCAGCTCAGGGAAGCAGCTCCTCAGCCAAGACCTGTAGGAGGCGCGGGGCGCCCCCGCCTGGAAGCCTCGTGCACAGCATGCGGGAAGCCAGCCTCCTTGGGAGAAGAGGAGGCAGCCCAGATGCGTGGGGCTGCAATCAATGCTTGGGAAGAGCCGAGTGCGCCTCCAGTACGGCAGAGCTCCAGCTCTGCTCAGAGGCCCGATCTGGCAGAGTGCTTGCGTGAGGTTGCTCTGCCCTGGGCGAGCCTTGCCCAGACTTGCCTCGCGGCTAGGCTTCCAGTCCAGAAAGGAGCGGGCTGCGCGAGACTGGGAGATGCTACTGGCGCCTTCCTGGCCTCAGCTCCACTCCTGCCTTGCCTTTGCACCTAGTCCCCAGGCGTTCTTGTGGAGGGCTTAGTTGCCGGTGGGTTGCACACTGCCAAGCGCTCCAGCAGTGAGGGCTCTATTAGAGGCAATGGGAGGGCAACTGCTGGGCTCCTCCAGCGGTTGCTTGACCGCCCAGACTCAGCACTGCACGGAGAGCACAAGGCTCACAGGGCCCCTGGCTGGGGTCTGCAGCCCCACACACGCGGAGGCTGACTCGGTGAGCGCCCTGAGGGTGCCTGACATACGTCATTTCCCTAGTGCTCTCCTCCCCAGCAGAGACTTGTGCAGGTGGTTGGGGCCTGCCCCGGCGTGACTGGGCTCCCGTCCACAGCCCTAGCTCAGGGAAGCAGCTCCTCAGCCAAGACCTGTAGGAGGCGCGGGGCGCCCCCGCCTGGAAGCCTCGTGCACACCATGCGGGAAGCCAGCCTCCTTGGGAGAAGAGGAGGCAGCCCAGATGCGTGCGGCTGCAATCACTGCTTGGGCGGAGCCGAGTGCGCCTCCAGTACTGCAGAGCCTCCAGCTCTGCTCAGAGGCCCGATCTGGCAGAGTGCTTGCGTGAGGTTGCTGTGCCCTGGGCGAGCCTTGCCCAGACTTGCCTCGCGGCTAGGCTTCCAGTCCAGAAAGGAGCGGGCTGCGCGAGACTGGGAGATGCTACTGGCGCCTTCCTGGCCTCAGCTCCACTCCTGCCTTGCCTTTGCACCTAGTCCCCAGGCCTTCTTGTGGAGGGCTTAGTTGCCGGTGGGTTGCACACTGCCAAGCATTCCAGCTTGAGGGCTCTATTAGAGGCAAAGTGAGGGCAACTGGAAGTCTATTCTTACGGTTGCTTGACCGCCCAGACTCAGCACAGCACGGAGAGCACAAGGCTCACAGGGCCCCTGGCTGGGGTCTGCTGCCCCATACACGTGGAGGCTGACTCGGTGAGCGCCCAGAAGGTGCCTGACAGACGTCATGTCCCTAGTGCTCTCCTCCCCAGCAGAGACGTGTGCAGGTGGTTTGGGCCTGCCCCTGCGTGTCTGGGCTCCCGTACACAGCCCCAGCTCAGGGAAGCAGCTCCTGAGCCAAGACCTGTGGGAGGTGCAGGGGGCCCCGCCTGGAAGCCTAGTTTACAGCATGCGGGAAGCGAGCCCCCTCGGGAGAAGAGAAGGCAGCCCTGCTGAGTGCGGCTGCATTCACTGCTTTGGCGGAGCTGAGTGCGCCTCCAGTACGGCAGAGCTCCAGCTCTGCTCAGAGGCCCGATCTCTCAGAGTTGCTGGCGTGAGGCTGCTCGGCCCTGGGCGAGCCTTGCCCAGACTTGCCTCGCGGCTAGGCTTCCAGTCCAGGAAGGAGCAGGCTGCGCGAGACTGGGTGATGCTACTGGCGCTTTCCTGGCCTCAGCTCCACTCCTGCCTTGCCTTTGCACCTAGTTCCCAGGCGTTCTTGTGGAGGGCTTAGTTGCCGGTGGGTTGCACACTGCCAAGTGCTCCAGCTTGAGGGCTCTATTAGAGGCAAAGTGAGGGCAACTGGAAGTCTATTCTTACGGTTGCTTGACTGCCCAGACTCAGCACAGCACGGAGAGCACAAGGCTCACAGGGCCCCTGGCTGGGGTCTGCAGCCCCACACACGCGGAGGCTGACTCCGTGAACGCTCAGAAGGTGCCTGACAGACGTCATTTCCCTAGTGCTCTCCTCCCCAGCAGAGACTTGTGCAGGTGGTTGGGGCCTGCCCCTGCGTGTCTGGGCTCCCGTCCACAGCCCCAGCTCAGGGAAGCAGCTCCTGAGCCAAGACTTGTGGGAGGCGCAGGGGCCCCGCCTGGAAGCATAGATTACAGCATGTGGGAAGCGAGCCTCCTCGGGAGAAGAGAAGGCAGCCCTGCTGTGTGCGGCTGCATTCACTGCTTTGGCGGAGCCGAGTGCGCCTCCAGTACGGCAGAGCTCCAGCTCTGCTCAGAGGCCCGATCTGGCAGAGTGCTTGCGTGAGGCTGCTCTGCCCTGGGCGAGACTTGCCCAGACTTGCCTCGCGGCTAGGCTTCCAGTCCAGAAAGGAGCGGGCTGCGCGAGACTGGGAGATGCTACTGGCGCCTTCCTGGCCTCAGCTCCACTCCTGCCTTGCCTTTGCACCTAGTCCCCCGGCCTCCTTGTGGAGGGCTTAGTTGCCGGTGGGTTGCACACTGCCAAGAGCTCCAGCAGTGAGGGCTCTATTAGAGGCAATGGGAGGGCAACTGCAGGGCTCCTCCAGCCGTTGCTTGACCGCCCAGACTCAGCACAGCACGGAGAGCACAAGGCTCACAGGGCCCCTGGCTGGGGTCTGCAGCCCCACACACGCGGAGGCTGACTCGGTGAGCGCCCAGAAGGTGCCTGACAGACGTCATTTCCCTAGTGCTCTCCTCCCCAGCAGAGACGTGTGCAGGTGGTTGGGGCCTGCTCCTGCGTGTCTGGGTTCTGTCCACAGCCCCAGCTCAGGGAAGCAGCTCCTCAGCCAAGACCTGTAGGAGGCGCGGGGCGCCCCCGCCTGGAAGCCTCGTGCACAGCATGCGGGAATCCAGCCTCCTTTGGAGAAGAGGAGGCAGCCCAGATGCGTGGGGCTGCAATCACTGCTTGGGCAGAGCCGAGTGCGCCTCCAGTACGGCAGAGCTGCAGCTCTGCTCAGAGGCCCGATCTGGCAGAGTGCTTGCGTGAGGCTGCTCTGCCCTGGGCGAGCCTTGCCCAGACTTGCCTCGCGGCTAGGCTTCCAGTCCAGAAAGGAGCGGGCTGCGCGAGACTGGGAGATGCTACTGGCGCCTTCCTGGCCTCAGCTCCACTCCTGCCTTGCCTTTGCACCTTGTCCCCAGTCCTTCTTGTGGAGGGCTTAGTTGCCGGTGGGTTGCACACTGCCAAGCGCTCCAGCAGTGAGGGCTCTATTAGAGGCAAAGTGAGGGCAACTGGAAGTCTATTCTTACGGTTGCTTGACCGCCCAGACTCAGCACAGCACGGAGAGCACAAGGCTCACAGGGCCCCTGGCTGGGGTCTGCAGCCCCATACACGTGGAGGCTGACTCGGTGAGCGCCCAGAAGGTGCCTGACAGACGTCATGTCCCTAGTGCTCTCCTCCCCAGCAGAGACGTGTGCAGGTGGTTTGGGCCTGCCCCTGCGTGTCTGGGCTCCCGTACACAGCCCCAGCTCAGGGAAGCAGCTCCTGAGCCAAGACCTGTGGGAGGTGCAGGGGGCCCCGCCTGGAAGCCTAGTTTACAGCATGCGGGAAGCGAGCCCCCTCGGGAGAAGAGAAGGCAGCCCTGCTGAGTGCGGCTGCATTCACTGCTTTGGCGGAGCTGAGTGCGCCTCCAGTACGGCAGAGCTCCAGCTCTGCTCAGAGGCCCGATCTGGCAGAGTTGCTGGCGTGAGGCTGCTCTGCCCTGGGCGAGCCATGCCCAGACTTGCCTCGCGGCTAGGCTTCCAGTCCAGGAAGGAGCAGGCTGCGCGAGACTGGGAGATGCTACTGGCGCTTTCCTGGCCTCAGCTCCACTCCTGCCTTGCCTTTGCACCTAGTTCCCAGGCGTTCTTGTGGAGGGCTTAGTTGCCGGTGGGTTGCACACTGCCAAGTTCTCCAGCTTGAGGGCTCTATTAGAGGCAAAGTGAGGGCAACTGGAAGTCTATTCTTACGGTTGCTTGACCACCCAGAGTCAGCACAGCACGGAGAGCACAAGGCTCACAGGGCCCCTGGCTGGGGTCTGCAGCCCCACACACGCGGAGGCTGACTCGGTGAACGCTCAGAAGGTGCCTGACAGACGTCATTTCCCTAGTGCTCTCCTCCCCAGCAGAGACTTGTGCAGGTGGTTGGGGCCTGCCCCTGCCTGTCTGGGCTCCCGTCCACAGCCCCAGCTCAGGGAAGCAGCTCCTGAGCCAAGACTTATGGGAGGCGCAGGGGCCCCGCCTGGAAGCATATATTACAGCATGTGGGAAGCGAGCCTCCTCGGGAGAAGAGAAGGCAGCCCAGCTGTGTGCGGCTGCATTCACTGCTTTGGCGGAGCCGAGTGCGCCTCCAGTACGGCAGAGCTCCAGCTCTGCTCAGAGGCCCGATCTGGCAGAGTTGCTGGCGTGAGGCTGCTCTGCCCTGGGCGAGCCTTGCCCAGACTTGCCTCGCGGCTAGGCTTCCAGTCCAGGAAGGAGCAGGCTGCGCGAGACTGGGAGATGATACTGGCGCCTTCCTGACCTCAGCTCCACTCCTGCCTTGCCTTTGCACCTAGTCCCCAGGCGTTCTTGTGGAGGGCTTAGTTGCCGGTGGGTTGCACACTGCCAAGAGCTCCAGCAGTGAGGGCTCTATTAGAGGCAATGGGAGGACAACTGCAGGGCTCCTCCAGCCGTTGCTTGACCGCCCAGACTCAGCACAGCACGGAGAGCACAAGGCTCACAGGGCCCCTGGCTGGGGTCTGCAGCCCCACACACGCGGAGGCTGACTCGGTGAGCGCCCAGAAGGTGCCTGACAGACGTCATTTCCCTAGTGCTCTGCTCCCCAGCAGGAACGTGTGCAGGTGGTTGGGGCCTGCTCCTGCGTGTCTGGGTTCCGTCCACAGCCCCAGCTCAGGGAAGCAGCTCCTCAGCCAAGACCTGTAGGAGGCGCGGGGCGCCCCCGCCTGGAAGCCTCGTGCACAGCATGCGGGAAGCGAGCCTCCTTGGGAGAAGAGGAGGCAGCCCAGATGCGTGGGGCTGCAATCAATGCTTGGGCAGAGCCGAGTGCGCCTCCAGTACGGCAGAGCTCCAGCTCTGCTCAGAGGCCCGATCTGGCAGAGTTGCTGGCGTGAGGCTGCTCTGCCCTGGGCGAGCCTTGCCCAGACTTGCCTCGCGGCTAGGCTTCCAGTCCAGGAAGGAGCAGGGAGCGCGAGACTGGGAGATGCTACTGGCGCCTTCCTGGCCTCAGCTCCACTCCTGCCTTGCCTTTGCACCTAGTCCCCAGGCCTTCTTGTGGAGGGCTTAGTTGCCTGTGGGTTGCACACTGCCAAGCGCTCCAGCAGAGAGGGCTCTATTAGAGGCAATGGGAGGGCAACTGCTGGGCTCCTCCAGTGGTTGCTTGACCGCCCAGACTCAGCACAGCACGGAGAGCACAAGGCTCACAGGGCCCCTGGCTGGGGTCTGCAGCCCCACACACGCGGAGGCTGACTCGGTGAGCGCCCTGAAGGTGCCTGACATACGTCATTTCCCTAGTGCTCTCCTCCCCAGCAGAGACGTGTGCAGGTGGTTGGGGCCTGCCCCGGCGTGTCTGGGCTCCCGTGCACAGCCCTAGCTCAGGGAAGCAGCTCCTCAGCCAAGACCTGTAGGAGGCGCGGGGCGCCCCCACCTGGAAGCCTCGTGCACAGCATGCGGGAAGCCAGCCTCCTTGGGAGAAGAGGAGGCAGCCCAGATGCGTGGGGCTGCAATCACTGCTTGGGCGGAGCCGAGTGCGCCTCCAGTACTGCAGAGCTCCAGCTCTGCTCAGAGGCCCGATCTGGCAGAGTGCTTGCGTGAGGTTGCTCTGCCCTGGGCGAGCCTTGCCCAGACTTGCCTCGCGGCTAGGCTTCCAGTCCAGAAAGGAGCGGGCTGCGCGAGACTGGGAGATGCTACTGGCGCCTTCCTGGCCTCAGCTCCACTCCTGCCTTGCCTTTGCACCTAGTCCCCAGGCCTTCTTTTGGAGGGCTTAGTTGCCGGTGGGTTGCACACTGCCAAGCGCTCCAGCTTGAGGGCTCTATTAGAGGCAAAGTGAGGGCAACTGGAAGTCTATTCTTACGGTTGCTTGACCGCCCAGACTCAGCACAGCACGGAGAGCACAAGGCTCACAGGGCCCCTGGCTGGGGTCTGCAGCCCCATACACGTGGAGGCTGACTCGGTGAGCGCCCAGAAGGTGCCTGACAGACGTCATGTCCCTAGTGCTCTCCTCCCCAGCAGAGACGTGTGCAGGTGGTTTGGGCCTGAACCTGCGTGTCTGGGCTCCCGTCCACAGCCCCAGCTCAGGGAAGCAGCTCCTGAGCCAAGACCTGTGGGAGGTGCAGGGGGCCCCGCCTGGAAGCCTAGTTTACAGCATGCGGAAAGCGAGCCCCCTCGGGAGAAGAGAAGGCAGCCCTGCTGAGTGCGGCTGCATTCACTGCTTTGGCGGAGCTGAGTGCGCCTCCAGTACGGCAGAGCTCCAGCTCTGCTCAGAGGCCCGATCTGGCAGAGTTGCTGGCGTGAGGCTGCTCTGCCCTGGGCGAGCCTTGCCCAGACTTGCCTCGCGGCTAGGCTTCCAGTCCAGGAAGGAGCAGGCTGCGCGAGACTGGGAGATGCTACTGGCGCTTTCCTGGCCTCAGCTCCACTCCTGCCTTGCCTTTGCACCTAGTTCCTAGGCGTTCTTGTGGAGGGCTTAGTTGCCGGTGGGTTGCACACTGCCAAGTTCTCCAGCTTGAGGGCTCTATTAGAGGCAAAGTGAGGGCAACTGGAAGTCTATTCTTACGGTTGCTTGACCGCCCAGAGTCAGCACAGCACGGAGAGCACAAGGCTCACAGGGCCCCTGGCTGGGGTCTGCAGCCCCACACACGCGGAGGCTGACTCGGTGAACGCTCAGAAGGAGCCTGACAGACGTCATTTCCCTAGTGCTCTCCTCCCCAGCAGAGACTTGTGCAGGTGGTTGGGGCCTGCCCCTGCCTGTCTGGGCTCCCGTCCACAGCCCCAGCTCAGGGAAGCAGCTCCTGAGCCAAGACTTGTGGGAGGCGCAGGGGCCCCGCCTGGAAGCATAGATTACAGCATGTGGGAAGCGAGCCTCCTCGGGAGAAGAGAAGGCAGCCCAGCTGTGTGCGGCTGCATTCACTGCTTTGGCGGAGCCGAGTGCGCCTCCAGTACGGCAGAGCTCCAGCTCTGCTCAGAGGCCCGATCTGGCAGAGTGCTTGCGTGAGGCTGCTCTGCCCTGGGCGAGACTTGCCCAGACTTGCCTCGCGGCTAGGCTTCCAGTCCAGAAAGGAGCGGGCTGCGCGAGACTGGGAGATGCTACTGGCGCCTTCCTGGCCTCAGCTCCACTCCTGCCTTGCCTTTGCACCTAGTCCCCCGGCCTCCTTGTGGAGGGCTTAGTTGCCGGTGGGTTGCACACTGCCAAGAGCTCCAGCAGTGAGGGCTCTATTAGAGGCAATGGGAGGGCAACTGCAGGGCTCCTCCAGCCGTTGCTTGACCGCCCAGACTCAGCACAGCACGGAGAGCACAAGGCTCACAGGGCCCCTGGCTGGGGTCTGCAGCCCCACACACGCGGAGGCTGACTCGGTGAGCGCCCAGAAGGTGCCTGACAGACGTCATTTCCCTAGTGCTCTCCTCCCCAGCAGAGACGTGTGCAGGTGGTTGGGGCCTGCTCCTGCGTGTCTGGGTTCTGTCCACAGCCCCAGCTCAGGGAAGCAGCTCCTCAGCCAAGACCTGTAGGAGGCGCGGGGCGCCCCCGCCTGGAAGCCTCGTGCACAGCATGCGGGAATCCAGCCTCCTTTGGAGAAGAGGAGGCAGCCCAGATGCGTGGGGCTGCAATCACTGCTTGGGCAGAGCCGAGTGCGCCTCCAGTACGGCAGAGCTGCAGCTCTGCTCAGAGGCCCGATCTGGCAGAGTGCTTGCGTGAGGCTGCTCTGCCCTGGGCGAGCCTTGCCCAGACTTGCCTCGCGGCTAGGCTTCCAGTCCAGAAAGGAGCGGGCTGCGCGAGACTGGGAGATGCTACTGGCGCCTTTCTGGCCTCAGCTCCACTCCTGCCTTGCCTTTGCACCTTGTCCCCAGTCCTTCTTGTGGAGGGCTTAGTTGCCGGTGGGTTGCACACTGCCAAGCGCTCCAGCTTGAGGGCTCTATTAGAGGCAAAGTGAGGGCAACTGGAAGTCTATTCTTACGGTTGCTTGACCGCCCAGACTCAGCACAGCACGGAGAGCACAAGGCTCACAGGGCCCCTGGCTGGGGTCTGCAGCCCCATACACGTGGAGGCTGACTCGGTGAGCGCCCAGAAGGTGCCTGACAGACGTCATGTCCCTAGTGCTCTCCTCCCCAGCAGAGACGTGTGCAGGTGGTTTGGGCCTGCCCCTGCGTGTCTGGGCTCCCGTCCACAGCCCCAGCTCAGGGAAGCAGCTCCTGAGCCAAGACCTGTGGGAGGTGCAGGGGGCCCCGCCTGGAAGCCTAGTTTACAGCATGCGGGAAGCGAGCCCCCTCGGGAGAAGAGAAGGCAGCCCTGCTGAGTGCGGCTGCATTCACTGCTTTGGCGGAGCTGAGTGCGCCTCCAGTACGGCAGAGCTCCAGCTCTGCTCAGAGGCCCGATCTGGCAGAGTTGCTGGCGTGAGGCTGCTCTGCCCTGGGCGAGCCTTGCCCAGACTTGCCTCGCGGCTAGGCTTCCAGTCCAGGAAGGAGCAGGCTGCGCGAGACTGGGAGATGCTACTGGCGCTTTCCTGGCCTCAGCTCCACTCCTGCCTTGCCTTTGCACCTAGTTCCCAGGCGTTCTTGTGGAGGGCTTAGTTGCTGGTGGGTTGCACACTGCCAAGTTCTCCAGCTTGAGGGCTCTATTAGAGGCAAAGTGAGGGCAACTGGAAGTCTATTCTTACGGTTGCTTGACCGCCCAGAGTCAGCACAGCACGGAGAGCACAAGGCTCACAGGGCCCCTGGCTGGGGTCTGCAGCCCCACACACGCGGAGGCTGACTCGGTGAACGCTCAGAAGGTGCCTGACAGACGTCATTTCCCTAGTGCTCTCCTCCCCAGCAGAGACTTGTGCAGGTGGTTGGGGCCTGCCCCTGCCTGTCTGGGCTCCCGTCCACAGCCCCAGCTCAGGGAAGCAGCTCCTGAGCCAAGACTTATGGGAGGCGCAGGGGCCCCGCCTGGAAGCATATATTACAGCATGTGGGAAGCGAGCCTCCTCGGGAGAAGAGAAGGCAGCCCAGCTGTGTGCGGCTGCATTCACTGCTTTGGCGGAGCCGAGTGCGCCTCCAGTACGGCAGAGCTCCAGCTCTGCTCAGAGGCCCGATCTGGCAGAGTTGCTGGCGTGAGGCTGCTCTGCCCTGGGCGAGCCTTGCCCAGACTTGCCTCGCGGCTAGGCTTCCAGTCCAGGAAGGAGCAGGCTGCGCGAGACTGGGAGATGATACTGGCGCCTTCCTGACCTCAGCTCCACTCCTGCCTTGCCTTTGCACCTAGTCCCCAGGCGTTCTTGTGGAGGGCTTAGTTGCCGGTGGGTTGCACACTGCCAAGAGCTCCAGCAGTGAGGGCTCTATTAGAGGCAATGGGAGGACAACTGCAGGGCTCCTCCAGCCGTTGCTTGACCGCCCAGACTCAGCACAGCACGGAGAGCACAAGGCTCACAGGGCCCCTGGCTGGGGTCTGCAGCCCCACACACGCGGAGGCTGACTCGGTGAGCGCCCAGAAGGTGCCTGACAGACGTCATTTCCCTAGTGCTCTGCTCCCCAGCAGGAACGTGTGCAGGTGGTTGGGGCCTGCTCCTGCGTGTCTGGGTTCCGTCCACAGCCCCAGCTCAGGGAAGCAGCTCCTCAGCCAAGACCTGTAGGAGGCCCGGGTGCCCCCGCCTGGAAGCCTCGTGCACAGCATGCGGGAAGCGAGCCTCCTTGGGAGAAGAGGAGGCAGCCCAGATGCGTGGGGCTGCAATCAATGCTTGGGCAGAGCCGAGTGCGCCTCCAGTACGGCAGAGCTCCAGCTCTGCTCAGAGGCCCGATCTGGCAGAGTTGCTGGCGTGAGGCTGCTCTGCCCTGGGCGAGCCTTGCCCAGACTTGCCTCGCGGCTAGGCTTCCAGTCCAGGAAGGAGCAGGGAGCGCGAGACTGGGAGATGCTACTGGCGCCTTCCTGGCCTCAGCTCCACTCCTGCCTTGCCTTTGCACCTAGTCCCCAGGCCTTCTTGTGGAGGGCTTAGTTGCCTGTGGGTTGCACACTGCCAAGCGCTCCAGCAGAGAGGGCTCTATTAGAGGCAATGGGAGGGCAACTGCTGGGCTCCTCCAGTGGTTGCTTGACCGCCCAGACTCAGCACAGCACGGAGAGCACAAGGCTCACAGGGCCCCTGGCTGGGGTCTGCAGCCCCACACACGCGGAGGCTGACTCGGTGAGCGCCCTGAAGGTGCCTGACATACGTCATTTCCCTAGTGCTCTCCTCCCCAGCAGAGACGTGTGCAGGTGGTTGGGGCCTGCCCCAGCGTGTCTGGGCTCCCGTGCACAGCCCTAGCTCAGGGAAGCAGCTCCTCAGCCAAGACCTGTAGGAGGCGCGGGGCGCCCCCTCCTGGAAGCCTCGTGCACAGCATGCGGGAAGCCAGCCTCCTTTGGAGAAGAGGAGGCAGCCCAGATCCGTGGGGCTGCAATCACTGCTTGGGCGGAGCCGAGTGCGCCTCCAGTACTGCAGAGCTCCAGCTCTGCTCAGAGGCCCGATCTGGCAGAGTGCTTGCGTGAGGTTGCTCTGCCCTGGGCGAGCCTTGCCCAGACTTGCCTCGCGGCTAGGCTTCCAGTCCAGAAAGGAGCGGGCTGCGCGAGACTGGGAGATGCTACTGGCGCCTTCCTGGCCTCAGCTCCACTCCTGCCTTGCCTTTGCACCTAGTCCCCAGGCCTTCTTTTGGAGGGCTTAGTTGCCGGTGGGTTGCACACTGCCAAGCGCTCCAGCTTGAGGGCTCTATTAGAGGCAAAGTGAGGGCAACTGGAAGTCTATTCTTACGGTTGCTTGACCGCCCAGACTCAGCACAGCACGGAGAGCACAAGGCTCACAGGGCCCCTGGCTGGGGTCTGCAGCCCCATACACGTGGAGGCTGACTCGGTGAGCGCCCAGAAGGTGCCTGACAGACGTCATGTCCCTAGTGCTCTCCTCCCCAGCAGAGACGTGTGCAGGTGGTTTGGGCCTGCCCCTGCGTGTCTGGGCTCCCGTCCACAGCCCCAGCTCAGGGAAGCAGCTCCTGAGCCAAGACCTGTGGGAGGTGTAGGGGGCCCCGCCTGGAAGCCTAGTTTACAGCATGCGGGAAGCGAGCCCCCTCGGGAGAAGAGAAGGCAGCCCTGCTGAGTGCGGCTGCATTCACTGCTTTGGCGGAGCTGAGTGCGCCTCCAGTACGGCAGAGCTCCAGCTCTGCTCAGAGGCCCGATCTCTCAGAGTTGCTGGCGTGAGGCTGCTCGGCCCTGGGCGAGCCTTGCCCAGACTTGCCTCGCGGCTAGGCTTCCAGTCCAGGAAGGAGCAGGCTGCGCGAGACTGGGAGATGCTACTGGCGCTTTCCTGGCCTCAGCTCCACTCCTGCCTTGCCTTTGCACCTAGTTCCCAGGCGTTCTTGTGGAGGGCTTAGTTGCCGGTGGGTTGCATACTGCCAAGTTCTCCAGCTTGAGGGCTCTATTAGAGGCAAAGTGAGGGCAACTGGAAGTCTATTCTTACGGTTGCTTGACCGCCCAGAGTCAGCACAGCACGGAGAGCACAAGGCTCACAGGGCCCCTGGCTGGGGTCTGCAGCCCCACACACGCGGAGGCTGACTCGGTGAACGCTCAGAAGGTGCCTGACAGACGTCATTTCCCTAGTGCTCTCCTCCCCAGCAGAGACTTGTGCAGGTGGTTGGGGCCTGCCCCTGCCTGTCTGGGCTCCCGTCCACAGCCCCAGCTCAGGGAAGCAGCTCCTGAGCCAAGACTTATGGGAGGCGCAGGGGCCCCGCCTGGAAGCATATATTACAGCATGTGGGAAACGAGCCTCCTTGGGAGAAGAGAAGGCAGCCCAGCTGTGTGCGGCTGCATTCACTGCTTTGGCGGAGCCGAGTGCGCCTCCAGTACGGCAGAGCTCCAGCTCTGCTCAGAGGCCCGATCTGGCAGAGTTGCTGGCGTGAGGCTGCTCTGCCCTGGGCGAGCCTTGCCCAGACTTGCCTCGCGGCTAGGCTTCCAGTCCAGGAAGGAGCAGGCTGCGCGAGACTGGGAGATGATACTGGCGCCTTCCTGACCTCAGCTCCACTCCTGCCTTGCCTTTGCACCTAGTCCCCAGGCGTTCTTGTGGAGGGCTTAGTTGCCGGTGGGTTGCACACTGCCAAGAGCTCCAGCAGTGAGGGCTCTATTAGAGGCAATGGGAGGACAACTGCAGGGCTCCTCCAGCCGTTGCTTGACCGCCCAGACTCAGCACAGCACGGAGAGCACAAGGCTCACAGGGCCCCTGGCTGGGGTCTGCAGCCCCACACACGCGGAGGCTGACTCGGTGAGCGCCCAGAAGGTGCCTGACAGACGTCATTTCCCTAGTGCTCTGCTCCCCAGCAGGAACGTGTGCAGGTGGTTGGGGCCTGCTCCTGCGTGTCTGGGTTCCGTCCACAGCCCCAGCTCAGGGAAGCAGCTCCTCAGCCAAGACCTGTAGGAGGCGCGGGGCGCCCCCGCCTGGAAGCCTCGTGCACAGCATGCGGGAAGCGAGCCTCCTTGGGAGAAGAGGAGGCAGCCCAGATGCGTGGGGCTGCAATCAATGCTTGGGCAGAGCCGAGTGCGCCTCCAGTACGGCAGAGCTCCAGCTCTGCTCAGAGGCCCGATCTGGCAGAGTTGCTGGCGTGAGGCTGCTCTGCCCTGGGCGAGCCTTGCCCAGACTTGCCTCGCGGCTAGGCTTCCAGTCCAGGAAGGAGCAGGGAGCGCGAGACTGGGAGATGCTACTGGCGCCTTCCTGGCCTCAGCTCCACTCCTGCCTTGCCTTTGCACCTAGTCCCCAGGCCTTCTTGTGGAGGGCTTAGTTGCCTGTGGGTTGCACACTGCCAAGCGCTCCAGCAGAGAGGGCTCTATTAGAGGCAATGGGAGGGCAACTGCTGGGCTCCTCCAGTGGTTGCTTGACCGCCCAGACTCAGCACAGCACGGAGAGCACAAGGCTCACAGGGCCCCTGGCTGGGGTCTGCAGCCCCACACACGCGGAGGCTGACTCGGTGAGCGCCCTGAAGGTGCCTGACATACGTCATTTCCCTAGTGCTCTCCTCCCCAGCAGAGACGTGTGCAGGTGGTTGGGGCCTGCCCCGGCGTGTCTGGGCTCCCGTGCACAGCCCTAGCTCAGGGAAGCAGCTCCTCAGCCAAGACCTGTAGGAGGCGCGGGGCGCCCCCACCTGGAAGCCTCGTGCACAGCATGCGGGAAGCCAGCCTCCTTGGGAGAAGAGGAGGCAGCCCAGATGCGTGGGGCTGCAATCACTGCTTGGGCGGAGCCGAGTGCGCCTCCAGTACTGCAGAGCTCCAGCTCTGCTCAGAGGCCCGATCTGGCAGAGTGCTTGCGTGAGGTTGCTCTGCCCTGGGCGAGCCTTGCCCAGACTTGCCTCGCGGCTAGGCTTCCAGTCCAGAAAGGAGCGGGCTGCGCGAGACTGGGAGATGCTACTGGCGCCTTCCTGGCCTCAGCTCCACTCCTGCCTTGCCTTTGCACCTAGTCCCCAGGCCTTCTTTTGGAGGGCTTAGTTGCCGGTGGGTTGCACACTGCCAAGCGCTCCAGCTTGAGGGCTCTATTAGAGGCAAAGTGAGGGCAACTGGAAGTCTATTCTTACGGTTGCTTGACCGCCCAGACTCAGCACAGCACGGAGAGCACAAGGCTCACAGGGCCCCTGGCTGGGGTCTGCAGCCCCATACACGTGGAGGCTGACTCGGTGAGCGCCCAGAAGGTGCCTGACAGACGTCATGTCCCTAGTGCTCTCCTCCCCAGCAGAGACGTGTGCAGGTGGTTTGGGCCTGAACCTGCGTGTCTGGGCTCCCGTCCACAGCCCCAGCTCAGGGAAGCAGCTCCTGAGCCAAGACCTGTGGGAGGTGCAGGGGGCCCCGCCTGGAAGCCTAGTTTACAGCATGCGGAAAGCGAGCCCCCTCGGGAGAAGAGAAGGCAGCCCTGCTGAGTGCGGCTGCATTCACTGCTTTGGCGGAGCTGAGTGCGCCTCCAGTACGGCAGAGCTCCAGCTCTGCTCAGAGGCCCGATCTGGCAGAGTTGCTGGCGTGAGGCTGCTCTGCCCTGGGCGAGCCTTGCCCAGACTTGCCTCGCGGCTAGGCTTCCAGTCCAGGAAGGAGCAGGCTGCGCGAGACTGGGAGATGCTACTGGCGCTTTCCTGGCCTCAGCTCCACTCCTGCCTTGCCTTTGCACCTAGTTCCTAGGCGTTCTTGTGGAGGGCTTAGTTGCCGGTGGGTTGCACACTGCCAAGTTCTCCAGCTTGAGGGCTCTATTAGAGGCAAAGTGAGGGCAACTGGAAGTCTATTCTTACGGTTGCTTGACCGCCCAGAGTCAGCACAGCACGGAGAGCACAAGGCTCACAGGGCCCCTGGCTGGGGTCTGCAGCCCCACACACGCGGAGGCTGACTCGGTGAACGCTCAGAAGGAGCCTGACAGACGTCATTTCCCTAGTGCTCTCCTCCCCAGCAGAGACTTGTGCAGGTGGTTGGGGCCTGCCCCTGCCTGTCTGGGCTCCCGTCCACAGCCCCAGCTCAGGGAAGCAGCTCCTGAGCCAAGACTTGTGGGAGGCGCAGGGGCCCCGCCTGGAAGCATAGATTACAGCATGTGGGAAGCGAGCCTCCTCGGGAGAAGAGAAGGCAGCCCAGCTGTGTGCGGCTGCATTCACTGCTTTGGCGGACCCGAGTGCGCCTCCAGTACGGCAGAGCTCCAGCTCTGCTCAGAGGCCCGATCTGGCAGAGTGCTTGCGTGAGGCTGCTCTGCCCTGGGCGAGACTTGCCCAGACTTGCCTCGCGGCTAGGCTTCCAGTCCAGAAAGGAGCGGGCTGCGCGAGACTGGGAGATGCTACTGGCGCCTTCCTGGCCTCAGCTCCACTCCTGCCTTGCCTTTGCACCTAGTCCCCCGGCCTCCTTGTGGAGGGCTTAGTTGCCGGTGGGTTGCACACTGCCAAGAGCTCCAGCAGTGAGGGCTCTATTAGAGGCAATGGGAGGGCAACTGCAGGGCTCCTCCAGCCGTTGCTTGACCGCCCAGACTCAGCACAGCACGGAGAGCACAAGGCTCACAGGGCCCCTGGCTGGGGTCTGCAGCCCCACACACGCGGAGGCTGACTCGGTGAGCGCCCAGAAGGTGCCTGACAGACGTCATTTCCCTAGTGCTCTCCTCCCCAGCAGAGACGTGTGCAGGTGGTTGGGGCCTGCTCCTGCGTGTCTGGGTTCTGTCCACAGCCCCAGCTCAGGGAAGCAGCTCCTCAGCCAAGACCTGTAGGAGGCGCGGGGCGCCCCCGCCTGGAAGCCTCGTGCACAGCATGCGGGAATCCAGCCTCCTTTGGAGAAGAGGAGGCAGCCCAGATGCGTGGGGCTGCAATCACTGCTTGGGCAGAGCCGAGTGCGCCTCCAGTACGGCAGAGCTGCAGCTCTGCTCAGAGGCCCGATCTGGCAGAGTGCTTGCGTGAGGCTGCTCTGCCCTGGGCGAGCCTTGCCCAGACTTGCCTCGCGGCTAGGCTTCCAGTCCAGAAAGGAGCGGGCTGCGCGAGACTGGGAGATGCTACTGGCGCCTTTCTGGCCTCAGCTCCACTCCTGCCTTGCCTTTGCACCTTGTCCCCAGTCCTTCTTGTGGAGGGCTTAGTTGCCGGTGGGTTGCACACTGCCAAGCGCTCCAGCTTGAGGGCTCTATTAGAGGCAAAGTGAGGGCAACTGGAAGTCTATTCTTACGGTTGCTTGACCGCCCAGACTCAGCACAGCACGGAGAGCACAAGGCTCACAGGGCCCCTGGCTGGGGTCTGCAGCCCCATACACGTGGAGGCTGACTCGGTGAGCGCCCAGAAGGTGCCTGACAGACGTCATGTCCCTAGTGCTCTCCTCCCCAGCAGAGACGTGTGCAGGTGGTTTGGGCCTGCCCCTGCGTGTCTGGGCTCCCGTCCACAGCCCCAGCTCAGGGAAGCAGCTCCTGAGCCAAGACCTGTGGGAGGTGCAGGGGGCCCCGCCTGGAAGCCTAGTTTACAGCATACGGGAAGCGAGCCCCCTCGGGAGAAGAGAAGGCAGCCCTGCTGAGTGCGGCTGCATTCACTGCTTTGGCGGAGCTGAGTGCGCCTCCAGTACGGCAGAGCTCCAGCTCTGCTCAGAGGCCCGATCTGGCAGAGTTGCTGGCGTGAGGCTGCTCTGCCCTGGGCGAGCCTTGCCCAGACTTGCCTCGCGGCTAGGCTTCCAGTCCAGGAAGGAGCAGGCTGCGCGAGACTGGGAGATGCTACTGGCGCTTTCCTGGCCTCAGCTCCACTCCTGCCTTGCCTTTGCACCTAGTTCCCAGGCGTTCTTGTGGAGGGCTTAGTTGCTGGTGGGTTGCACACTGCCAAGTTCTCCAGCTTGAGGGCTCTATTAGAGGCAAAGTGAGGGCAACTGGAAGTCTATTCTTACGGTTGCTTGACCGCCCAGAGTCAGCACAGCACGGAGAGCACAAGGCTCACAGGGCCCCTGGCTGGGGTCTGCAGCCCCACACACGCGGAGGCTGACTCGGTGAACGCTCAGAAGGTGCCTGACAGACGTCATTTCCCTAGTGCTCTCCTCCCCAGCAGAGACTTGTGCAGGTGGTTGGGGCCTGCCCCTGCCTGTCTGGGCTCCCGTCCACAGCCCCAGCTCAGGGAAGCAGCTCCTGAGCCAAGACTTATGGGAGGCGCAGGGGCCCCGCCTGGAAGCATATATTACAGCATGTGGGAAGCGAGCCTCCTCGGGAGAAGAGAAGGCAGCCCAGCTGTGTGCGGCTGCATTCACTGCTTTGGCGGAGCCGAGTGCGCCTCCAGTACGGCAGAGCTCCAGCTCTGCTCAGAGGCCCGATCTGGCAGAGTTGCTGGCGTGAGGCTGCTCTGCCCTGGGCGAGCCTTGCCCAGACTTGCCTCGCGGCTAGGCTTCCAGTCCAGGAAGGAGCAGGCTGCGCGAGACTGGGAGATGATACTGGCGCCTTCCTGACCTCAGCTCCACTCCTGCCTTGCCTTTGCACCTAGTCCCCAGGCGTTCTTGTGGAGGGCTTAGTTGCCGGTGGGTTGCACACTGCCAAGAGCTCCAGCAGTGAGGGCTCTATTAGAGGCAATGGGAGGACAACTGCAGGGCTCCTCCAGCCGTTGCTTGACCGCCCAGACTCAGCACAGCACGGAGAGCACAAGGCTCACAGGGCCCCTGGCTGGGGTCTGCAGCCCCACACACGCGGAGGCTGACTCGGTGAGCGCCCAGAAGGTGCCTGACAGACGTCATTTCCCTAGTGCTCTGCTCCCCAGCAGGAACGTGTGCAGGTGGTTGGGGCCTGCTCCTGCGTGTCTGGGTTCCGTCCACAGCCCCAGCTCAGGGAAGCAGCTCCTCAGCCAAGACCTGTAGGAGGCCCGGGTGCCCCCGCCTGGAAGCCTCGTGCACAGCATGCGGGAAGCGAGCCTCCTTGGGAGAAGAGGAGGCAGCCCAGATGCGTGGGGCTGCAATCAATGCTTGGGCAGAGCCGAGTGCGCCTCCAGTACGGCAGAGCTCCAGCTCTGCTCAGAGGCCCGATCTGGCAGAGTTGCTGGCGTGAGGCTGCTCTGCCCTGGGCGAGCCTTGCCCAGACTTGCCTCGCGGCTAGGCTTCCAGTCCAGGAAGGAGCAGGGAGCGCGAGACTGGGAGATGCTACTGGCGCCTTCCTGGCCTCAGCTCCACTCCTGCCTTGCCTTTGCACCTAGTCCCCAGGCCTTCTTGTGGAGGGCTTAGTTGCCTGTGGGTTGCACACTGCCAAGCGCTCCAGCAGAGAGGGCTCTATTAGAGGCAATGGGAGGGCAACTGCTGGGCTCCTCCAGTGGTTGCTTGACCGCCCAGACTCAGCACAGCACGGAGAGCACAAGGCTCACAGGGCCCCTGGCTGGGGTCTGCAGCCCCACACACGCGGAGGCTGACTCGGTGAGCGCCCTGAAGGTGCCTGACATACGTCATTTCCCTAGTGCTCTCCTCCCCAGCAGAGACGTGTGCAGGTGGTTGGGGCCTGCCCCAGCGTGTCTGGGCTCCCGTGCACAGCCCTAGCTCAGGGAAGCAGCTCCTCAGCCAAGACCTGTAGGAGGCGCGGGGCGCCCCCTCCTGGAAGCCTCGTGCACAGCATGCGGGAAGCCAGCCTCCTTTGGAGAAGAGGAGGCAGCCCAGATGCGTGGGGCTGCAATCACTGCTTGGGCGGAGCCGAGTGCGCCTCCAGTACTGCAGAGCTCCAGCTCTGCTCAGAGGCCCGATCTGGCAGAGTGCTTGCGTGAGGTTGCTCTGCCCTGGGCGAGCCTTGCCCAGACTTGCCTCGCGGCTAGGCTTCCAGTCCAGAAAGGAGCGGGCTGCGCGAGACTGGGAGATGCTACTGGCGCCTTCCTGGCCTCAGCTCCACTCCTGCCTTGCCTTTGCACCTAGTCCCCAGGCCTTCTTTTGGAGGGCTTAGTTGCCGGTGGGTTGCACACTGCCAAGCGCTCCAGCTTGAGGGCTCTATTAGAGGCAAAGTGAGGGCAACTGGAAGTCTATTCTTACGGTTGCTTGACCGCCCAGACTCAGCACAGCACGGAGAGCACAAGGCTCACAGGGCCCCTGGCTGGGGTCTGCAGCCCCATACACGTGGAGGCTGACTCGGTGAGCGCCCAGAAGGTGCCTGACAGACGTCATGTCCCTAGTGCTCTCCTCCCCAGCAGAGACGTGTGCAGGTGGTTTGGGCCTGCCCCTGCGTGTCTGGGCTCCCGTCCACAGCCCCAGCTCAGGGAAGCAGCTCCTGAGCCAAGACCTGTGGGAGGTGTAGGGGGCCCCGCCTGGAAGCCTAGTTTACAGCATGCGGGAAGCGAGCCCCCTCGGGAGAAGAGAAGGCAGCCCTGCTGAGTGCGGCTGCATTCACTGCTTTGGCGGAGCTGAGTGCGCCTCCAGTACGGCAGAGCTCCAGCTCTGCTCAGAGGCCCGATCTCTCAGAGTTGCTGGCGTGAGGCTGCTCGGCCCTGGGCGAGCCTTGCCCAGACTTGCCTCGCGGCTAGGCTTCCAGTCCAGGAAGGAGCAGGCTGCGCGAGACTGGGAGATGCTACTGGCGCTTTCCTGGCCTCAGCTCCACTCCTGCCTTGCCTTTGCACCTAGTTCCCAGGCGTTCTTGTGGAGGGCTTAGTTGCCGGTGGGTTGCACACTGCCAAGTTCTCCAGCTTGAGGGCTCTATTAGAGGCAAAGTGAGGGCAACTGGAAGTCTATTCTTACGGTTGCTTGACCGCCCAGAGTCAGCACAGCACGGAGAGCACAAGGCTCACAGGGCCCCTGGCTGGGGTCTGCAGCCCCACACACGCGGAGGCTGACTCGGTGAACGCTCAGAAGGTGCCTGACAGACGTCATTTCCCTAGTGCTCTCCTCCCCAGCAGAGACTTGTGCAGGTGGTTGGGGCCTGCCCCTGCCTGTCTGGGCTCCCGTCCACAGCCCCAGCTCAGGGAAGCAGCTCCTGAGCCAAGACTTATGGGAGGCGCAGGGGCCCCGCCTGGAAGCATATATTACAGCATGTGGGAAGCGAGCCTCCTCGGGAGAAGAGAAGGCAGCCCAGCTGTGTGCGGCTGCATTCACTGCTTTGGCGGAGCCGAGTGCGCCTCCAGTACGGCAGAGCTCCAGCTCTGCTCAGAGGCCCGATCTGGCAGAGTTGCTGGCGTGAGGCTGCTCTGCCCTGGGCGAGCCTTGCCCAGACTTGCCTCGCGGCTAGGCTTCCAGTCCAGGAAGGAGCAGGCTGCGCGAGACTGGGAGATGATACTGGCGCCTTCCTGACCTCAGCTCCCCTCCTGCCTTGCCTTTGCACCTAGTCCCCATGCGTTCTTGTGGAGGGCTTAGTTGCCGGTGGGTTGCACACTGCCAAGAGCTCCAGCAGTGAGGGCTCTATTAGAGGCAATGGGAGGACAACTGCAGGGTTCCTCCAGCCGTTGCTTGACCGCCCAGACTCAGCACAGCACGGAGAGCACAAGGCTCACAGGGCCCCTGGCTGGGGTCTGCAGCCCCACACACGCGGAGGCTGACTCGGTGAGCGCCCAGAAGGTGCCTGACAGACGTCATTTCCCTAGTGCTCTGCTCCCCAGCAGGAACGTGTGCAGGTGGTTGGGGCCTGCTCCTGCGTGTCTGGGTTCCGTCCACAGCCCCAGCTCAGGGAAGCAGCTCCTCAGCCAAGACCTGTAGGAGGCGCGGGGCGCCCCCGCCTGGAAGCCTCGTGCACAGCATGCGGGAAGCGAGCCTCCTTGGGAGAAGAGGAGGCAGCCCAGATGCGTGGGGCTGCAATCACTGCTTGGGCAGAGCCGAGTGCGCCTCCAGTACGGCAGAGCTCCAGCTCTGCTCAGAGGCCCGATCTGGCAGAGTTGCTGGCGTGAGGCTGCTCTGCCCTGGGCGAGCCTTGCCCAGACTTGCCTCGCGGATAGGCTTCCAGTCCAGGAAGGAGCAGGCAGCGCGAGACTGGGAGATGCTACTGGCGCCTTCCTGGCCTCAGCTCCACTCCTGCCTTGCCTTTGCACCTAGTCCCCAGGCCTTCTTGTGGAGGGCTTAGTTGCCGGAGGGTTGCACACTGCCAAGCGATCCAGCAGTGAGGGCTCTATTAGAGGCAATGGGAGGGCAACTGCAGGGCTCCTCCAGCGGTTGCTTGACCGCCCAGACTCAGCACAGCACGGAGAGCACAAGGCTCACAGGGCCCCTGGCTGCGGTCTGCAGCCCCAGACACGCGGAGGCTGACTCGGTGAGCGCCCTGAAGTTGCCTGACATACGTCATTTCCCTAGTGCTCTCCTCCCCAGCAGAGACGTGTGCAGGTGGTTGGGGCCTGCCCCGGCGTGTCTGGGCTCCCGTCCACAGCCCTAGCTCAGGGAAGCAGCTCCTCAGCCAAGACCTGTAGGAGGCGCGGGGCGCCCCCGCCTGGAAGCCTCGTGCACAGCATGCGGGAAGCGAGCTTCCTTGGGAGAAGAGGAGGAAGCCCAGATGCGTGGGGCTGCAATCACTGCTTGGGCGGAGCCGAGTGCGCCTCCAGTACGGCAGAGCTCCAGCTCTGCTCAGAGGCCCGATCTCTCAGAGTTGCTGGCGTGAGGCTGCTCTGCCCTGGGCGAGCCTTGCCCAGACTTGCCTCGCGGCTAGGCTTCCAGTCTAGAAAGGAGCGGGCTGCGCGAGACTGGGAGATGCTACTGGCGCCTTCCTGGCCTCAGCTCCACTCCTGCCTTGCCTTTGCACCTAGTCCCCAGGCCTTCTTGTGGAGGGCTTAGTTGCCGGTGGGTTGCACACTGCCAAGCGCTCCAGCTTGAGGGCTCTATTAGAGGCAAAGTGAGGGCAACTGGAAGTCTATTCTTACGGTTTCTTGACCGCCCAGACTCAGCACAGCACGGAGAGCACAAGGCTCACAGGGGCCCTGGCTGGGGTCTGCAGCCCCATACACGTGGAGGCTGACTCGGTGAGCGCCCAGAAGGTGCCTGACAGACGTCATGTCCCTAGTGCTCTCCTCCCCAGCAGAGACGTGTGCAGGTGGTTTGGGCCTGCCCCTGCGTGTCTGGGCTCCCGTCCACAGCCCCAGCTCAGGGAAGTAGCTCCTGAGCCAAGACCTGTGGGAGGTGCAGGGGGCCCCGCCTGGAAGCCTAGTTTACAGCATGCGGGAAGCGAGCCCCCTGGGGAGAAGAGAAGGCAGCCCTGCTGAGTGCGGCTGCATTCACTGCTTTGGCGGAGCTGAGTGCGCCTCCAGTACGGCAGAGCTCCAGCTCTGCTCAGAGGCCCAATCTCTCAGAGTTGCTTGCGTGAGGCTGCTCTGCCCTGGGCGAGCCCTGCCCAGACTTGCCTCGCGGCTAGGCTTCCAGTCCAGGAAGGAGCAGGCTGCGCGAGATTGGGAGATGCTACTGGCGCTTTCCTGGCCTCAGCTCCACTCCTGCCTTGCCTTTGCACCTAGTTCCCAGGCGTTCTTGTGGAGGGCGTAGTTGCCGGTGGGTTGCACACTGCCAAGAACTCCAGCTTGATGGCTCTATTAGAGGCAAAGTGAGGGCAACTGGAAGTCTATTCTTACGGTTGCTTGACCGCCCAGACTCAGCACAGCACAGAGAGCACAAGGCTCACAGCGCCCCTGGCTGGGGTCTGCAGCCCCACACACGTGGAGGCTGACTCGGTGAACGCTCAGAAGGTGCCTGACAGACGTCATTTCCCTAGTGCTCTCCTCCCTAGCAGAGACTTGTGCAGGTGGTTCGGGCCTGTCTCTGCGTGTCTGTGCTCCCGTCCACAGCCCCAGCTCAGGTAAGCAGCTCCTGAGCCAAGACTTGTGGGAGGCGCAGGGGCCCCGCCTGGAAGCACAGATTACAGCATGTGGGAAGCGAGCCTCCTCGGGAGAAGAGAAGGCAGCCCTGCTGTGTGCGGCTGCATTCACTGCTTTGGCGGAGCCGAGTGGGCCTCCAGTACGGCAGAGCTCCAGCTCTGCTCAGAGGCCCGATCTGGCAGAGTTGCTGGCGTGAGGCTGCTCTGCCCTGGGCGAGCCTTGCCAAGACTTGCCTCGCGGCTAGGCTTCCAGTCCAGGAAGGAGCAGGCTGCGCGAGACTGGGAGATGCTACTGGCGCCTTCCTGGCCTCAGCTCCACTCCTGCCTTGCCTTTGCACCTAGTCCCCAGGCCTTCTTGTGGAGGGCTTAGTTGCCGGAGGGTTGCACACTGCCAAGCGATCCAGCAGTGAGGGCTCTATTAGAGGCAATGGGAGGGCAACTGCAAGGCTCCTCCAGCGGTTGCTTGACCGCCCAGACTCAGCACAGCACGGAGAGCACAAGGCTCACAGGGCCCCTGGCTGGGGTCTGCAGCCCCACACACGCGGATGCTGACTCGGTGAGCGCCCAGAAGGTGCCTGACAGACGTCATTTCCCTAGTGCTCTCCTCCCGAGCAGAGACGTGTGCAGGTGGTTGGGGCCCTCCCCGGCGTGTCTGGGTTCCATCCACAGCCCCAGCTCAGGGAAGCAGCTCCTCAGCCAAGACCTGTAGAGGCGCGGGGCGCCCCCGCCTGGAAGCCTCGTGCACAGCATGCGGGAAGCGAGCCTCCTTGGGAGAAGAGGAGGCAGCCCAGATGCGTGGGGCTGCAATCACTGCTTGGGCGGAGCCGAGTGCGCCTCCAGTACGGCAGAGCTCCAGCTCTGCTCAGAGGCCCGATCTGGCAGAGTGCTTGCGTGAGGCTGCTCTGCCCTGGGCGAGCCTTGCCCAGACTTGCCTCGCGGCTAGGCTTCCAGTCCAGAAAGGAGCGGGCTGCGCGAGACTGGGAGATGCTACTGGCGCCTTCCTGGCCTCAGCTCCACTCCTGCCTTGCCTTTGCACCTAGTCCCCAGGCCTTCTTGTGGAGGGCTTAGTTGCCGGTGGGTTGCACACTGCCAAGCGCTCCAGCTTGAGGGCTCTATTAGAGGCAAAGTGAGGGCAACTGGAAGTCTATTCTTACGGTTGCTTGACCGCCCAGACTCAGCACAGCACGGAGAGCACAAGGCTCACAGGGCCCCTGGCTGGGGTCTGCAGCCCCACACACGCGGAGGCTGCCTCGGTGAGAGCCCATATGGTGCCTGACAGACGTCATGTCCCTAGTGCTCTCCTCCACAGCAGAGACGTGTGCAGGTGGTTTGGGCCTGCCCCTGCGTGTCTGGGCTCCCGTCCACAGCCCCAGCTCAGGTAAGCAGCTCCTGAGCCAAGACTTGTGGGAGGCGCAGGGGCCCCGCCTGGAAGCATAGATTACAGCATGTGGGAAGCGAGCCTCCTCGGGAGAAGAGAAGGCAGCCCTGCTGTGTGAGGCTGCATTCACTGCTTTGGCGGAGCCGAGTGCTACTCCAGTACGGCAGAGCTCCAGCTCTGCTCAGAGGCCCGATCTGGCAGAGTTGCTGGCGTGAGGCTGCTCGGCCCTGGGCGAGCCTTGCCCAGACTTGCCTCGCGGCTAGGCTTCCAGTCCAGGAAGGAGCAGGCTGCGCGAGACTGGGAGATGCTACTGGCGTTTTCCTGGCCTCAGCTCCACTCCTGCCTTGCCTTTGCACCTAGTCCCCAGGCCTTCTTGTGGAGGGCTTAGTTGCCGGAGGGTTGCACACTGCCAAGCGATCCAGCAGTGAGGGCTCTATTAGAGGCAATGGGAGGGCAACTGCAGGGCTCCTCCAGCGGTTGCTTGACCGGACAGACTCACCACAGCACGGAGAGCACAAGGCTCACAGGGCCCCTGGCTGGGGTCTGCAGCCCCAGACACGCGGAGGCTGACTCGGTGAGCGCCCTGAAGTTGCCTGACATACGTCATTTCCCTAGTGCTCTCCTCCCCAGCAGAGACGTGTGCAGGTGGTTGGGGCCTGCCCCGGCGTGTCTGGGCTCCCGTGCACAGCCCTAGCTCAGGGAAGCAGCTCCTCAGCCAAGACCTGTAGGAGGCGCGGGGCGCCCCCGCCTGGAAGCCTCGTGCACAGCATGCGGGAAGCGAGCTTCCTTGGGAGAAGAGGAGGAAGCCCAGATGCGTGGGGCTGCAATCACTGCTTGGGCGGAGCCGAGTGCGCCTCCAGTACGGCAGAGCTCCAGCTCTGCTCAGAGGCCCGATCTCTCAGAGTTGCTGGCGTGAGGCTGCTCTGCCCTGGGCGAGCCTTGCCCAGACTTGCCTCGCGGCTAGGCTTCCAGTCTAGAAAGGAGCGGGCTGCGCGAGACTGGGAGATGCTACTGGCGCCTTCCTGGCCTCAGCTCCACTCCTGCCTTGCCTTTGCACCTAGTCCCCAGGCCTTCTTGTGGAGGGCTTAGTTGCCGGTGGGTTGCACACTGCCAAGCGCTCCAGCTTGAGGGCTCTATTAGAGGCAAAGTGAGGGCAACTGGAAGTCTATTCTTACGGTTTCTTGACCGCCCAGACTCAGCACAGCACGGAGAGCACAAGGCTCACAGGGGCCCTGGCTGGGGTCTGCAGCCCCATACACGTGGAGGCTGACTCGGTGAGCGCCCAGAAGGTGCCTGACAGACGTCATGTCCCTAGTGCTCTCCTCCCCAGCAGAGACGTGTGCAGGTGGTTTGGGCCTGCCCCTGCGTGTCTGGGCTCCCGTCCACAGCCCCAGCTCAGGGAAGTAGCTCCTGAGCCAAGACCTGTGGGAGGTGCAGGGGGCCCCGCCTGGAAGCCTAGTTTACAGCATGCGGGAAGCGAGCCCCCTGGGGAGAAGAGAAGGCAGCCCTGCTGAGTGCGGCTGCATTCACTGCTTTGGCGGAGCTGAGTGCGCCTCCAGTACGGCAGAGCTCCAGCTCTGCTCAGAGGCCCAATCTCTCAGAGTTGCTTGCGTGAGGCTGCTCTGCCCTGGGCGAGCCTTGCCCAGACTTGCCTCGCGGCTAGGCTTCCAGTCCAGGAAGGAGCAGGCTGCGCGAGATTGGGAGATGCTACTGGCGCTTTCCTGGCCTCAGCTCCACTCCTGCCTTGCCTTTGCACCTAGTTCCCAGGCGTTCTTGTGGAGGGCGTAGTTGCCGGTGGGTTGCACACTGCCAAGAACTCCAGCTTGATGGCTCTATTAGAGGCAAAGTGAGGGCAACTGGAAGTCTATTCTTACGGTTGCTTGACCGCCCAGACTCAGCACAGCACAGAGAGCACAAGGCTCACAGCGCCCCTGGCTGGGGTCTGCAGCCCCACACACGTGGAGGCTGACTCGGTGAACGCTCAGAAGGTGCCTGACAGACGTCATTTCCCTAGTGCTCTCCTCCCTAGCAGAGACTTGTGCAGGTGGTTCGGGCCTGTCTCTGCGTGTCTGTGCTCCCGTCCACAGCCCCAGCTCAGGTAAGCAGCTCCTGAGCCAAGACTTGTGGGAGGCGCAGGGGCCCCGCCTGGAAGCACAGATTACAGCATGTGGGAAGCGAGCCTCCTCGGGAGAAGAGAAGGCAGCCCTGCTGTGTGCGGCTGCATTCACTGCTTTGGCGGAGCCGAGTGGGCCTCCAGTACGGCAGAGCTCCAGCTCTGCTCAGAGGCCCGATCTGGCAGAGTTGCTGGCGTGAGGCTGCTCTGCCCTGGGCGAGCCTTGCCCAGACTTGCCTCGCGGCTAGGCTTCCAGTCCAGGAAGGAGCAGGCTGCGCGAGACTGGGAGATGCTACTGGCGCCTTCCTGGCCTCAGCTCCACTCCTGCCTTGCCTTTGCACCTAGTCCCCAGGCCTTCTTGTGGAGGGCTTAGTTGCCGGAGGGTTGCACACTGCCAAGCGATCCAGCAGTGAGGGCTCTATTAGAGGCAATGGGAGGGCAACTGCAAGGCTCCTCCAGCGGTTGCTTGACCGCCCAGACTCAGCACAGCACGGAGAGCACAAGGCTCACAGGGCCCCTGGCTGGGGTCTGCAGCCCCACACACGCGGATGCTGACTCGGTGAGCGCCCAGAAGGTGCCTGACAGACGTCATTTCCCTAGTGCTCTCCTCCCCAGCAGAGACGTGTGCAGGTGGTTGGGGCCTGCCCCGGCGTGTCTGGGTTCCATCCACAGCCCCAGCTCAGGGAAGCAGCTCCTCAGCCAAGACCTGTAGAGGCGCGGGGCGCCCCCGCCTGGAAGCCTCGTGCACAGCATGCGGGAAGCGAGCCTCCTTGGGAGAAGAGGAGGCAGCCCAGATGCGTGGGGCTGCAATCACTGCTTGGGCGGAGCCGAGTGCGCCTCCAGTACGGCAGAGCTCCAGCTCTGCTCAGAGGCCCGATCTGGCAGAGTGCTTGCGTGAGGCTGCTCTGCCCTGGGCGAGCCTTGCCCAGACTTGCCTCGCGGCTAGGCTTCCAGTCCAGAAAGGAGCGGGCTGCGCGAGACTGGGAGATGCTACTGGCGCCTTCCTGGCCTCAGCTCCACTCCTGCCTTGCCTTTGCACCTAGTCCCCAGGCCTTCTTGTGGAGGGCTTAGTTGCCGGTGGGTTGCACACTGCCAAGCGCTCCAGCTTGAGGGCTCTATTAGAGGCAAAGTGAGGGCAACTGGAAGTCTATTCTTACGGTTGCTTGACCGCCCAGACTCAGCACAGCACGGAGAGCACAAGGCTCACAGGGCCCCTGGCTGGGGTCTGCAGCCCCACACACGCGGAGGCTGCCTCGGTGAGCGCCCATATGGTGCCTGACAGACGTCATGTCCCTAGTGCTCTCCTCCACAGCAGAGACGTGTGCAGGTGGTTTGGGCCTGCCCCTGCGTGTCTGGGCTCCCGTCCACAGCCCCAGCTCAGGTAAGCAGCTCCTGAGCCAAGACTTGTGGGAGGCGCAGGGGCCCCGCCTGGAAGCATAGATTACAGCATGTGGGAAGCGAGCCTCCTCGGGAGAAGAGAAGGCAGCCCTGCTGTGTGAGGCTGCATTCACTGCTTTGGCGGAGCCGAGTGCTACTCCAGTACGGCAGAGCTCCAGCTCTGCTCAGAGGCCCGATCTGGCAGAGTTGCTGGCGTGAGGCTGCTCGGCCCTGGGCGAGCCTTGCCCAGACTTGCCTCGCGGCTAGGCTTCCAGTCCAGGAAGGAGCAGGCTGCGCGAGACTGGGAGATGCTACTGGCGTTTTCCTGGCCTCAGCTCCACTCCTGCCTTGCCTTTGCACCTAGTCCCCAGGCCTTCTTGTGGAGGGCTTAGTTGCCGGAGGGTTGCACACTGCCAAGCGATCCAGCAGTGAGGGCTCTATTAGAGGCAATGGGAGGGCAACTGCAGGGCTCCTCCAGCGGTTGCTTGACCGGACAGACTCACCACAGCACGGAGAGCACAAGGCTCACAGGGCCCCTGGCTGGGGTCTGCAGCCCCAGACACGCGGAGGCTGACTCGGTGAGCGCCCTGAAGTTGCCTGACATACGTCATTTCCCTAGTGCTCTCCTCCCCAGCAGAGACGTGTGCAGGTGGTTGGGGCCTGCCCCGGCGTGTCTGGGCTCCCGTCCACAGCCCTAGCTCAGGGAAGCAGCTCCTCAGCCAAGACCTGTAGGAGGCGCGGGGCGCCCCCGCCTGGAAGCCTCGTGCACAGCATGCGGGAAGCGAGCCTCCTTGGGAGAAGAGGAGGAAGCCCAGATGCGTGGGGCTGCAATCACTGCTTGGGCAGAGCCGAGTGCGCCTCCAGTACGGCAGAGCTCCAGCTCTGCTCAGAGGCCCGATCTGGCAGAGTTGCTGGCGTGAGGCTGCTCTGCCCTGGGCGAGCCTTGCCCAGACTTGCCTCGCGGCTAGGCTTCCAGTCCAGGAAGGAGCAGGCTGCGCGAGACTGGGAGATGCTACTGGGGCCTTCCTGGCCTCAGCTCCACTCCTGCCTTGCCTTTGCACCTAGTCCCCAGTCCTTCTTGTGGAGGGCTTAGTTGCCGGTGGGTTGC
The DNA here is from genome assembly GCF_032405125.1 of Capricornis sumatraensis. Lineage (NCBI taxonomy): Eukaryota > Metazoa > Chordata > Mammalia > Artiodactyla > Bovidae > Capricornis > Capricornis sumatraensis. The sequence goes on along the minus strand of NW_027184615.1, from coordinate 6,944,056 downwards.
ACACTGCCAAGCGCTCCAGCTTGAGGGCTCTATTAGAGGCAAAGTGAGGGCAACTGGAAGTCTATTCTTACGGTTGCTTGACCGCCCAGACTCAGCACAGCACGGAGAGCACAAGGCTCACAGGGCCCCTGGCTGGGGTCTGCAGCCCCATACACGTGGAGGCTGACTCGGTGAGCGGCCAGAAGGTGCCTGACAGACGTCATGTCCCTAGTGCTCTCCTCCCCAGCAGAGACGTGTGCAGGTGGTTTGGGCCTGACCCTGCGTGTCTGGGCTCCCGACCACAGCCCCAGCTCAGGGAAGCAGCTCCTGAGCCAAGACCTGTGGGAGGTGCAGGGGGCCCCGCCTGGAAGCCTAGTTTACAGCATGCGGGAAGCGAGCCCCCTCGGGAGAAGAGAAGGCAGCCCTGCTGAGTGCGGCTGCATTCACTGCTTTGGCGGAGCTGAGTGCGCCTCCAGTACGGCAGAGCTCCAGCTCTGCTCAGAGGCCCAATCTCTCAGAGTTGCTTGCGTGAGGCTGCTCGGCCCTGGGCGAGCCTTGCCCAGACTTGCCTCGCGGCTAGGCTTCCAGTCCAGGAAGGAGCAGGCTGCGCGAGACTGGGAGATGCTACTGGCGCTTTCCTGGCCTCAGCTCCACTCCTGCCTTGCCTTTGCACCTAGTTCCCAGGCGTTCTTGTGGAGGGCGTAGTTGCCGGTGGGTTGCACACTGCCAAGAACTCCAGCTTGATGGCTCTATTAGAGGCAAAGTGAGGGCAACTGGAAGTCTATTCTTACGGTTGCTTGACCGCCCAGACTCAGCACAGCACGGAGAGCACAAGGCTCACAGCGCCCCTGGCTGGGGTCTGCAGCCCCACACACGTGGAGGCTGACTCGGTGAACGCTCAGAAGGTGCCTGACAGACGTCATTTCCCTAGTGCTCTCCTCCCTAGCAGAGACTTGTGCAGGTGGTTCGGGCCTGTCTCTGCGTGTCTGTGCTCCCGTCCACAGCCCCAGCTCAGGTAAGCAGCTCCTGAGCCAAGACTTGTGGGAGGCGCAGGGGCTCCGCCTGGAAGCACAGATTACAGCATGTCGGAAGCGAGCCTCCTCGGGAGAAGAGAAGGCAGCCCTGCTGTGTGCGGCTGCATTCACTGCTTTGGCGGAGCCGAGTGGGCCTCCAGTACGGCAGAGCTCCAGCTCTGCTCAGAGGCCCGATCTGGCAGAGTTGCTGGCGTGAGGCTGCTCTGCCCTGGGCGAGCCTTGCCCAGACTTGCCTCGCGGTAGGCTTCCAGTCCAGGAAGGAGCAGGCTGCGCGAGACTGGGAGATGCTACTGGCGCCTTCCTGGCCTCAGCTCCACTCCTGCCTTGCCTTTGCACCTAGTCCCCAGGCCTTCTTGTGGAGGGCTTAGTTGCCGGAGGGTTGCACACTGCCAAGCGATCCAGCAGTGAGGGCTCTATTAGAGGCAATGGGAGGGCAACTGCAAGGCTCCTCCAGCGGTTGCTTGACCGCCCAGACTCAGCACAGCACGGAGAGCACAAGGCTCACAGGGCCCCTGGCTGGGGTCTGCAGCCCCACACACGCGGATGCTGACTCGGTGAGCGCCCAGAAGGTGCCTGACAGACGTCATTTCCCTAGTGCTCTCCTCCCCAGCAGAGACGTGTGCAGGTGGTTGGGGCCTGCCCCTGCGTGTCTGGGTTCCGTCCACAGCCCCAGCTCAGGGAAGCAGCTCCTCACCCAAGACCTGTAGGAGGCGCGGGGCGCACCCGCCTGGAAGCCTCGTGCACAGCATGCGGGAAGCGAGCCTCCTTGGCAGAAGAGGAGGCAGCCCAGATGCGTGGGGCTGCAATCACTGCTTGGGCGGAGCCGAGTGCGCCTCCAGTACGGCAGAGCTCCAGCTCTGCTCAGAGGCCCGATCTGGCAGAGTTGCTGGCGTGAGTCTGCTCTGCCCTGGGCGAGCTTTGCCCAGACTTGCCTCGCGGCTAGGCTTCCAGTCCAGGAAGGAGCAGGCTGCGCGAGACTGGGAGATGCTACTGGCGCCTTCCTGGCCTCAGCTCCACTCCTGCCTTGCCTTTGCACCTAGTCCCCAGTCCTTCTTGTGGAGGGCTTAGTTGCCGGTGGGTTGCACACTGCCAAGCGCTCCAGCAGTGAGGGCTCTATTAGAGGCAATGGGAGGGCAACTGCAGGGCTTCTCCAGCGGTTGCTTGACCGCCCAGACTCAGCACAGCACGGAGAGCACAAGGCTCACAGGGCCTCTGGCTGGGGTCTGCAGCCCCATACACGCGGACGCTGACTCGGTGAGGGCCCAGAAGGTGCCTGAGAGACGTAATGTCCCTAGTGCTCTCCTCCCCAGCAGAGACGTGTGCAGGTGGTTTGGGCCTGCCCCTGCGTGTCTGGGCTCCCGTCCACAGCCCCAGCTCAGGGAAGTAGCTCCTGAGCCAAGACCTGTGGGAGGTGCAGGGGGCCCCGCCTGGAAGCCTAGTTTACAGCATGCGGGAAGCGAGCCCCCTGGGGAGAAGAGAAGGCAGCCCTGCTGAGTGCGGCTGCATTCACTGCTTTGGCGGAGCTGAGTGCGCCTCCAGTACGGCAGAGCTCCAGCTCTGCTCAGAGGCCCAATCTCTCAGAGTTGCTTGCGTGAGGCTGCTCTGCCCTGGGCGAGCCTTGCCCAGACTTGCCTCGCGGCTAGGCTTCCAGTCCAGGAAGGAGCAGGCTGCGCGAGATTGGGAGATGCTACTGGCGCTTTCCTGGCCTCAGCTCCACTCCTGCCTTGCCTTTGCACCTAGTTCCCAGGCGTTCTTGTGGAGGGCGTAGTTGCCGGTGGGTTGCACACTGCCAAGAACTCCAGCTTGATGGCTCTATTAGAGGCAAAGTGAGGGCAACTGGAAGTCTATTCTTACGGTTGCTTGACCGCCCAGACTCAGCACAGCACAGAGAGCACAAGGCTCACAGCGCCCCTGGCTGGGGTCTGCAGCCCCACACACGTGGAGGCTGACTCGGTGAACGCTCAGAAGGTGCCTGACAGACGTCATTTCCCTAGTGCTCTCCTCCCTAGCAGAGACTTGTGCAGGTGGTTCGGGCCTGTCTCTGCGTGTCTGTGCTCCCGTCCACAGCCCCAGCTCAGGTAAGCAGCTCCTGAGCCAAGACTTGTGGGAGGCGCAGGGGCCCCGCCTGGAAGCACAGATTACAGCATGTGGGAAGCGAGCCTCCTCGGGAGAAGAGAAGGCAGCCCTGCTGTGTGCGGCTGCATTCACTGCTTTGGCGGAGCCGAGTGGGCCTCCAGTACGGCAGAGCTCCAGCTCTGCTCAGAGGCCCGATCTGGCAGAGTTGCTGGCGTGAGGCTGCTCTGCCCTGGGCGAGCCTTGCCCAGACTTGCCTCGCGGCTAGGCTTCCAGTCCAGGAAGGAGCAGGCTGCGCGAGACTGGGAGATGCTACTGGCGCCTTCCTGGCCTCAGCTCCACTCCTGCCTTGCCTTTGCACCTAGTCCCCAGGCCTTCTTGTGGAGGGCTTAGTTGCCGGAGGGTTGCACACTGCCAAGCGATCCAGCAGTGAGGGCTCTATTAGAGGCAATGGGAGGGCAACTGCAAGGCTCCTCCAGCGGTTGCTTGACCGCCCAGACTCAGCACAGCACGGAGAGCACAAGGCTCACAGGGCCCCTGGCTGGGGTCTGCAGCCCCACACACGCGGATGCTGACTCGGTGAGCGCCCAGAAGGTGCCTGACAGACGTCATTTCCCTAGTGCTCTCCTCCCCAGCAGAGACGTGTGCAGGTGGTTGGGGCCTGCCCCGGCGTGTCTGGGTTCCATCCACAGCCCCAGCTCAGGGAAGCAGCTCCTCAGCCAAGACCTGTAGAGGCGCGGGGCGCCCCCGCCTGGAAGCCTCGTGCACAGCATGCGGGAAGCGAGCCTCCTTGGGAGAAGAGGAGGCAGCCCAGATGCGTGGGGCTGCAATCACTGCTTGGGCGGAGCCGAGTGCGCCTCCAGTACGGCAGAGCTCCAGCTCTGCTCAGAGGCCCGATCTGGCAGAGTGCTTGCGTGAGGCTGCTCTGCCCTGGGCGAGCCTTGCCCAGACTTGCCTCGCGGCTAGGCTTCCAGTCCAGAAAGGAGCGGGCTGCGCGAGACTGGGAGATGCTACTGGCGCCTTCCTGGCCTCAGCTCCACTCCTGCCTTGCCTTTGCACCTAGTCCCCAGGCCTTCTTGTGGAGGGCTTAGTTGCCGGTGGGTTGCACACTGCCAAGCGCTCCAGCTTGAGGGCTCTATTAGAGGCAAAGTGAGGGCAACTGGAAGTCTATTCTTACGGTTGCTTGACCGCCCAGACTCAGCACAGCACGGAGAGCACAAGGCTCACAGGGCCCCTGGCTGGGGTCTGCAGCCCCACACACGCGGAGGCTGCCTCGGTGAGCGCCCATATGGTGCCTGACAGACGTCATGTCCCTAGTGCTCTCCTCCACAGCAGAGACGTGTGCAGGTGGTTTGGGCCTGCCCCTGCGTGTCTGGGCTCCCGTCCACAGCCCCAGCTCAGGTAAGCAGCTCCTGAGCCAAGACTTGTGGGAGGCGCAGGGGCCCCGCCTGGAAGCATAGATTACAGCATGTGGGAAGCGAGCCTCCTCGGGAGAAGAGAAGGCAGCCCTGCTGTGTGAGGCTGCATTCACTGCTTTGGCGGAGCCGAGTGCTACTCCAGTACGGCAGAGCTCCAGCTCTGCTCAGAGGCCCGATCTGGCAGAGTTGCTGGCGTGAGGCTGCTCGGCCCTGGGCGAGCCTTGCCCAGACTTGCCTCGCGGCTAGGCTTCCAGTCCAGGAAGGAGCAGGCTGCGCGAGACTGGGAGATGCTACTGGCGTTTTCCTGGCCTCAGCTCCACTCCTGCCTTGCCTTTGCACCTAGTCCCCAGGCCTTCTTGTGGAGGGCTTAGTTGCCGGAGGGTTGCACACTGCCAAGCGATCCAGCAGTGAGGGCTCTATTAGAGGCAATGGGAGGGCAACTGCAGGGCTCCTCCAGCGGTTGCTTGACCGGACAGACTCACCACAGCACGGAGAGCACAAGGCTCACAGGGCCCCTGGCTGGGGTCTGCAGCCCCAGACACGCGGAGGCTGACTCGGTGAGCGCCCTGAAGTTGCCTGACATACGTCATTTCCCTAGTGCTCTCCTCCCCAGCAGAGACGTGTGCAGGTGGTTGGGGCCTGCCTCGGCGTGTCTGGGCTCCCGTCCACAGCCCTAGCTCAGGGAAGCAGCTCCTCAGCCAAGACCTGTAGGAGGCGCGGGGCGCCCCCGCCTGGAAGCCTCGTGCACAGCATGCGGGAAGCGAGCCTCCTTGGGAGAAGAGGAGGAAGCCCAGATGCGTGGGGCTGCAATCACTGCTTGGGCAGAGCCGAGTGCGCCTCCAGTACGGCAGAGCTCCAGCTCTGCTCAGAGGCCCGATCTGGCAGAGTTGCTGGCGTGAGGCTGCTCTGCCCTGGGCGAGCCTTGCCCAGACTTGCCTCGCGGCTAGGCTTCCAGTCCAGGAAGGAGCAGGCTGCGCGAGACTGGGAGATGCTACTGGGGCCTTCCTGGCCTCAGCTCCACTCCTGCCTTGCCTTTGCACCTAGTCCCCAGTCCTTCTTGTGGAGGGCTTAGTTGCCGGTGGGTTGCACACTGCCAAGCGCTCCAGCTTGAGGGCTCTATTAGAGGCAAAGTGAGGGCAACTGGAAGTCTATTCTTACGGTTGCTTGACCGCCCAGACTCAGCACAGCACGGAGAGCACAAGGCTCACAGGGCCCCTGGCTGGGGTCTGCAGCCCCATACACGTGGAGGCTGACTCGGTGAGCGGCCAGAAGGTGCCTGACAGACGTCATGTCCCTAGTGCTCTCCTCCCCAGCAGAGACGTGTGCAGGTGGTTTGGGCCTGACCCTGCGTGTCTGGGCTCCCGACCACAGCCCCAGCTCAGGGAAGCAGCTCCTGAGCCAAGACCTGTGGGAGGTGCAGGGGGCCCCGCCTGGAAGCCTAGTTTACAGCATGCGGGAAGCGAGCCCCCTCGGGAGAAGAGAAGGCAGCCCTGCTGAGTGCGGCTGCATTCACTGCTTTGGCGGAGCTGAGTGCGCCTCCAGTACGGCAGAGCTCCAGCTCTGCTCAGAGGCCCAATCTCTCAGAGTTGCTTGCGTGAGGCTGCTCGGCCCTGGGCGAGCCTTGCCCAGACTTGCCTCGCGGCTAGGCTTCCAGTCCAGGAAGGAGCAGGCTGCGCGAGACTGGGAGATGCTACTGGCGCTTTCCTGGCCTCAGCTCCACTCCTGCCTTGCCTTTGCACCTAGTTCCCAGGCGTTCTTGTGGAGGGCGTAGTTGCCGGTGGGTTGCACACTGCCAAGAACTCCAGCTTGATGGCTCTATTAGAGGCAAAGTGAGGGCAACTGGAAGTCTATTCTTACGGTTGCTTGACCGCCCAGACTCAGCACAGCACGGAGAGCACAAGGCTCACAGCGCCCCTGGCTGGGGTCTGCAGCCCCACACACGTGGAGGCTGACTCGGTGAACGCTCAGAAGGTGCCTGACAGACGTCATTTCCCTAGTGCTCTCCTCCCTAGCAGAGACTTGTGCAGGTGGTTCGGGCCTGTCTCTGCGTGTCTGTGCTCCCGTCCACAGCCCCAGCTCAGGTAAGCAGCTCCTGAGCCAAGACTTGTGGGAGGCGCAGGGTCTCCGCCTGGAAGCACAGATTACAGCATGTCGGAAGCGAGCCTCCTCGGGAGAAGAGAAGGCAGCCCTGCTGTGTGCGGCTGCATTCACTGCTTTGGCGGAGCCGAGTGGGCCTCCAGTACGGCAGAGCTCCAGCTCTGCTCAGAGGCCCGATCTGGCAGAGTTGCTGGCGTGAGGCTGCTCTGCCCTGGGCGAGCCTTGCCCAGACTTGCCTCGCGGTAGGCTTCCAGTCCAGGAAGGAGCAGGCTGCGCGAGACTGGGAGATGCTACTGGCGCCTTCCTGGCCTCAGCTCCACTCCTGCCTTGCCTTTGCACCTAGTCCCCAGGCCTTCTTGTGGAGGGCTTAGTTGCCGGAGGGTTGCACACTGCCAAGCGATCCAGCAGTGAGGGCTCTATTAGAGGCAATGGGAGGGCAACTGCAAGGCTCCTCCAGCGGTTGCTTGACCGCCCAGACTCAGCACAGCACGGAGAGCACAAGGCTCACAGGGCCCCTGGCTGGGGTCTGCAGCCCCACACACGCGGATGCTGACTCGGTGAGCGCCCAGAAGGTGCCTGACAGACGTCATTTCCCTAGTGCTCTCCTCCCCAGCAGAGACGTGTGCAGGTGGTTGGGGCCTGCCCCTGCGTGTCTGGGTTCCGTCCACAGCCCCAGCTCAGGGAAGCAGCTCCTCAGCCAAGACCTGTAGGAGGCGCGGGGCGCACCCGCCTGGAAGCCTCGTGCACAGCATGCGGGAAGCGAGCCTCCTTGGCAGAAGAGGAGGCAGCCCAGATGCGTGGGGCTGCAATCACTGCTTGGGCGGAGCCGAGTGCGCCTCCAGTACGGCAGAGCTCCAGCTCTGCTCAGAGGCCCGATCTGGCAGAGTTGCTGGCGTGAGTCTGCTCTGCCCTGGGCGAGCTTTGCCCAGACTTGCCTCGCGGCTAGGCTTCCAGTCCAGGAAGGAGCAGGCTGCGCGAGACTGGGAGATGCTACTGGCGCCTTCCTGGCCTCAGCTCCACTCCTGCCTTGCCTTTGCACCTAGTCCCCAGTCCTTCTTGTGGAGGGCTTAGTTGCCGGTGGGTTGCACACTGCCAAGCGCTCCAGCAGTGAGGGCTCTATTAGAGGCAATGGGAGGGCAACTGCAGGGCTTCTCCAGCGGTTGCTTGACCGCCCAGACTCAGCACAGCACGGAGAGCACAAGGCTCACAGGGCCTCTGGCTGGGGTCTGCAGCCCCATACACGCGGACGCTGACTCGGTGAGGGCCCAGAAGGTGCCTGAGAGACGTAATGTCCCTAGTGCTCTCCTCCCCAGCAGAGACGTGTGCAGGTGGTTTGGGCCTGCCCCTGCGTGTCTGGGCTCCCGTCCACAGCCCCAGCTCAGGGAAGCAGCTCCTGAGCCAAGACCTGTGGGAGGCGCAGGGGGCCCCACCTGGAAACCTAGATTACAGAATGTGGGAAGCGAGCCTCCTCGGGAGAAGAGAAGCAGCCCTGCTGTGTGCGGCTGCGTTCACTGCTTTGGCGGAGCCGAGTTCGCCGCCAGTACGGCAGAGCTCCAGCTCTGCTCAGAGGCCCGATCTGGCAGAGTTGCTGGCGTGAGGCTGCTCTGCCCTGGGCGCGCCTTGCCCAGACTTGCCTCGCGGCTAGGCTTCCAGTCCAGGAAGGAGCAGGCTGCGTGAGACTGGGAGATGCTACTGGCGCCTTCTTGGCCTCAGCTCCACTCCTGCCTTGCCTTTGCACCTAGTCCCCAGGCCTTCTTGTGGAGGGCTTAGTTGCCGGTTGGTTGCACACTGCCAAGCGCTCCAGCAGTGAGGGCTCTATTAGAGGCAATGGGAGGGCAACTGCAGGGCTCCTCCAGCGGTTGCTTGACCGCCCAGACTCAGCACAGCACGGAGAGCACAAGGCTCACAGGGCCCCTGGCTGGGGTCCGCAGCCCCACATACGCGGAGGGTGACTCGGTTAGCGCCCAGAAGGTGCCTGACAGACGTCATGTCCCTAGTGTCTCCTCCCCAGCAGAGACGTGTGCAGGTGGCTTGGGCCTGCCCCTGCGTGTCTGGGCTCCCGTCCACAGCCCCAGCTCTGGGAAGCAGCTCCTGAACCAAGACCTGTGGGAGGTGCATTGGGCCCCGCCTGGAAGCCTAGTTTACAGCATGCGGGAAGCGAGCCTCCTCGGGAGAAGAGAAGGCACCCTGCTGAGTGCGGCTGCATTCACTGCTTTGGCGGAGCTGAGTGCGCCTCCAGTACGGCAGAGCTCCAGCTCTGCTCAGAGGCCCGATCTCTCAGAGTTGCTGGCGTGAGGCTGCTCTGCCCTGGGCGAGCCTTGCCCAGACTTGCCTCGCGGCTAGGCTTCCAGTCCAGGAAGGAGCAGGCTGCGCGAGACTGGGAGATGCTACTGGCGCCTTCCTGACCTCAGCTCCACTCCTGCCTTGCCTTTGCACCTAGTCCCCAGGCGTTCTTGTGGATGGCTTATTTGCCGGTGGGTTGCACACAGCCAAGAGCTCCAGCAGTGAGGGCTCTTTTAGAGGCAATGGGAGGGCAACTGCAGGGCTCCTCCAGCCGTTGCTTGACCGCCCAGACTCAGCACAGCACGGAGAGCACAAGGATCACAGGGCCCCTGGCTGGGGTCTGCAGCCCCACACACGCGGAGGCTGACTCGGTGAGCGACCTGAAGGTGCCTGACATACGTCATTTCCCTAGTGCTCTCCTCCCCAGCAGAGACGTGTGCAGGTGGTTGGGGCCTGCCCCGGCGTGTCTGGGCTCCCGTCCACAGCCCTAGCTCAGGGAAGCAGCTCCTCAGCCAAGACCTGTAGGAGGCGCGGGGCGCCCCCGCCTGGAAGCCTCGTGCACAGCATGCGGGAAGCCAGCCTCCTTGGGAGAAGAGGAGGCAGCCCAGATGCGTGGGGCTGCAATCACTGCTTGGGCGGAGCCGAGTGCGCCTCCAGTACTGCAGAGCTCCAGCTCTGCTCAGAGGCCCGATCTGGCAGAGTGCTTGCGTGAGGTTGCTCTGCCCTGGGCGAGCCTTGCTCAGACTTGCCTCGCGGCTAGGCTTCCAGTCCAGAAAGGAGCAGGCTGCGCGAGACTGGGAGATGCTACTGGCGCCTTCCTGGCCTCAGCTCCACTCCTGCCTTGCCTTTGCACCTAGTCCCCAGGCCTTCTTGTGGAGGGCTTAGTTGCCGGTGGGTTGCACACTGCCAAGCGCTCCAGCTTGAGGGCTCTATTAGAGGCAAAGTGAGGGCAACTGGAAGTCTATTCTTACGGTTGCTTGACCGCCCAGACTCAGCACAGCACGGAGAGCACAAGGCTCACAGGGCCCCTGTCTGGGGTCTGCAGCCCCATACACGTGGAGGCTGACTCGGTGAGCGCCCAGAAGGTGCCTGACAGACGTCATGTCCCTAGTGCTCTCCTCCCCAGCAGAGACGTGTGCAGGTGGTTTGGGCCTGCCCCTGAGTGTCTGGGCTCCCGTCCACAGCCCCAGCTCAGGGAAGCAGCTCCTGAGCCAAGACCTGTGGGAGGTGCAGGGGGCCCCGCCTGGAAGCATAGATTACAGCATGTGGGAAGCGAGCCTCCTCGGGAGAAGAGAAGGCAGCCCTGCTGTGTGCGGCTGCATTCACTGCTTTGGCGGAGCCGAGTGGGCCTCCAGTACGGCAGAGCTCCAACTCTGCTCAGAGGCCCGATCTGGCAGAGTTGCTGGCGTGAGGCTGCTCTGCCCTGGGCGCGCCTTGCCCAGACTTGCCTCGCGGCTAGGCTTCCAGTCCAGGAAGGAGCAGGCTGCGCGAGACTGGGAGATGCTACTGGCGCCTTCTTGGCCTCAGCTCCACTCCTTCCTTGCCTTTGCACCTAGTCCCCAGGCCTTCTTGTGGAGGGCTTAGTTCCCGGTTGGTTGCACACTGCCAAGCGCTCCAGCAGTGAGGGCTCTATTAGAGGTAATGGGAGGGCAACTGCAGGGCTCCTCCAGCGGTTGCTTGACCGCCCAGACTCAGCACAGCACGGAGAGCACAAGGCTCACAGGGCCCCTGGCTGGGGTCTGCAGCCCCACATACGCGGAGGCTGACTCGGTTAGCGCCCAGAAGGTGCCTGACAGACGTCATGTCCCTAGTGTCTCCTCCCCAGCAGAGACGTGTGCAGGTGGCTTGGGCCTGCCCCTGCGTGTCTGGGCTCCCGTCCAAAGCCCCAGCTCAGGGAAGCAGCTCCTGAGCCAAGACCTGTGGGAGGTGCAGCGGGCCCCGCCTGGAAGCCTAGTTTACAGCATGCGGGAAGCGAGCCTCCTCTGGAGAAGAGAAGGCACCCTGCTGAGTGCGGCTGCATTCACTGCTTTGGCGGAGCTGAGTGCGCCTCCAGTACGGCAGAGCTCCAGCTCTGCTCAGAGGCCCGATCTGGCAGAATTGCTGGCGTGAGACTCCTCTGCCCTGGGCGAGCCTTGCCCAGACTTGCCTCGCGGCTAGGCTTCCAGTCCAGAAAGGAGCAGGCTGCGCGAGACTGGGAGATGCTACTGGCGCCTTCCTGGCCTCAGCTCCACTCCTGCCTTGCCTTTGCACCTAGTCCCCAGGCGTTCTTGTGGAGGGCTTAGTTGCCGGTGGATTGCACACTGCCAAGCGCTCCAGCTTGAGGGCTCTATTAGAGGCAAAGTGGGGGCAACTGGAAGTCTATTCTTACGGTTGCTTGACCGCCCAGACTCAGCACAGCACGGAGAGCACAAGGCTCACAGGGCCCCTGGCTGGGGTCTGCAGCCCCACACACGCGGAGGCTGACTCGGTGAGCGCCCAGAAGGTGCCTGACATACGTCATGTCCCTAGTGCTCTCCTCCCCAGCAGAGACGTGTGCAGGTGGTTTGGGCCTGCCCCTGCGTGTCTGGGCTCCCGTCCACAGCCCCAGCTCAGGGAAGCAGCTCCTCAGCCAAGACCTGTGGGAGGAGCAGGGGGCCCCGCCTGGAAGCTTAGTTTACAGCATGCGGGAAGCGAGCCTCCTCGGAAGAAGAGAAGGCAGCCCTGCTGTGTGCGGCTGCATTCACTGCTTTGGCGGAGCCGAGTGCGCCTCCAGTACGGCAGAGCTCCAGCTCTGCTCAGAGGCCCGATCTGGCAGAGTTGCTGGCGTGAGGCTGCTCTGCCCTGGGCGAGCCTTGCCCAGACTTGCCTCGCGGCTAGGCTTCCAGTCCAGGAAGGAGCAGGCTGCGCGAGACTGGGAGATGCTACTGGCGCCTTCCTGGCCTCAGCTCCACTCCTGCCTTGCCTTTGCACCTAGTCCCCAGGCCTTCTTGTGGAGGTCTTAGTTGCCGATGTGTTGCACACGGCCAAGAGCTCCAGCAGTGAGGGCTCTATTTGAGGCAATGGGAGGGCAACTGCAGGGCTCCTCCAGCCGTTGCTTGACCGCCCAGACTCAGCACAGCACGGAGAGCACAAGGCTCACAGGGCCCCTGGCTGGGGTCTGCAGCCCCACACACGCGGAGGCTGACTCGGTGAGCGCCCAGAAGGTGCCTGACAGACGTCATTTCCCTAGTGCTCTCCTCCCCAGCAGAGACGTGTGCAGGTGGTTGGGGCCTGCCCCTGCGTGTCTGGGTTCCGTCCACAGCCCCAGCTCAGGGAAGCAGCTCCTCAGCCAAGACCTGTAGGAGGAGCAGGGCGCCCCCGCCTGGAAGCCTCGTGCAAAGCATGCGGGAAGCGAGCCTCCTTGGCAGAAGAGGAGGCAGCCCAGATGCGTGGGGCTGCAATCACTGCTTGGGCGGAGCCGAGTGCGCCTCCAGAACGGCAGAGCTCCAGCTCTGCTCAGAGGCCCGATCTCTCAGAGTTGCTGGCGTGAGGCTGCTCTGCCCTGGGCGAGCCTTGCCCAGACTTGCCTCGCGGCTAGGCTTCCAGTCCAGAAAGGAGCGGGCTGCGCGAGACTGGGAGATGCTACTGGCGCCTTCCTGGCCTCAGCTCCACTCCTGCCTTGCCTTTGCACCTAGTCCCCAGGCATTCTTGTGGAGGGCTTAGTTGCCGGTGGGTTGCACACTGCCAAGCGCTCCAGCTTGAGGGCTCTATTAGAGGCAAAGTGAGGGCAACTGGAAGTCTATTCTTACGGTTGCTTGACCGCCCAGACTCAGCACAGCACGGAGAGCACAAGGCTCACAGGGCCCCTGGCTGGGGTCTGCAGCCCCATACACGAGCAGGCTGACTCGGTGAGCGCCCAGAAGGTGCCTGACAGACGTCATGTCCCTAGTGCTCTCCTCCCCAGCAGAGACGTGTGCAGGTGGTTTGGGCCTGCCCCTGCGTGTCTGGGCTCCAGTCCACAGTCCCAGCTCAGGGAAGCAGCTCCTGAGCCAAGACCTGTGGGAGGTGCAGGGGGCCCCGCCTGGAAGCCTAGTTTACAGCATGCGGGAAGCGAGCCCCCTCGGGAGAAGAGAAGGCAGCCCTGCTGAGTGCGGCTGCATTCACTGCTTTGGCGGAGCTGAGTGCGCCTCCAGTACGGCAGAGCTCCAGCTCTGCTCAGAGGCCCAATCTCTCAGAGTTGCTTGCGTGAGGCTGCTCTGCCCTGGGCGAGCCTTGCCCAGACTTGCCTCGCGGCTAGGCTTCCAGTCCAGAAAGGAGCGGGCTGCGCGAGACTGGGAGATGCTACTGGCGCTTTCCTGGGCTCAGCTCCACTCCTGCCTTGCCTTTGCACCTAGTTCCCAGGCGTTCTTGTGGAGGGCGTAGTTGCCGGTGGGTTGCACACTGCCAAGAACTCCAGCTTGATGGCTCTATTAGAGGCAAAGTGAGGGCAACTGGAAGTCTATTCTTACGGTTGCTTGACCGCCCAGACTCAGCACAGCACGGAGAGCACAAGGCTCACAGCGCCCCTGGCTGGGGTCTGCAGCCCCACACACGTGGAGGCTGACTCGGTGAACGCTCAGAAAGTGCCTGACAGACGTCATTTCCCTAGTGCTCTCCTCCCCAGCAGAGACTTGTGCAGGTGGTTCGGGCCTGTCTCTGCGTGTCTGTGCTCCCGTCCACAGCCCCAGCTCAGGGAAGCAGCTCCTGAGCCAAGACTTGTGGGAGTCGCAGGGGCCCCGCCTGGAAGCACAGATTACAGCATGTGGGAAGCGAGCCTCCTCGGGAGAAGAGAAGGCAGCCCTGCTGTGTGCGGCTGCATTCACTGCTTTGGCGGAGCCGAGTGGGCCTCCAGTACGGCAGAGCTCCAGCTCTGCTCAGAGGCCCGATCTGGCAGAGTTGCTGGCGTGAGGCTGCTCTGCCCTGGGCGAGCCTTGCCCAGACTTGCCTCGCGGCTAGGCTTCCAGTCCAGGAAGGAGAAGGCTGCGCGAGACTGGGAGATGCTACTGGCGCCTTCCTGGCCTCAGCTCCACTCCTGCCTTGCCTTTGCACCTAGTCCCCAGGCCTTCTTGTGGAGGGCTTAGTTGCCGGAGGGTTGCACACTGCCAAGCGATCCAGCAGTGAGGGCTCCACTAGAGGCAATGGGAGGGCAACTGCAGGGCTCCTCCAGCGGTTGCTTGACCGCCCAGACTCAGCACAGCAAGGAGAGCACAAGGCTCACAGGGCCCCTGGCTGGGGTCTGCAGCCCCACACACGCGGATGCTGACTCGGTGAGCGCCCAGAAGTTGCCTGACAGACGTCATTTCCCTAGTGCTCTCCTCCCCAGCAGAGACGTGTGCAGGTGGTTGGGGCCTGCCCCGGCGTGTCTGGGTTCCATCCACAGCCCCAGCTCAGGGAAGCAGCTCCTCAGCCAAGACCTGTAGGAGGCGCGGGGCCCCCCCGCCTGGAAGCCTCGTGCACAGCATGCGGGAAGCGAGCCTCCTTGGGAGAAGAGGAGGCAGCCCAGATGCGTGGGGCTGCAATCACTGCTTGGGCGGAGCTGAGTGCGCCTCCAGTACGGCAGAGCTCCAGCTCTGCTCAGAGGCCCGATCTGGCAGAGTTGCTGGCGTGAGGCTGCTCTGCCCTGGGCGAGCCTTGCCCAGAATTGCCTCGCGGCTAGGCTTCCAGTCCAGGAAGGAGCAGGCTGCGCGAGAATGGGAGATGCTACTGGCGCCTTCCTGGCCTCAGCTCCACTCCTGCCTTGCCTTTGCACCTAGTCCCCAGGCGTTCTTGTGGAGGGCTTAGTTGCCGGTGGGTTGCACACTGCCAAGCGCTCCAGCAGTGAGGGCTCTATTAGAGGCAATGGGAGGGCAACTGCAGGGCTTCTCCAGCGGTTGCTTGACAGCCCAGACTCAGCACAGCACGGAGAGCACAAGGCTCACAGGGCCCCTGGCTGAGGTATGCAGCCCCACACACGCGGAGGCTGACTGGGTGAGCGCCCAGAAGGTGCCTGACAGACGTCATTTCCCTAGTACTCTCCTCCCCAGCAGAGACGTGTGCAGGTGGTTGGGGTTTGGCCCTGCGTGTCTGGGCTCCCGTCCACAGCCCCAGCTCAGGGAAGCAGCTCCTCAGCCAAGACCTATAGCAGGGTTGGGGCGCCTCCCCCGGAAGCCTAGTGCACAGCATGCGGTAAGCGAGCGTCCTCCGGAGAAGAGGAGGCAGCCCTGCTGCGTGCGGCTGCAGTCACTGCTTGGGCGGAGCCGAGTGCGCCTCCAGTACGGCAGAGCTCCAGCTCTGCTCAGAGGCCCTATCTGGCAGAGTTGCTGGCGTGAGGCAGCTCTGCCCTGGGCGAGCCTTGCCCAGACTAGCCTCCCGGCTAGGATTCCAGTCCAGGAAGGAGCAGGTTGGGCGACACTGGGAGATGCTACTGGCGCCTTCCTGGCCTCAGCTCCACTCCAGCATTGCCTTTGCACCTAGTCCCCAGGCGTTCTTGTGGAGGGCTTAGTTGCCGGTGGGTTGAACAATGCCAAGCGCTCCAGCAGTGAGGGCTGTATTATAGGGAAGGGGAGGGCAACTGCATGGCTCCTCGAGTAGTTTCTTGACCGCCCAGACTCAGCACAGCACGGAGAGCACAATGCTCACACGGCCCCTGGCTGGGTTCTGCAGCACCACACACCCGGAAGCTGACTCGGTGAGCTCCCAGAAGGGGCCTGACGGACGTCAATTCCCTAGTGCTCTCCTCCCCAGCAGAGACGTGTGCAGGTGGTTGGGGCCTGCCCCTGCGTGTCTGGGCTCCCGTCCACAGCCCCAGCTCAGGGAAGCAGCTCCTGAGCCAAGACCTGTGGGAGGCGCAGGGGGCCCCGCCTGGAAGCCTAGTTTACAGCATGCGGGAAGCGAGCCTCCTCGGGAGAAGAGAAGGCAGCCCTGCTGTGTGCGGCTGCATTCACTGCTTTGGCGGAGCCGAGTGTTCCTCCAGTACGGCAGAGCTCCAGCTCTGCTCAGAGGCCCGATCTGGCAGAGTTGCTGGCGTGAGGCTGCTCTGCCCTGGGCGAGCCTTGCCCAGACTTGCCTCGCGGCTAGGCTTCCAGTCCAGGAAGGAGCAGGCTGCGCGAGACTGGGAGATGCTACTGGCGCCTTCCTGGCCTCAGCTCCACTCCTGCCTTGCCTTTGCACCTAGTCCCCAGGCGTTCTTGTGGAGGGCTTAATTGCCGGTGGGTTGCACACTGCCAAGCGCTCCAGCAGTGAGGGCTCTATTAGAGGCAATGGGAGGGCAACTGCAGGGCTCCTCCAGCGGTTGCTTTACCGCCCAGACTCAGCACAGCACGGAGAGCACAAGGCTCACAGGGCCCCTGGCTGGGGTCTGCAGCCCCACACACGCGGAGGCTGACTCGGTGAGCGCCCAGAAGGTGCCTGTAAGTAGTCTTTTCCCTAGTGCTCTCCTCCCCAGCAGAGACGTGTGCAGGTTGTTGGGGCCTGCCCCTGCGTGTCTGGGCTCCTGTCCACAGCCCCAGCTCAGGGAAGCAGCTCCTCAGCCAAGACCTGTTGGAGGCGCGGGGCGCCCCTGCCTGGAAACCTAGTGCACATCATGCGGGAAGCGAGCCTCTTCAGGAGAAGAGAAGGCAGCCCTTCTGTGTGCGGCTGCGTTCACTGCTTAGCCGGAGCGGAGTGCGCCTCCAGTACAGCAGAGCTCCAGCTCTGCTCAGAGGCCCGATCTGGCAGAGTTGCTGGCGTGAGTCTGCTCTGCCCTGGGCGAGCCTTGCCCAGACTTGCTGCGGCTAGGCTTCCAGTCCAGGAAGGAGCAGGCTGTGCGAGACTGGAAGATGCTACTGGCGGCTTCCTGGCCTCAGCTCCACTCTTGCCTGGCCTTTGCACCTAGTCCCCAGGCTTTCTTCTGGAGGGCTTAGTTGCCGGTGGGTTGCACACTGCCAAGCGCTCCAGCAGTGAGGGCTCTATTAGAGGCAATGGGAGTGCAACTGCAGGGCGCCTCCAGCGGTTGCTTGACTGCCCAGACTCAGCACAGCACGGAGAGCACAAGGCTCACAGGGCCCCTGGCTGGGGTCTGCAGCCCCACACACGCGGAGGCTGACTCGGTGAGCGCCCAGAAGGTGCCGGACAGACGTCATTTCCCTAGTGCTCTCCTCCCCAGCAGAGACGTGTGCAGGTGGTTTGGGCCTGCCCCTGCGTGTCTGGGCTCCCGTCCACAGCCCCAGCTCAGGGAAGCAGCTCCTCAGGCAAGAACTGTAGGACGCGCGGGGCGCCCCCGCCTGGAAGTCTAGTGCACAGCATGCGGGAAGCGAGCCTCCTTGGGAGAAGAGGAGGCAGCCCAAATGCGAGCGGCTTCAATCACTGCTAGGGCGGAGCCGAGTGCGCCTCCAGTACGAGAGAGCTCCACCTCTGCTCAGAGGCCCGATCTGGCAGAGTGCTGGCGTGAGGCTGCTCTGCCCTGGGCGAGACTGGCCAAGACTTATCTCGCGGCTAGGCTTCGAGTCCAGGAAGGAGCAGGCTGCGCGAGACTGGGAGATGCTACTGGCGCCTTCCTGGCCTCAGCTCCACTCCTGCCTTGCTTTTGCACCTAGTTCCCAGGCGTTCTTGTGGAGGGCTTAGTTGCCGGTGGGTTGCACACTGCCAAGCGCTCCAGCAGTGAGGGCTCTATTAGAGGCAATGGAAGGGCAACTGCAGGGCTCCTCCAGCGGTTGCTTGACCGCCCAGACTCAGCACAGCACGGAGAGCACAAGGCTCACAGGGCCCCTGGCTGGGGTCTGCAGCCCCACACACGCGGAGGCTGACTCGGTGAGCGCCCAGAAGGTGCCTGACGGACGTCATTTCCCTAGTGCTCTCCTCCCCAGCAGAGACGTGTTCAGGTGGTGGGGGCCTGCCCCTGCGTGTCTGGGCTCCCGTCCACAGCCCCAGCTCAGGGAAGCAGCTCCTCAGCCAAGACCTGTAGGAGGCGAAGGGCGCCCCCGCCAGGAAGCCTAGTGCACAGCATGCGGGAAGCGAGCCTCCCTGGGAGAAGAGGAGGCAGCCCAGATGCGTGGGGCTGCAATCACTGTTTGGGCGGAGCGAAGTGCGCCTCCAGTACTAGAGAGCTCCAGCTCTCCTCAGAGGCCCGATCTGGCAGAGTGCTGGCGTGAGGCTGTCTACACTTGGCGAGCCTTGCCCATACTTGGTTCGCGGCTAGGCTTCCAGTCCAGAAAGGAGCGGGCTGCGCGAGCCTGGGAGATGCTACTGGCGCCTTCCTGGCCTCAGCTCCACTCCTGCCTTGCCTTTGCACCTAGTCCCCAAATGTTCTTGTGGAGGGCTTAGTTGCCGGTGGGTTGCACACTGCAAGCGCTCCAGCAGTGAGGGCTCTATTAGAGGCAATGGGAGGTCAACTGCAGGGCTCCTTCAGCGGTTGCTTGACCGCCCAGACTCAGCACAGCACGGAGAGCACAAGGCTCACAGGGCCCCTGGTTGGGGTAAGAAGCCCCACACACGCGGAGGCTGACTCGGTGAGCGCCCAGAAGGTGCCTGACAGACGTCATTTCCCTAGTGCTCTCCTCCCCAGCAGAGACGTGTGCAGGTGGTTGGGGCCTGCCCCTGCGTGTCTGGGCTCCCGTCCACAGCCCCAGCTCAGGGAAGCAGCTCCTGAGCCAAGACCTGTGGGAGGCGCAGGGAGAGCCGCCTGGAAGCCTAGTTTACTGCATGCGGTTAGCGAGCCTCCTCGGGAGAAGAGGAGGCAGCCCTGCTGTGTGCGGCTGCATTCACTGCTTTGGCGGAGCCCAGTGCGCCTCCAGGACGGCCGAGCTCCAGCTCTGCTCAGAGACCCGATCTGGCAGAGTTGCTGGCGTGAGGCTGCTCTGCCCTGGACGAGCCTTTCGAAGACTTGCCTCGCGGTAGGCTTCCAGTTGAGGAAGGAGCAGGCTGCGCGAGACTGGGAGATGGTACTGGCGCCTTCCTGGCCTCAGCTCCACTCCTGCCTTGCCTTTGCACCTAGTCCCCAGGCGTTCTTGTGGAGGGCTTAGTTGCCGGTGGGTTGCACACTGCCAAGCGTTCCAGCAGTGAGGCTCTATTAGAGGCAATGGGAGGGCAACTGCAGGGCTCCTCCAGCGGTTGCTTGACCGCCCAGACTCAGCACAGCACGGAGAGCACAAGGCTCACAGGGCCCCTGGCTGGGGTCTGCAGCCCCACACACGCGGAGGCTGACTCGGTGAGCGCCTAGAAGGTGCCTGACAGACGTTATTTCCCTAGTGCTCTCCTCCCCAGCAGAGACGTGTGCAGGTGGTTTGGGCCTGCCCCTGCGTGTCTGGGCTCCCGACCATAGCCCCAGCTCAGGGAAGCAGCTCCTCAGCCAAGACCTGTAGGAGGCGCGCGGCGCCCCCGCCAGGAAGCCTAGTACACAGCATTTGGGAAGCGAGCCTCCTTGGGAGAAGAGGAGGCAGCCCAGATGCGTGCGGCTGCAATCACTGCTTGGGCGGAGCGGAGTGCGCCTCCAATACGGCAGAGCTCCAGCTCTGCTCATAGGCCCGGTTTGGCAGAGTGCTGGCGTGAGGCTGTGTGCCCTTGGCGAGCCTTGCCCAGACTTGCCTCGTGGCTAGGCTTCCAGTCCAGAAAGGAGCGGGCTGCGCGAGACTGGGAGATGCTACTGGCGCCTTCCTGGCCTTAGCTCCACTCCTGCCTTGCCTTTGCACCTAGTCCAGAGGCGTTCTTGTGGAGGGCTTAGTTGCCGGTGCGTTGCACACTGCCAAGCGCTCCAGCAGTGAGGGCTCTATTAGAGGCAATGGGAGGGCAACTGCAGGGCTCCTCCAGCGGTTGCTTGACCGCCCAGACTCAGCACAGCACGGAGAGCACAAGGCTCACTGGGCCACTGGCTGGGGTCTGCAGCCCCCCACACGCGGAGGCTGACTCGGTGAGCACCCAGAAGGAGCCTGAAAGAAGTCTTTTCCCTAGTGCTCTCCTCCCCAGCAGAGACGTGTGCAGGTGGTTGGGGCCTGCCCCTGCGTGTCTGGGCTCCCGTCCACAGCCCCAGCTCAGGGAAGCAGCTCCTCAGCCAAGAACTGTATTAGACACGGGGCTCCCCCGCCTGGAAGCCTAGTGCACAGCATGCGGGAAGCGAGCCTCCTTGGGAGAAGAGAAGGCAGCCCAGATGCGTGCGGCTGCAATCACTGCTTGGGCTGAGCCGAGTGCGCCTCCAGTACGGCAGAGCTCCAGCTCTGTTCAGAGGCCCGATCTGGCAGAGTGCTGGCGTGAGGCTGCTCTGCCCTGGGCGAGCCTTGCCCAGACTTGCCTCGCGGCTAGGCTTCCAGTCCAGGAAGGGGTGGGCTGCGCGAGACTGGGAGATGCTCCTGGCGCCTTCCTGGCCTCAGCTCCACTCCTGCCTTGCCTTTGCACCTAGTCCCCAGGCGTTCTTGTGGAGGGCTTAGTTGGCGGTGGGTTGCATACTGCCAAGCGCTACAGCAGTGAGGGCTCTATTAGAGGCAATGGGAGGGCAACTGCAGGGCTCCTCCAGCGGTTGCTTGACCGCCCAGACTCAGCACAGCACGGAGAGCACAAGGCTCACAGGGCCCCTGGCTGGGGTCTGCAGCCCCACACACGCGGAGGCTGACTCGGTGAGCGCCCAGAAGGTGCCTGACATACGTCATGTCCCTAGTGCTCTCCTCCCCAGCAGAGACGTGTGCAGGTGGTTTGGGCCTGCCCCTGCGTGTCTGGGCTCCCGTCCACAGCCCCAGCTCAGGGAAGCAGCTCCTCAGCCAAGACCTGTGGGAGGAGCAGGGGGCCCCGCCTGGAAGCTTAGTTTACAGCATGCGGGAAGCGAGCCTCCTCGGAAGAAGAGAAGGCAGCCCTGCTGTGTGCGGCTGCATTCACTGCTTTGGCGGAGCCGAGTGCGCCTCCAGTACGGCAGAGCTCCAGCTCTGCTCAGAGGCCCGATCTGGCAGAGTTGCTGGCGTGAGGCTGCTCTGCCCTGGGCGAGCCTTGCCCAGACTTGCCTCGCGGCTAGGCTTCCAGTCCAGGAAGGAGCAGGCTGCGCGAGACTGGGAGATGCTACTGGCGCCTTCCTGGCCTCAGCTCCACTCCTGCCTTGCCTTTGCACCTAGTCCCCAGGCCTTCTTGTGGAGGTCTTAGTTGCCGATGTGTTGCACACGGCCAAGAGCTCCAGCAGTGAGGGCTCTATTTGAGGCAATGGGAGGGCAACTGCAGGGCTCCTCCAGCCGTTGCTTGACCGCCCAGACTCAGCACAGCACGGAGAGCACAAGGCTCACAGGGCCCCTGGCTGGGGTCTGCAGCCCCACACACGCGGAGGCTGACTCGGTGAGCGCCCAGAAGGTGCCTGACAGACGTCATTTCCCTAGTGCTCTCCTCCCCAGCAGAGACGTGTGCAGGTGGTTGGGGCCTGCCCCTGCGTGTCTGGGTTCCGTCCACAGCCCCAGCTCAGGGAAGCAGCTCCTCAGCCAAGACCTGTAGGAGGAGCAGGGCGCCCCCGCCTGGAAGCCTCGTGCAAAGCATGCGGGAAGCGAGCCTCCTTGGCAGAAGAGGAGGCAGCCCAGATGCGTGGGGCTGCAATCACTGCTTGGGCGGAGCCGAGTGCGCCTCCAGAACGGCAGAGCTCCAGCTCTGCTCAGAGGCCCGATCTCTCAGAGTTGCTGGCGTGAGGCTGCTCTGCCCTGGGCGAGCCTTGCCCAGACTTGCCTCGCGGCTAGGCTTCCAGTCCAGAAAGGAGCGGGCTGCGCGAGACTGGGAGATGCTACTGGCGCCTTCCTGGCCTCAGCTCCACTCCTGCCTTGCCTTTGCACCTAGTCCCCAGGCATTCTTGTGGAGGGCTTAGTTGCCGGTGGGTTGCACACTGCCAAGCGCTCCAGCTTGAGGGCTCTATTAGAGGCAAAGTGAGGGCAACTGGAAGTCTATTCTTACGGTTGCTTGACCGCCCAGACTCAGCACAGCACGGAGAGCACAAGGCTCACAGGGCCCCTGGCTGGGGTCTGCAGCCCCATACACGAGCAGGCTGACTCGGTGAGCGCCCAGAAGGTGCCTGACAGACGTCATGTCCCTAGTGCTCTCCTCCCCAGCAGAGACGTGTGCAGGTGGTTTGGGCCTGCCCCTGCGTGTCTGGGCTCCAGTCCACAGTCCCAGCTCAGGGAAGCAGCTCCTGAGCCAAGACCTGTGGGAGGTGCAGGGGGCCCCGCCTGGAAGCCTAGTTTACAGCATGCGGGAAGCGAGCCCCCTCGGGAGAAGAGAAGGCAGCCCTGCTGAGTGCGGCTGCATTCACTGCTTTGGCGGAGCTGAGTGCGCCTCCAGTACGGCAGAGCTCCAGCTCTGCTCAGAGGCCCAATCTCTCAGAGTTGCTTGCGTGAGGCTGCTCTGCCCTGGGCGAGCCTTGCCCAGACTTGCCTCGCGGCTAGGCTTCCAGTCCAGAAAGGAGCGGGCTGCGCGAGACTGGGAGATGCTACTGGCGCTTTCCTGGGCTCAGCTCCACTCCTGCCTTGCCTTTGCACCTAGTTCCCAGGCGTTCTTGTGGAGGGCGTAGTTGCCGGTGGGTTGCACACTGCCAAGAACTCCAGCTTGATGGCTCTATTAGAGGCAAAGTGAGGGCAACTGGAAGTCTATTCTTACGGTTGCTTGACCGCCCAGACTCAGCACAGCACGGAGAGCACAAGGCTCACAGCGCCCCTGGCTGGGGTCTGCAGCCCCACACACGTGGAGGCTGACTCGGTGAACGCTCAGAAAGTGCCTGACAGACGTCATTTCCCTAGTGCTCTCCTCCCCAGCAGAGACTTGTGCAGGTGGTTCGGGCCTGTCTCTGCGTGTCTGTGCTCCCGTCCACAGCCCCAGCTCAGGGAAGCAGCTCCTGAGCCAAGACTTGTGGGAGTCGCAGGGGCCCCGCCTGGAAGCACAGATTACAGCATGTGGGAAGCGAGCCTCCTCGGGAGAAGAGAAGGCAGCCCTGCTGTGTGCGGCTGCATTCACTGCTTTGGCGGAGCCGAGTGGGCCTCCAGTACGGCAGAGCTCCAGCTCTGCTCAGAGGCCCGATCTGGCAGAGTTGCTGGCGTGAGGCTGCTCTGCCCTGGGCGAGCCTTGCCCAGACTTGCCTCGCGGCTAGGCTTCCAGTCCAGGAAGGAGAAGGCTGCGCGAGACTGGGAGATGCTACTGGCGCCTTCCTGGCCTCAGCTCCACTCCTGCCTTGCCTTTGCACCTAGTCCCCAGGCCTTCTTGTGGAGGGCTTAGTTGCCGGAGGGTTGCACACTGCCAAGCGATCCAGCAGTGAGGGCTCTATTAGAGGCAATGGGAGGGCAACTGCAGGGCTCCTCCAGCGGTTGCTTGACCGCCCAGACTCAGCACAGCAAGGAGAGCACAAGGCTCACAGGGCCCCTGGCTGGGGTCTGCAGCCCCACACACGCGGATGCTGACTCGGTGAGCGCCCAGAAGTTGCCTGACAGACGTCATTTCCCTAGTGCTCTCCTCCCCAGCAGAGACGTGTGCAGGTGGTTGGGGCCTGCCCCGGCGTGTCTGGGTTCCATCCACAGCCCCAGCTCAGGGAAGCAGCTCCTCAGCCAAGACCTGTAGGAGGCGCGGGGCCCCCCCGCCTGGAAGCCTCGTGCACAGCATGCGGGAAGCGAGCCTCCTTGGGAGAAGAGGAGGCAGCCCAGATGCGTGGGGCTGCAATCACTGCTTGGGCGGAGCTGAGTGCGCCTCCAGTACGGCAGAGCTCCAGCTCTGCTCAGAGGCCCGATCTGGCAGAGTTGCTGGCGTGAGGCTGCTCTGCCCTGGGCGAGCCTTGCCCAGAATTGCCTCGCGGCTAGGCTTCCAGTCCAGGAAGGAGCAGGCTGCGCGAGAATGGGAGATGCTACTGGCGCCTTCCTGGCCTCAGCTCCACTCCTGCCTTGCCTTTGCACCTAGTCCCCAGGCGTTCTTGTGGAGGGCTTAGTTGCCGGTGGGTTGCACACTGCCAAGCGCTCCAGCAGTGAGGGCTCTATTAGAGGCAATGGGAGGGCAACTGCAGGGCTTCTCCAGCGGTTGCTTGACAGCCCAGACTCAGCACAGCACGGAGAGCACAAGGCTCACAGGGCCCCTGGCTGAGGTATGCAGCCCCACACACGCGGAGGCTGACTGGGTGAGCGCCCAGAAGGTGCCTGACAGACGTCATTTCCCTAGTACTCTCCTCCCCAGCAGAGACGTGTGCAGGTGGTTGGGGTTTGGCCCTGCGTGTCTGGGCTCCCGTCCACAGCCCCAGCTCAGGGAAGCAGCTCCTCAGCCAAGACCTATAGCAGGGTTGGGGCGCCTCCCCCGGAAGCCTAGTGCACAGCATGCGGTAAGCGAGCGTCCTCCGGAGAAGAGGAGGCAGCCCTGCTGCGTGCGGCTGCAGTCACTGCTTGGGCGGAGCCGAGTGCGCCTCCAGTACGGCAGAGCTCCAGCTCTGCTCAGAGGCCCTATCTGGCAGAGTTGCTGGCGTGAGGCAGCTCTGCCCTGGGCGAGCCTTGCCCAGACTAGCCTCCCGGCTAGGATTCCAGTCCAGGAAGGAGCAGGTTGGGCGACACTGGGAGATGCTACTGGCGCCTTCCTGGCCTCAGCTCCACTCCAGCATTGCCTTTGCACCTAGTCCCCAGGCGTTCTTGTGGAGGGCTTAGTTGCCGGTGGGTTGAACAATGCCAAGCGCTCCAGCAGTGAGGGCTGTATTATAGGGAAGGGGAGGGCAACTGCATGGCTCCTCGAGTAGTTTCTTGACCGCCCAGACTCAGCACAGCACGGAGAGCACAATGCTCACACGGCCCCTGGCTGGGTTCTGCAGCACCACACACCCGGAAGCTGACTCGGTGAGCTCCCAGAAGGGGCCTGACGGACGTCATTTCCCTAGTGCTCTCCTCCCCAGCAGAGACGTGTGCAGGTGGTTGGGGCCTGCCCCTGCGTGTCTGGGCTCCCGTCCACAGCCCCAGCTCAGGGAAGCAGCTCCTGAGCCAAGACCTGTGGGAGGCGCAGGGGGCCCCGCCTGGAAGCCTAGTTTACAGCATGCGGGAAGCGAGCCTCCTCGGGAGAAGAGAAGGCAGCCCTGCTGTGTGCGGCTGCATTCACTGCTTTGGCGGAGCCGAGTGTTCCTCCAGTACGGCAGAGCTCCAGCTCTGCTCAGAGGCCCGATCTGGCAGAGTTGCTGGCGTGAGGCTGCTCTGCCCTGGGCGAGCCTTGCCCAGACTTGCCTCGCGGCTAGGCTTCCAGTCCAGGAAGGAGCAGGCTGCGCGAGACTGGGAGATGCTACTGGCGCCTTCCTGGCCTCAGCTCCACTCCTGCCTTGCCTTTGCACCTAGTCCCCAGGCGTTCTTGTGGAGGGCTTAATTGCCGGTGGGTTGCACACTGCCAAGCGCTCCAGCAGTGAGGGCTCTATTAGAGGCAATGGGAGGGCAACTGCAGGGCTCCTCCAGCGGTTGCTTTACCGCCCAGACTCAGCACAGCACGGAGAGCACAAGGCTCACAGGGCCCCTGGCTGGGGTCTGCAGCCCCACACACGCGGAGGCTGACTCGGTGAGCGCCCAGAAGGTGCCTGAAAGTAGTCTTTTCCCTAGTGCTCTCCTCCCCAGCAGAGACGTGTGCAGGTTGTTGGGGCCTGCCCCTGCGTGTCTGGGCTCCTGTCCACAGCCCCAGCTCAGGGAAGCAGCTCCTCAGCCAAGACCTGTTGGAGGCGCGGGGCGCCCCTGCCTGGAAACCTAGTGCACATCATGCGGGAAGCGAGCCTCTTCAGGAGAAGAGAAGGCAGCCCTTCTGTGTGCGGCTGCGTTCACTGCTTAGCCGGAGCGGAGTGCGCCTCCAGTACAGCAGAGCTCCAGCTCTGCTCAGAGGCCCGATCTGGCAGAGTTGCTGGCGTGAGTCTGCTCTGCCCTGGGCGAGCCTTGCCCAGACTTGCTGCGGCTAGGCTTCCAGTCCAGGAAGGAGCAGGCTGTGCGAGACTGGAAGATGCTACTGGCGGCTTCCTGGCCTCAGCTCCACTCTTGCCTGGCCTTTGCACCTAGTCCCCAGGCTTTCTTCTGGAGGGCTTAGTTGCCGGTGGGTTGCACACTGCCAAGCGCTCCAGCAGTGAGGGCTCTATTAGAGGCAATGGGAGTGCAACTGCAGGGCGCCTCCAGCGGTTGCTTGACTGCCCAGACTCAGCACAGCACGGAGAGCACAAGGCTCACAGGGCCCCTGGCTGGGGTCTGCAGCCCCACACACGCGGAGGCTGACTCGGTGAGCGCCCAGAAGGTGCCGGACAGACGTCATTTCCCTAGTGCTCTCCTCCCCAGCAGAGACGTGTGCAGGTGGTTTGGGCCTGCCCCTGCGTGTCTGGGCTCCCGTCCACAGCCCCAGCTCAGGGAAGCAGCTCCTCAGGCAAGAACTGTAGGACGCGCGGGGCGCCCCCGCCTGGAAGTCTAGTGCACAGCATGCGGGAAGCGAGCCTCCTTGGGAGAAGAGGAGGCAGCCCAAATGCGAGCGGCTTCAATCACTGCTAGGGCGGAGCCGAGTGCGCCTCCAGTACGAGAGAGCTCCACCTCTGCTCAGAGGCCCGATCTGGCAGAGTGCTGGCGTGAGGCTGCTCTGCCCTGGGCGAGACTGGCCAAGACTTATCTCGCGGCTAGGCTTCGAGTCCAGGAAGGAGCAGGCTGCGCGAGACTGGGAGATGCTACTGGCGCCTTCCTGGCCTCAGCTCCACTCCTGCCTTGCTTTTGCACCTAGTTCCCAGGCGTTCTTGTGGAGGGCTTAGTTGCCGGTGGGTTGCACACTGCCAAGCGCTCCAGCAGTGAGGGCTCTATTAGAGGCAATGGAAGGGCAACTGCAGGGCTCCTCCAGCGGTTGCTTGACCGCCCAGACTCAGCACAGCACGGAGAGCACAAGGCTCACAGGGCCCCTGGCTGGGGTCTGCAGCCCCACACACGCGGAGGCTGACTCGGTGAGCGCCCAGAAGGTGCCTGACGGACGTCATTTCCCTAGTGCTCTCCTCCCCAGCAGAGACGTGTTCAGGTGGTGGGGGCCTGCCCCTGCGTGTCTGGGCTCCCGTCCACAGCCCCAGCTCAGGGAAGCAGCTCCTCAGCCAAGACCTGTAGGAGGCGAAGGGCGCCCCCGCCAGGAAGCCTAGTGCACAGCATGCGGGAAGCGAGCCTCCCTGGGAGAAGAGGAGGCAGCCCAGATGCGTGGGGCTGCAATCACTGTTTGGGCGGAGCGAAGTGCGCCTCCAGTACTAGAGAGCTCCAGCTCTCCTCAGAGGCCCGATCTGGCAGAGTGCTGGCGTGAGGCTGTCTACACTTGGCGAGCCTTGCCCATACTTGGTTCGCGGCTAGGCTTCCAGTCCAGAAAGGAGCGGGCTGCGCGAGCCTGGGAGATGCTACTGGCGCCTTCCTGGCCTCAGCTCCACTCCTGCCTTGCCTTTGCACCTAGTCCCCAAATGTTCTTGTGGAGGGCTTAGTTGCCGGTGGGTTGCACACTGCAAGCGCTCCAGCAGTGAGGGCTCTATTAGAGGCAATGGGAGGTCAACTGCAGGGCTCCTTCAGCGGTTGCTTGACCGCCCAGACTCAGCACAGCACGGAGAGCACAAGGCTCACAGGGCCCCTGGTTGGGGTAAGAAGCCCCACACACGCGGAGGCTGACTCGGTGAGCGCCCAGAAGGTGCCTGACAGACGTCATTTCCCTAGTGCTCTCCTCCCCAGCAGAGACGTGTGCAGGTGGTTGGGGCCTGCCCCTGCGTGTCTGGGCTCCCGTCCACAGCCCCAGCTCAGGGAAGCAGCTCCTGAGCCAAGACCTGTGGGAGGCGCAGGGAGAGCCGCCTGGAAGCCTAGTTTACTGCATGCGGTTAGCGAGCCTCCTCGGGAGAAGAGGAGGCAGCCCTGCTGTGTGCGGCTGCATTCACTGCTTTGGCGGAGCCCAGTGCGCCTCCAGGACGGCCGAGCTCCAGCTCTGCTCAGAGACCCGATCTGGCAGAGTTGCTGGCGTGAGGCTGCTCTGCCCTGGACGAGCCTTTCGAAGACTTGCCTCGCGGTAGGCTTCCAGTTGAGGAAGGAGCAGGCTGCGCGAGACTGGGAGATGGTACTGGCGCCTTCCTGGCCTCAGCTCCACTCCTGCCTTGCCTTTGCACCTAGTCCCCAGGCGTTCTTGTGGAGGGCTTAGTTGCCGGTGGGTTGCACACTGCCAAGCGTTCCAGCAGTGAGGCTCTATTAGAGGCAATGGGAGGGCAACTGCAGGGCTCCTCCAGCGGTTGCTTGACCGCCCAGACTCAGCACAGCACGGAGAGCACAAGGCTCACAGGGCCCCTGGCTGGGGTCTGCAGCCCCACACACGCGGAGGCTGACTCGGTGAGCGCCTAGAAGGTGCCTGACAGACGTTATTTCCCTAGTGCTCTCCTCCCCAGCAGAGACGTGTGCAGGTGGTTTGGGCCTGCCCCTGCGTGTCTGGGCTCCCGACCATAGCCCCAGCTCAGGGAAGCAGCTCCTCAGCCAAGACCTGTAGGAGGCGCGCGGCGCCCCCGCCAGGAAGCCTAGTACACAGCATTTGGGAAGCGAGCCTCCTTGGGAGAAGAGGAGGCAGCCCAGATGCGTGCGGCTGCAATCACTGCTTGGGCGGAGCGGAGTGCGCCTCCAATACGGCAGAGCTCCAGCTCTGCTCATAGGCCCGGTTTGGCAGAGTGCTGGCGTGAGGCTGTGTGCCCTTGGCGAGCCTTGCCCAGACTTGCCTCGTGGCTAGGCTTCCAGTCCAGAAAGGAGCGGGCTGCGCGAGACTGGGAGATGCTACTGGCGCCTTCCTGGCCTTAGCTCCACTCCTGCCTTGCCTTTGCACCTAGTCCAGAGGCGTTCTTGTGGAGGGCTTAGTTGCCGGTGCGTTGCACACTGCCAAGCGCTCCAGCAGTGAGGGCTCTATTAGAGGCAATGGGAGGGCAACTGCAGGGCTCCTCCAGCGGTTGCTTGACCGCCCAGACTCAGCACAGCACGGAGAGCACAAGGCTCACAGGGCCCCTGGCTGGGGTCTGCAGCCCCCCACACGCGGAGGCTGACTCGGTGAGCACCCAGAAGGTGCCTGAAAGAAGTCTTTTCCCTAGTGCTCTCCTCCCCAGCAGAGACGTGTGCAGGTGGTTGGGGCCTGCCCCTGCGTGTCTGGGCTCCCGTCCACAGCCCCAGCTCAGGGAAGCAGCTCCTCAGCCAAGAACTGTATTAGACACGGGGCTCCCCCGCCTGGAAGCCTAGTGCACAGCATGCGGGAAGCGAGCCTCCTTGGGAGAAGAGAAGGCAGCCCAGATGCGTGCGGCTGCAATCACTGCTTGGGCTGAGCCGAGTGCGCCTCCAGTACGGCAGAGCTCCAGCTCTGTTCAGAGGCCCGATCTGGCAGAGTGCTGGCGTGAGGCTGCTCTGCCCTGGGCGAGCCTTGCCCAGACTTGCCTCGCGGCTAGGCTTCCAGTCCAGGAAGGGGTGGGCTGCGCGAGACTGGGAGATGCTACTGGCGCCTTCCTGGCCTCAGCTCCACTCCTGCCTTGCCTTTGCACCTAGTCCCCAGGCGTTCTTGTGGAGGGCTTAGTTGGCGGTGGGTTGCATACTGCCAAGCGCTCCAGCAGTGAGGGCTCTATTAGAGGCAATGGGAGGGCAACTGCAGGGCTCCTCCAGCGGTTGCTTGACCGCCCAGACTCAGCACAGCACGGAGAGCACAAGGCTCACAGGGCCCCTGGCTGGGGTCTGCAGCCCCACAGATGCGGAGGCTGACTCGGTGAGCGCCCAGAAGGTGCCTGACAGACGTCATTTCCCTAGTGCTCTCCTCTCCAGCAGAGACGTGTGCAGGTGGTTTCGGCCTGCCCCTGCGTGTCTGAGCTCCCGTCCACAGCCCCAGCTCAGGGAAGCAGCTCCTCAGCCAAGACCTGTGGGAGGTGCAGGGGGCCCCGCCTGGAAGCCTAGTTTACAGCATGCGGGAAGCGAGCCTCCTCGGGAGAAGAGAAGGCAGCCCTGCTGTGTGCGGCTGCATTCACTGCTTTGGCAGATCCGAGTGCGCCTCCAGTAGGGCAGAGCTCCAGCTCTGCTCAGAGGCCCGATCTGGCAGAGTTGCTGGCGTGAGGCTGCTCTAACCTGGGCGAGCCTTGCCCAGACTTGCCTCGCGGCTAGGCTTCCAGTCCAGGAAGGAGCGGGCTGCGCAAAACTGGGAGATGCTACTGGCGCCTTCCTGGCCTCAGCTCCACTCCTGCCTTGCCTTTGCACCTAGTCCCCAGGCGTTCTTGTGGAGGGCTTAGTTGCCGGTGGGTTGCACACTGCCAAGCGCTCCAGCAGTGAGGGCTCTATTAGAGGCAATGGGAGGGTAACTGCAGGGCTCCTCCAGCGGTTGCTTGACCGCCCAGACTCAACACAGCACGGAGAGCACAAGGCTCACAGGGCCCCTTGCTGAGGTATGCAGCCCCACACACGCGGAGGCTGACTGGGTGAGCGCCCAGAAGGTGCCTGACAGACGTCATTTCCCTAGTACTCTCCTCCCCAGCAGAGACGTGTGCAGGTGGTTGGGGCTTGGCCCTGCGTGTCTGGGCTCCCGTCCACAGCCCCAGCTCAGGGAAGCAGCTCCTCAGCCAAGACCTATAGCAGGGTTGGGGCGCCTCCCCCGGAAGCCTAGTGCACAGCATGCGGTAAGCGAGCGTCCTCCGGAGAAGAGGAGGCAGCCCTGCTGCGTGCGGCTGCAATCACTGCTTGGGCGGAGCCGAGTGCGCCTCCAGTACGGCAGAGCTCCAGCTCTGCTCAGAGGCCCTATCTGGCAGAGTTGCTGGCGTGAGGCAGCTCTGCCCTGGGCGAGCCTTGCCCAGACTAGCCTCCCGGCTAGGATTCCAGTCCAGAAAGGAGCAGGTTGGGTGACAATGGGAGATGCTACTGGCGCCTTCCTGGCCTCAGCTCCACTCGGGCATTGCCTTTGCACCTAGTCCCCAGGCGTTATTGTGGAGGGCTTAGTTGCCGGTGGGTTGAACAATGCCAAGCGCTCCAGCAGTGAGGGCTGTATTATAGGGAAGGGGAGGGCAACTGCATGGCTCCTCGAGTAGTTTCTTGACCGCCCAGACTCAGCACAGCACGGAGAGCACAATGCTCACAGGGCCCCTGGCTGGGTTCTGCAGCCCCACACACCCGGAAGCTGACTCGGTGAGCGCCCAGAAGGGGCCTGACGGACGTCATTTCCCTAGTGCTCTCCTCCCCAGCAGAGACGTGTGCAAGTGGTGGGGGCCTGCCCCTGCGTGTCTGCGCTCCCGTCCACAGCCCCAGCTCAGGGAAGCAGCTCCTGAGTCAAGACCTGTAGGAGGTGCGGGGCGCCCCCCCTGGAAGCCTAGTGCACAGCATGCGGGAAACGAGCCTCCTCGGGAGAAGAGGAGGCAGCCCTGCTGCGTGCGGCTGCAATCACTGCTTGGGCGGAGCCGAGTGCGCCTCCAGGACGGCAGAGTTCCAGCTCTGCTCAGAGGCCCGATCTGGCAGAGTTGCTGGCGTGAGGCTGCTCTGCCCTGGGCGAGCCTTGCCCAGATTTGCCTCGCGGCTAGGCTTCCAGTCCAGGAAGGAGCAGGGTGGGCGAGACTGGGAGATGCTACTGGCGCCATCCTGGCCTCAGCTCCACTCCTGCCTTCCTTTGCACCTAGTCCCCAGGCGTTCTTGTGGAGGGCTTAGTTGCTGGTGGGTTGCACACTGCCAAGCGCTCCAGCAGTGAGGGCACTATTAGAGGCAATGGGAGGGCAACTGCATCGCTCCTCCAGTGGTTGCCTAACCGCCCAGACTCAGCAAAGCACGGAGAGCACAAGGCTCACAGCGCCCCTGGCTGGGGTCTGCAGCCCCACACACGCGGAGGCTGACTCGGTGAGTGCCCAGAAGGTGCCTGACAGACGTCATTTCCCTAGTGCTCTCCTCCCCAGCAGAGACGTGTGCAGGTGGTTGGGGCCTGGCCCAGCGTGTCTGGGCTCCCATCCGCAGCCCAAGCTCAGGGAAGCAGCTCCTCAGCCAAGACCTGTGGGAGATGCAGGGGGCCCCGCCTGGAAGCCTAGTTTACAGCATGTGGGAAGCGAGCCTCCTCGGGAGAAGAGAAGGCAGCCCTGCTGTGTGCGGCTGCATTCACTGCTTTGGCAGAGCTGAGTGCGCCTCCAGTAGGGCAGAGCTCCAGCTCTGCTCAGCGGCCCGATCTGGCAGAGTTGCTGGCGTGAGGCTGCTCTAACCTGGGCGAGCCTTGCCCAGACTTGCCTCGCGGCTAGGCTTCCAGTCCAGGAAGGAGCGGGCTGCGCAATACTGGGAGATGCTACTGGCGCCTTCCTGGCCTCAGCTCCACTCCTGCCTTGCCTTTGCAGCTAGTCCCCAGGCGTTCTTGTGGAGGGCTTAGTTGCCGGTGGGTTGCACACTGCCAAGCGCTCCAGCAGTGAGGGCTCTATTAGAGGCAATGGGAGGGCAACTGCAGGGCTCCTCCAGCGGTTGCTTGACCGCCCAGACTCAACACAGCACGGAGAGCACAAGGCTCACAGGGCCCCTTGCTGGGATCTGCAGCTCCATACACCTGAATGCTGACTCGGTGAGCGCCCAGAAGGTGCCTGACAGACGTCATTTCCCTAGTGCTCTCCTCTCCAGCAGAGACGTGTGCAGGTGTTTGGGGCCTGGCCCTGCGTGACTGGGCTCCCGCCCACAGTGCCAGCTCAGGGGAAGCAGCCCCTGAGCCAAGACTAGCAGGAGGACCGGGGTGCTCCCCCCTGAAAACTTAGTGCACAGCATGCGAGAAGCTAGCCTCCTCGTTGGAGAGGAAGCAGCCCTGCCGTGGGTGCCTGCAATCCCTGGTTGGGCGGAGCCCAGTGCGACTCCAGTATGGCAGAGCTCCAGCTCTGCTCAGAGGCCCTATCTGGCAGAGTTCCTGGCTTGAGGCTACTCTGCCCTGGGGAGCCTTGCCCAGACTTGCCTCGCTGTTAGGCTTCCTGACCAGGAAGGAAACTGGGAGACGCTAATGGCGCCTTCCTGGCCTCAGCTCCACTCCTGCCTTGCCTTTGCACCTAGTCCCCAGGCGTCCTTGTGGAGGGCTTAGGGGCCGGTGGGTTGCACACTGCCAAGCGCTCCAGCAGTGAGAGCTCTCTCGTGGGGAAAGGAAGGGCAACTGCAGAGCTCCTCCAGCGGCCTCTTGGCCGCCCAGACTTAGCACAGCTCGGAGAGCACCAGCCTCATAGGTGCCCTGCCTGCGGTCTGCATCCCCACACATGGAGGCTGACCCCATGAGCCCTCAGATGGTGCCTGACATACAGCATTTCCCTAGCGCTCTCCTCCTCAGCAGAGACGTGTGCAGATGGTTGGGCCCAGCTCCTGCGTGTCTGGGCTCCCGCCCACTGCCCCAGTTCAGGGGAAGCAGCCCCTGAGCCAAGACCTGCAGGAGGCGGGGTGCATCCCTGCCTGAAAGCCAAATGCACAGTATCGAGGGAAGCGATCCTCCTTGGGAAGAGTCGAGGGAGCTTAGCCGCTTGCAGCTGCAATCCCTGCTTGGGCAGAGCCCAGTGCGCATCCAGTAGGGTAGAGCTCCAGCTCTTCTCAGACGCTGGATCTAGTAAAGTTCCTTGCGCGAGGCTGTTCTGCCCTGTGCGAGACCTGCCCAGGCTTTCCTCGCTGCTAGTCATCGTACCCAGGAAGGATCAGGCTGTGCGATGCTGGGAGAGGCCACTGATGCCTTCCTGCCTCAGCTCCGCTCCTGCCTTGCCTTTGCACCCAGGCCCTAGGCCTCCGTGGGGAGGGCTTAGGGGCGGGTGGGTTGCACACTGCCAAGCGCTCCAGCAGTGAGGGCTCTATTAGAGGGAAGGGGAGGGCAACTGCAGGGCTCCTGCAGCAGTTGCTTGTCCGCCCAGACTCAGCACAGCACGGAGAGCACTAGGCTCACAGGGCCCGGGGCCGTGTTCTGCAGCCCCACACACTCAGAGGCTGACTCCGTGCGCGCCAAGAAGTTTCCTGACAGAAGTCATTTCCCTAGCTCTCTCCTCCCCAGCAGAGACGTGTGCAGGTGGTTGGGGCCTGCTCCTGCGTGTCTGGGCTTCCCCCCACAGCACCAGCTCAGGGGAAGCAGCCCCTGAGCCAAGACCTGTAGGAGGCGCAGGGCGTCCCTGCCTGAAAGCCAAGTGCACATTAGGCGGCGAGGCGAGTCTTCTTTGGAAGACTGGAGGGAGCCATCCGCCTGCAGCTGAAATCCCTGCTTGGGCGGAGTCGAGTGTGCCTCCACTCGGCAGAGCTCCAGCTCTGCTCCGAGGCCGGATCTAGTAAAGTTCCTTGAGCGAGGCTGCTCTGCCCTGTGAGAGACTTGCCCAGGCTTGCCTCGCTGCTAGTCTTCCTGCCCAGGAAGGACCACAGTCTACGATGCTTAGAGAGGCCACTGGCTCCTTCCTGGCCTCAGCTCCTCTCCTGCCTTGCCTTTGCACGTAGTTCCAAGGCGTCCTTGGGGAGGGCTTAGGGGCAGGTGGGTTGCTAACTGCCAAGGGCTCCTGCAGTCAGGGCTCTGTAGGAGGGAAAGGGAGGGCAACTGCAGGGCTCCTCCAGCGGTTGCTTGGCCGCCCAGACTCATCCGCACACGTAGAGCAAAAGAATCAAAGGGCCCCTGGATGTGGTCTGCAGCCCCACACACCCAGAGGCTGACTCCGTGTGTGCCCAGCAGATGCCTGACAGACTTAGGTTCCCTAGCGCTCTCTTCCCCAGTAGAGACGTGTGCCGGTGGCTGGGGCCTGCCCCTGCGTGTCTGGGTTCCCGCCCACAGCCCCAGCTCAGGGGAAGCAGCCCCTGAGCCAAGACCTACAGGAGACGTGGGGCGTTCCCGCTAGGAATTGAGTGCACAGCAAGCTGTGAGGCGAGCCTCCTCGGGGGAAGACTAGGCAGCCCAGCCGCGTGTGGCTGCAAGCCCTTCTTGGACGGAGCCGAGTGCGCCTCCAGTACGGCAGAGCTCCAGCTCTGCTCAGAGGCCCGATCTGGCAGAGGTCCTGGCGCGAGGCTCCTCTGCCCTGGGCGAACTTTGACCAGACTTGCCTCGCTGCTAGGCTTCCTTCCCAGGAAGGAACAGGCTGCGCGAGGCTTGGAGACGCCACTGGCGCCTTCCTGGCCTCAGCTCCGCTCCTGCCTTGCCTTTGCACCTAGGCCCCAGGCGTCCTTGCGGACGTTTTAGGGGCTGGTGTGTTCCACACTGCCAAGGGCTCCAGCAGTGAGAGCTCTGTTCGAGGGAAGCGAAGGGCATATTTGGAGTGCAATCCTTTATCAGATATGAGGCCCACACCCTCAGCCTGAACCCTCACACCTCACCCCTCACACTAACATGGTGGGGGGCTATTCCCCAAACTCTAACCTTAACCCCACCCTAACCCGACACCCTATCCACATCCTAAACCGAACCCACATCATAGTCACGCCCTCAACCCTATACTTACCCTTGAAGCACGTACCCACCTCATCTTCGTTTTTGACACGTCCCCTGCATAACAAAAGACAAGGTCATAATATTTCAAACATGGATCCAAGGCCCATTATCCACAAAAAAGGAGTATACATACTGTGATCACATCATTTAAATCTCTTGCATCACCAAAATACCTCTCCACCACGTATCCCATCGCCATTGATGGATCACATCTATCTCATACATTTTATAACTTAGCAATCAAATACGCAGCAGTAATCTGGGTAATTTTCTACACAAGATATATTTATACCATAAATATTTCAACACATTCCACTTTCTACGATGAGTTCAATCTTCACAAAAGTAGGATGAACAGCACCTGTTTCCACTAGGATCCATCGCATTGCACAAAGTGACAGTGAGCGTGAAAATCTTAATGATGACCACCAGTAAGAAGGTCAGCACGGTTGATATCAGAGATTTTTCAGTGTTCCAATACAATTTCTACCCAAATCCATAAGGAAAAACGTACGCATAGGAAACTACACATTGAAAGCAAGTCTATTGAGATAAATATTGGACATCAATTGTATGCATCTTTAAGGCATAACTGCAGACATGCTTCAGACATTCTTCAAATTCATAGAATGACAACAAAGTATGGCTACCTACACTCCATTCGGTTTCATAAACCACTCATGAATAACCTCACAAGCCATTGAAAACCAGATGACAATTTCAAATAGCTTTGATCTACAAACAAGGCTGTAAGACAGAAAGTTAAAATCGAAATACATGAAGTAAATCCTCAATAGATAGGAAAACATCTCATGGTAGTGAAGTCAATTAACTTTAGTTATTAGGGCTTTCATGCACAGACTCATCTCCGATCGATGTGATCTCAATTCTTATTTGGCAAAAAATACGAAAGCTGATCTTAGCAGTCATATTATTTTTCTTTGTACCCCTAAAATGAACATGAAAAACTAAATTAAACCTGGAGGCTCACATTTCCCAATCGGTATACAAAGCAACAGCATGTCAAACTTTCTAATTCACATATGCATTTACATGAAATTGGATGAAATACCCCTAAATAAACACATACTGCTATGCCCAATGTTTCACAAGGCAGAGAACACTCAATGAATGAAACTGAGAGGGTAACCGCCAGGAAGGCCAGGGGTCTCCAAAGGGAGGAGACGGGGTGCAAGTGTCAGACAGTTGTTATCTGTCACTTCCGAGGCAGGAGGAAACAAGCTGTTCTCTTCTTTCCCCTTCTCGATACAAATTTAAAAAGAGGTTTTCTCTTACAATTCTGTGTTGCTATAATGACACCTGGGTCCACCTGAACTTCACTTTTCTCATACTTTGAGCTGACCAAGGCATTTTTCTTATGGAAAGGTTTGCCTTAAGCTATGTGAATGTACTATGTATTTACCCTAGACTCTATCTTCAAGTAGGTTCTGCCCAAAGGCTCAGAACTGACTTGACAAACCAATATGCTTTACTCATACATGATTCTCCTGATCTATGTGAATGAAGCTATCTATTTGCTCATATCAATCGTTTTATGGCCCAGGATGACTCAGCTGGTGCCACGGTCATCTCCATATATCTTGTGGGTGAGGGGTCTGCTGCCATTCCTTTCTCTAATGAGTAGACTGCTAGTAGCTAGATAACATGCAGCTAAAGATGAGTAGGGGACACTCTTTCTGCCCCCTTCTGATGTCTATGTCAGAAGCTTTCTCTCTTTTATACTTTCATAAAACGTTGCGACACAAAAGCTCTGAGTGATCAAGCCTCATCACTGGCGCCGGGTTGAATTCTTCCTCTAAGGAGCCCAAGAATTCAAGCATCTTTCATGGTTAGACAACAACCTTTCCAAACAATGGTCTTTTCAAAACAAATGATGATAAGTGATGAGTATGCAGATGTCTACGAATGAAATGGGACCCATATGTCAAACCACATAAAAATATATCTTCCCTCAACATACATATAACACAATCAGGCCTTCATATGCATCGATTCGCCAACTATCAAGTCATACAAATATGGACCTAAAATATCACAATACATTCCAAAGTTGAAAAGTGATGGATATTGACTTTCGCCCGCTGGTGCTTCTTTTCATGTCATCTCCATTATATTAGCTCTGACAATGAAGCATGTGCTGTGCTAAGTCACTTACATTGTGTCCAACTCTTTGGGATCATATGGACTAGGCCCCACCAGGCTCCTCTCTCCATGAGATTCTCTAGGCAAGGATACTGGAGTGGGTTGCCATGCTCTCCCTCAGGAGATCTTCCTGCCCCAGGGATCGAATCCATATCTCCTATGTCTCCTGCATGGGTATGTTCCACATGCTCTTTACCACTGGAACCACCTGGGAAGCCCCAAGACACATGAACATCAGTGGATTTGGG
The DNA here is from genome assembly GCF_032405125.1 of Capricornis sumatraensis. NCBI lineage: Eukaryota > Metazoa > Chordata > Mammalia > Artiodactyla > Bovidae > Capricornis > Capricornis sumatraensis. Next base: position 6,906,460 of record NW_027184615.1, on the reverse strand, counting down.
GATCCACAGGGCATATACAGAACCATTCCTCCAACAAAACTGAAGAATGACTTTAAAATCTCAAACAAAACATGAGTGTATGTGTTCACAAACTTCACGGAGCAAGGGTTTCTTCGATCTGAAAACTGGCGTCGATGAAGGACTGTGTGAAGAATGCTTCAAAGTCTGTTTGGCAAACACAGCCTAAGTTGGCTATATTTAGTCCTCAGATGAATGGAATGTCATGAGTACTGGTCGTTTCAAATAAGTAGCATGTGAAGCTGTTTACACTTATTGGGACGCGTGGTAGGCCACATTCACACATATCAGTAGCATTGGTGCCAAAACGATACATTTCTCAGGGGAAGCTTCTACATGGACTCTTGGGATCAGAGCTCTAACTCATACACACATACTTTTCCTTTTAAAATGATCCTGCATGATAAGCAAACAAAACACTGGATGAACACCTAGACGGTGAGCTCTGTACTAAATGATTTTAAAGCCAGTAGATGGAATGAGCTGATGGGGAAGACTACAAACGAGTCATCTTCTTCAACTTGGTCAAACTGCTCATAGTCATACAAGTGAATGAAAAGTTGAGCCTGTTGTCATTCAATCTGTTTAAAAGAAATAGAATAATAAAACAAATTAGTAAATCTTATTTTCTTAATAAACATTGTATGATTTCTGCACAGCTTTGTTACTGGCATGAATAGAATATCTACAATAATAACTTGTCACAGTGAAATGGATTCACATTCGCTATCGAGTCACATCTATAATTGATGCCATAGCTGTTTGATACCATTGCGTGAATGAATGCAACTTATGTGACTTCACAAACTACAAACATGACTAACATAATAGCTATTATAAAACCTTGAGTGACATGAGCGTGAAGACGTAGTAGAGTTGCTCTCAAGAATAATGATACTATTATTCACTGCAGCCATAGTACTGGAATCTGTACATTCACACCCCTGCCAAAGAAACGGAAAGGATAGAATAATAATAAAGGAACTTCATAACTATATTCCTACTGTAACCATTCAACACGACGTTTTCTTTTAAACTGACTTTCATATTTGGTCTACTGTAACCTCTTCTGTGTTCATTTTATGCTAAACTTATTGCTAACAGTAAAATTACCATACGAGCTCTAAATAATTTTTTTTTTACTTGCAAAGCTAGTGATAGAACCAAAGGCCGATAACTACATCAAAGGAGGAACGGAATGGAGACTGTAAACAATTTTATGGAATAACATTTCCGTGTTCCTATTCAGTCAAACGGACATTCGAAAGGATGTGATTTTTCCGAAAGTTTATTTCGGAAACTCGGAATTGGATGACTGCAAACAATAAAACGAATAGTATATTGATACATAATATTAATAACATACAGTGGGTCATTCTTTTTTCTATTCTGCCACAGCTAACTGACTAGAAGTCAGTTGTCGTAACTTCTACTAACATAAGACCCTCACCGATAAGTGAAGATAATAGGAAAATCCATAATAGATCTAAAAACCATCAAAGATAAAATGGCCATAAAAAAATACAGTGACAGTTTAGTTCGTATACGAAACAGGATGATTGTGAAAGCAAAGCCAACAATCATGTATAGGCCATGGAAGCCCGTGGCTGTCACGAGTGTTGACTTGGATCCTTCCTCTGAGGTTGTGAAAAGTGCGTGGTAAAATCCAGAGGTTTACAGCAGTGGTAACCTCCTGAGCAGACTGAAATAAACAGGGTTTCCAGAATATCCTGACGATTTCCATCTACTAGGCTGTGGTGAGCTCAAGCAATACATACTCCAGAGGACAGAAGACAGACAGGTTGGGAACACGTCTACTGCACTTAGGGAGAAAGGGAATGTTGCTACTCAGCCTTGTCCAAGTGTAGAAGCAACACCTCGGTGATTCGACCTTGAAAGACTTGATACATATGAGAACGACTGGTATGAAGAAACCTTCAGAAGTGCCTTCTCAGACCTCCTCCCATCATAAGCACAAGCATAATGAAAACACTGAGTTTTCATGGTCTCACGCAAAATTAGACTCACTTATGACTTTGCTTTGAGAAGAGTTGAACTACTCATTGTTTAAGAGAAATGATCCTTTCTTCTCTGAAGATCTGTGAATCATTCATAGGGTGTGGTGAATAAACTACTTAAGGATCTAATACATAAAAATGCAATAGGCTAAGCACAGAGATGTTTTTCTCCCTTTCTCAAAGGATGGAACATTGTGTATTTGCACTGATTTTATGTCTGGACTTCATGTACAATTATATATCGATTTTTTTTAGTTGACATACAATAGGACTAAAAATATTGAAATAATACTAATAACTCATGTTGGTATGTGTGGTTGTCACATAGGATTCACAGGAGATTTAAATCCACAGTTGTCAACGTAAAGGATGAATGCTATTTAGCTTCTTCGTGAATCTAGACCACGTATGAAGAGTTTTCCTCAACATATTTCACCGAGGGAAATACAAGGATGATAGGCATAATACTATGCTTCGACTCATGGATATCTAAGCATTGCTCACAATACAGATCTGATTTTCAAAATCAGGGTTCTTTCAGTGTCCTTGAACGGCATTTGTTTTTCTGTATACGGAAGAAAAAAAACTCATGAGTATCCAACTTGTTCACATAAAACATGTGTATGAATTGTTATCTTCCTGAACCAGGGATCAAACCCACATCACTTCCACCTCCTGCACTGGTAGGCAGATTATTTATTTATCAACTGCGCCACCTGGGAATCGACGTACATTTCAAGGACCACTGCCATCAGCTCCTACTGTTCATGACCAAAGTAGGAGAAACAACATTGGAAGAAGTACTCATAAGGGTACTCATAGGAAGTACTCATAAGTCAAGGAACTGTTATACTGGGTACTCTCGTTGTTACTGGGACAAGTCAGTTCCTCCGATGATGATGGCTATAACTGAAAAATTACTACAAATGCATGGGATGCGATGTCTACATGATAAATGTGTTCCTCTTACACTATTGCTTCAGGGATGCCTACTTCAGCATGAAGGACTGCACTGCAAGGGACGCCTGCTATTCCAGCTCAAGCAACAGATAGTGAAGTGCAGATCATTGTCCTTTGTTGAAAATAATCAGCAGTTTGTCAACACAGGGAACATGCCGGAGGAACCCTAGGGATGGAAGTCTAAAAACAGGTTGGGCCCTCTTTTTGCCAAGCCCTGCGATAAAATACAAAGCAGAAAAAGAAAAATAGCATCGGTTTGGTCAGGACTTCCTCATCTTTTCTTTCTCGGTAGCAGGAAGCAGACATTGAGGCCAGAGGACGGCAGGGTTTCATTGTGAACTAATGTTGGGTGGGGTGGAAACTCATCACTCTAGTAAGAATGTGGCTCAATAAAACGGAATTTCATTCGCTTCATGGACATAGAGTTCTATAATCCTTCATTAAGGAATTCAATGAGTTACATTTCCTTACACCTTCACAATCTCTCGGTTTACAAGAATGTCAACTGCTAGTCCAGCACTTATACGATGAGCGTTACAGGTAGTATTAGTGTATAAATGATGATGATCAATGGCAGGAAGTTTATTTATTCTGTTTGAATTCTTGATTTTTAATATAATTTTTTATAATATCCTTACAGATGTGGATATTTTAGTGACATGTATAAATACACGTTGAGTGGTGCTATGATAACTCATAGTGTTGGCACACTAAATATCATGCTTACTATGTGCTTTTCATATATTCCTTTTGAGATTCTCTTCCATGATACATTATCATAAGATATTTAATAGTTTCCTAAACTGTACAGTAGGTCCTTGTGGCTTCTTTTATATATAGGAATGTATTTGTTCATAATTCAAACAAAAACTGGTACACAAATATTCACAGTGACATTCACAATAGCTCAAAGGTAGAACTCATTCAAGTGTCCGTTGGTGGGAGACTGAATACGCAACACAAGGTATATTCAGAAGCTTGAACGGTATTCCCCCATACAAAAAAGTACATGAAATGGTGCTGCCACTCTGCAAGACATTACAGAAATGACTCCAAAACGAACACATGGAATAAATACGTAGTTCGAATCCTATTCATGCTATGTACCCAAATGATTTGGGAAAGGGGGCTGAAAAAATGGATACTTCTTCAGTCATACTCACAACAGCATGATTCACACTGCCAAACAAACAGAAGTAATATAAGTGTCCATGGCAGCCAATTCCATAAACAAACTGTGGTATACACACAATGGAATCTGATTCGGCCCTTCAAAGTCAGTAATTCTGACAATGCGACAATGTGGACAAACCTTATGGTCATTAGATTCAGTGAAATAAACCAGACCAAGAAAAAGACAAACGTTCTGTGATTCTACTCATATGAGATATTCAAACGAGTCAAATCTGTCAGAAATAGCAGAAAGTGATTCCGACCGATCGAAAAGAGTTCATGTTTCATGCACCTCAGTTTTCCTTGGAAAAACTGACTTCCCGTGATATCTCCAAAACCAATTAGACAAATAATTGGAAGCTATATCCAGTCAAATGAACATAGACGTAATGTTACAGTGTACACAAAACTCACTCAAACTTCTCAACAGACAAAAGGCAAAACTGTATCTATGGTACCTCAGCTTAGCTTAAAACTGTATCTACAGTACCTCACTTCTGCTTATAAAATGTAACAACAGCAACAACAACACACTAAAGTCTATCCAAAAAAGGATATAAAACATATATCACCTCAACTTTAAACCATTAGAAATTTAAACTGTGAAAAACCTTATTCACGAAACTTAAACACAAGCCACAGGAAAATATATTGATAAAATACATATCTGATAAAGGATTGTACTCCAAATATACCCAAAAATCTAGAACAATCTCGTAAACAATGTATACACCTAAACACCTGGCCTACAAAAATATCAAGATAGTAAATAAGCCTATCAAAAAGACTCAAAATCACATATCACGAGGAAATGACAAACTAAAATAACAGGGAGGTAGCACTGCACACCTATTAGATCCAGTAAACTCAAAAAAGGGGGTAGGGCACAGCTTCTCCGGTGGCTGCAAGACACGCTAGTTCGATCCCTTACCCCAGAAGACCCCGCATGCCACAGAGAAACATAGCTGGATTTTTCCACAGCTAAGCAAGGCTCACCTCTGACCTGAATACTACATGTCTAGCACTTACTAAACAGCTTTACAAACGTCCAGACAAAACGTATCGCATGATTATATACAACAGCTCTACTTGTAATAACTAAACACTTTCAAAGATCAGGATGTCTTCAGTAGATGACAGTGTAAACAAATGGGGATACATCCAAAGTGAAGGGGAGCAAGTGCTACCACAAAATATACCACCTCAGCATGAGAATTAGTTGGACCCAATTAACTTTTATTTTTTTAGAGGACACATGATCATCTCTGAAACCCAAGTTCAAGACAACTCTTCTGTGAGTCACATTTACCACAGAAATCTCATTTCAAAGGAATCCTCTCTATATGCCAGATAGAAGGATGAGACACAGTCTTCTGAAACTCTTTTTTCTTTTCTATCCATAGGGAAAGCTAAGCCGTAAATCTGCACAACAACCATACCCTTCCTTTCCTTTGGTTGTATTTTTAAAATATTTGTTTCTTTTTTAATTTGGCTGCGCCAGGTCAACCTTCCTTGAGGCAAGCCAGATATTTAGCTACAGCATGCAAATTCTCCATTGTGGCATGGGAGATCTACTTCTTGGAGCAGGGAATGAACCCGGGCCTCCTTCTTTGGGAGTGTCCAGTCTCAGCCACTGGACCACCAGGAAGTGCCTGTTTTGTTTTTAGATGAAGATGGAATCTAAGGTGATATCTTGGGCCATTTCAGTCACTGACTCAGTTTCCTGAGTTTCTCCAAAGCACGCACAAGGTGCACATTAATAAACTGGTTTGCAAAACAAGAAAAGGTTGTCTGCTACAACACTGTATGCTTACAAATATCTCAATGGTAAATGGCATATTATTTAATTACTATGGGGGGAGAAAGAATGCAGGATTCATACATGTTACAACATGAAGAAATATTAAAGCCATCTTCAGTGAAAAAAAAAAATCCACAAAGAAAAGGCCACCCAGAACCCTTGTTCACCATGTCTGCTTTCAATCCATCAAGTTTGTCCAAATAACCGAAAATCTCAGTAACACTCTAAATAAAGGAAAAAGGATGAAGATGGAAACAAAAGATATATTCATACACTTGAACGATTGCTAAAAGTGGAAGCGGGGCTTTGGATTACATTATAATGTAGATACCATATGATTTCCTGATTTTGGAGATTATGTGCTGGTTCTGCAGAAGGTACCCATTTTGGATAAAAGACAGAGAGTATTTTAGATGATGTGGCAAATGCTAGCACTTGTTCCCATTGCTAGGCATTTTCTGTACATTTTAAATGACTGGAAAGTATACTAGGTTTCAAATCAACCATGCCAATACCACAAAAGACATTTAGAGTAGACAGGCAGGAAACTTTCTTACACAGGCCAAGACTTACCCAGACGAAGTTCAAGGGAAGCTGCGATGCTCACTGCCCTTGAAGGAGTCCACGTGGAATGAAGAAGTACTGTGGGAAGTCTATTAGTAACCACCATATCTTGGGTCCTCTGGATGACCTACTGCAGGAGAAACAGATTTGACAGATAAAATGTTCCACATAACTTCACAAAAAGTTGTTAGACTACATTCAGTAAAGCTGAATCATTTCGGATCAATTTACAATCCTATAAAATACTACCATTTACAGTCCAAAAATCACTTGCATTTCTATACACTAATAACAATCAGAAAAAAAAAAATAAGAAAATCCCACTTAAATAAAACATCTAGCAACAAACTTAATCAAGAACATAAAAGACCAGTAGTCAGAAAACTAGAAAGCACTGATAAAGAAACCAAAGAAAACACAAATACACAGAAAACTATTCCATGCTCATGCACTGGAACAGTGAGGAATTAAAAGGTCCATTCCAACCAAAGTCATCAACAAATACACTGACTGCAATCACAAAATAATATTCAATGGCATTTTTCACAGAAATAGAAATAGTCCTAATATTAGCCTGCTAATGTTGAACAGGACCTTAAACGGCCAAAAAGACTCTGAGAAAGAGGAACACAGCTGGAGGCATCTTCCTATCCCTCTTCAAACTACATCACGGAGCTGGAGTGACCACCACAGTGAGGAACTGGCAGGAACACAGACACATGGACTCCAGGAGAGAAGAGAGAGCCCAGAAACGAACCCACATGTACATGGTCAATTCCTGAAAATCAAACCAGGAACGAGCAAAGAGGAAAGGACAGTCTTCTCAAGAAACAGTGACAGGAAAACGGCCACCTACACGGAAGAACATCAGTGTTCATCCTCTACATCATCTAACGCAAATCTAACTAAAAACCCACCGTTTTGCACACGGAGCTCTTTCCCCCTGAGTCCTCTGAGATGGACCTCCAGTCAGCCCTCAGCTGGACACAGGAAACGTCTACTCGGTCCTCATTTTTCGCTCTGGCAGCGCCTCCCTGCTGGTGGGCACTGAGGCAACCCTGCTCCTCTCAGCCTGGATGCAGCCCTGTTATCCAGAAGCCTGAGCCCTGATGGTCCTGAGGAGACAAAGCTCCCGCCAGCTGCTCACGGTGCGGAGTCTAAAGGCAAAGCGTCCTGTGCCCGCGGGTCAGAGGGGCGTTTGGCGCCCCCTGCGGGCCACAAGAGAAGAGCGGGCAGCCCGGCGCTCACAGACCTCAGAGGGCTCACCCAGAAGCAGCTCTGCTGCGAGCACTCAGACTGGAAGCCCAAACTGAAATGGAGCAGAATAGCCCCATGACCCTCCGCAAAACATGGCTAAGGAACAATCAGAGCCTGTATGGAATGCAGCCATAAAAAGGAACACATTTGAGTCTGTTCTAATAAAGGGGAGGGAGTCAGTCAAAGAGAGAAAAACATGGAATCTAGAAGGATGGTACTGACGAGTCTGTTCACAGAGCAGCAATGGAGGTGCAGACATAGGGAACAGACTTACAGACGAGGGTGGGGAACAAGAGGGAGAGGGTGAGCTGAATGGAGAGAGCAGCATGGATGCAGGTACACCAACATTTGTAAATAGACAACCAATGGGAATTTGCTGTATGATTCAGGGAACTCAAAGTGGGGCTCAGGAGTAACCTAGAGAGGTGGGAATGGGTGCGAGGTGGGAGGGAGATTCAAGAGCAAGAGGACATAGGTACACCTATGGTTAATTCATGTGGATATATGACACATCCAACCAATATTGTAAAGCAAGGATCAATGAACTAAAAAGAAATAACTGTTTAAAAAAATATGAACATAAACACAAACTTTGCAACAAGGTAATTCCATTTAAAAAACTATAGAAATTTCAGAAAACTACAAAAGTTCTACATGACCTTCGGTCTGGGGATCAGGTCTAACATACACAAAAAAAGCCAACTTACCAAATTATGAATATAAATTATTTAAAACATTGCCTTTTATCATTTCATACATTTACCCTGTGGAGGACCTTACTCGAGAGAACCAAAAACAAACGGTTAAATGAACCACAGACCACCCACCCTGGCCAGGCGACAGAGAAAAGAAAACACTTGCAGGAGTCATCTTACAACAGGAGGTCCTGGGAAGGAACAAGGAACGAACAAGCTACCACCAACCAGAATTCTGGAGAGGTCAGGAGATGGGAGGCTCCAGTTCAGAGGTCCTACCAACCTCCCAGGATCCACTTCGCTGGAATCCATCTCAGCTGAATGATGCGTGTGCCCCCAAGAAGGATCCCAATTCAGAGTGCCTGGCAAGAGACAAACCAGAAATGAACCCGATGAGCATAAAACCTGAGACTGTGAGCCACGTGACAGAGTGGTTCTCTCCGTTTCCCTCACCCTCCTGCCCTCCACCCCGGCAGCCCTTCCCAAGAAAGCCTCTCGCTTGGACAGCACTCCTCTCCTCAGACAACTCATTGCCCAGTGTCAGACAAGAACTCACTCTCAAGCCCTGGAAGGGATCCCCCTTCCTTCATCAAAAGCAATATCCAGGAGAAAATATCTTCAAAACGCTATCTTGCAGAGAAGGAAATCAGAGAAGGCAATGGCAGCCCGCTCCAGTACCATTGCCTGGAGAATCCCACGGATACAGGAGCCTGGTAGGCTGCAACCCTGGGGTCATTAAGGGTCGGACACGACTTCACTGAGTGACTTCACTTTCACTTTTCACTTTCCTGCACTGGAGAAGGACATGGCAACTCACTCCAGGGTTCTGGCCTGGAGAATCCCAGGGACAGAGGAGCCTGGTAGGCTGCTGTCTCTGGGGTCGCGCAGAGTCAGGCACGACTGAAGCGACGCAGCAGCAGCAGCAGAGAAGGAAATGGCACCACCTGCAGTACTCTGGTCTCACAAATCCCAGGGACAGAGGAGCTTGGTGGGCTACAGTCCAAAGGCAGGGCATTTCTGACGGCAGGAAACAGTCCCAGGGAAGCTGAGCTGCTCACCAAAGGCCCCAGAGCTTTGGATAGCACACCAGAGCTGTGGCTGAGGATTCCCAGCTGCCATGCCTCTTGATCCTGGCCTCTTTCACTAGATACATGTGTGGAAAACGAGAATCTAGAATATGCCCTGGTGGTTCCATAGTAAAGAATCCACCTGCCAGTGCTGGAGATGCATGTGCGATCCCTAGAATGGGAAGATCCCACATCCTCTGGAGCCCGTGTGCCACAACTGCCCAGCCTGTGCGCTACATCCTGGAAGCCACGATGCCGAGTTCACATGCTGCAGCCACTGAAGCCCGTGAGCCTGTGCCCCTCAACAAGAGGAGACACTGCAGTGAGAAGCCTGCAAACCACTAGTTATGGCCCATGCTCACCAAAACTAGAGAAAAGCCCTCACACAAAGATGCAACACAGCCAAGAATAAATAAAACTGTTTTCCTAAAAAAATGCATATCTGACAAAGAAACTGTACTCGAATTGTCCAAGAACACTAGAGCAAACGGGCCCATTCATAACTGGTAGTGACTGAAATAGACACCTGGCCACTGAGGGTATACTGATAGTAAACTATCATACAAAAACATCCTCAAGATACTGGTGCCATGCACGCAGAGCCCCCTTTGAAAGACAATCTGACAGTTTTTTTTCAGTAACCACGTGGGACAAGCACTGAATTCTGTGTATGACAAGCGGTGGAAGCCAGGTATCTTACCATTGGAACGCAAAGTTACAGATAAACAAAAGGACACGTTACAATGTCCATGTCGTGGTGGATCGGGTTGGAGACATCATCACAAATTACCTTTAACTGAATAAGTTCAAAGGCGAGCTGGAATACATGTATATATATACCCATGTATTGTCAGCTGAGCATATTGAGCTCCTACATGTATGTTTTAAATATCATTCTCTAATAAAAGGGAACAGAAAACATCTCCGATGGCCCGGTGGTAAAGAATCTGCCTACCGATGCAGGGAACACGGGTTCAATTCCTGTGTAGAAGATTCCACACGCCCAGGGGCAACGAAGCCCTTGAACAACTCTTGAAGTTTGCATGCTCCAGAGCCCAAGTTCTGCAAACAGAGAAAGCACTGCAATGAGAAGCCATGACACAGCAACTAACTAGGGGGTAGCCTCTGCTCACTACAACTAGACAAACCAGCAATAAAGACCCAGCACAGTCAAAAATAATGTAATGTTTAAAAAAAAAAAAAAAAAAAGGACAGTTCTTTGAAGAAATGACTGAGACTAGGGGTGAGACTGTAAATATATGAGCCAGGGTCATCTTAAATTATGAGAAATTAAAGAAACTAAAGACAACTAACAAGCTGTCCAAACTGATACAAATGAATGATGACACAGTGTTATCTGTATACACCAGCAAAATAACAATCTGAAAAGGAATTTAAACAAACAATTCCCTTTCAATCATGTCAGCATTAATAAAGGACTTTGCTATGGACGGAATGAGGATGACAAGACTGGCACACTGGAAATGATACATGATTGCTGAAAAATACCCTAAAGACATGGACAGATACTCCATAGCGATGAGAAGACTTCAGTTGGCAATACCGTGGAATGCATCTTCAATCTGAAATGAAGATTCAATATGAATTACAAAAGGCTGAAAGGTGGTTACTAAACCACAAAAGATGCCAGCATTCTTGGCCTCCAGAGGAGAATTCCATCCAGGGCAAGTGACGAAGCTTGATGGCTCAGAGGTTTTCTGTTAAAAAGTTTTATTAAAGTATAAAAGAGATCGAGAGAGCTGCTGACGTAGACATTAAAAGGGGGAAGAAAGAGGACCCCCTGCTAGTCTTTAGCCAGATGTTATACAGCCACTAGCAGTCTGCTAATGAAAGAAAGACAATGTCTCAGAGAATGGCACCAGGCCCCTCACCCACAGCATGCATTGAGATAACACTGGCAGCAGATGAGTCATCCCAGGCCATAAAATGATGGACATGAATCTTGAAGAAAGGCAGATTTCCAAGCACACATATAGTTTCATTCACATAGATTAAGAGAACAAGGTATGAGTAAAACATGCTGGTTTGTCAAGTCGTTTCTGAGGCTTTAGGGGGAACTGACCTGAAGACAGAGCCTTGGGTGAATACCTAGTACATTAACATACCTTAAGACAAACGTTTCCATAAGAAAAAGGCATTGCTTAGTTCAAGGTTTGAGAAAAGTTACATTCAGGTGGAGCCAGGAGTTGTCATGGCAACACAGAATTTTCAGAGAAACCTCTTTTTAAATTTGTATCAAGATGGAGAAAAAAAAATGCAACACTCTTTTGTCTCCTCCTGCCTCTTAAGAGAGAGAAAAAAACGTCTGACACTTGCAGTCTATCTTCTCTGTCTGGAGACCCCTGGCCTTCCTGCCTGGTATCCTCTCCAGGCGTGTAGGAAGCAATACATAGGCTGCTTGGGAAAACCGCGCGGGTCTAAGCTTTATGCAAAGGGGTAAAGCGGTAAAACCGTTGGCCCCAAAGGCGAGGCTTTTCTGCGACCGGCATGTTAGTCGGCTCCGAGACTGCAAACAAAGAGGGCAGGATACATGGTCCCCTGCTCCGCCGAGTCCGAGTTCCCTTACCTGTGGTCCACAGCCCTCCGCTCTGCTCGCTGGCTGCCGATCGACGGGGACCCAGGAGCCCACGAAACGAGCATTCCCAGCTGCGATGGCGAGCCCTGAGACCACAACCGGGAAGCCCTGGCCCCGACGCGCCGCCATGGTCATCCCGCCCCAGACCCGCTCACGTGAGCCGCGCTCCTGACCAGCCGCCCAGGTTCGCCCCGCCCCCACGCCCCCTTCCAGGACGGGCCGGCGGGACCGCGACTGCCTCCAGGTGAAACACAGGACAAGCAAATCCACCCCACCGAGCCAATCCAAGCTTTTTCTCAGCTGATCTGTCTATGATTTTGGGATAAAACTATGACTACAGAAAGCAAAGATGACCTAGGACAGCCATGATATTCTACAGAACCAGACCCTGGCGGGCAGAGGCTTGAAGAGGGGCCGGGAGCCCTGTCAGCAAGAGCAAGCCTCTGTAGAGTAGTGGTTGGGCGGGCTGGCGAGCAGGCAGATTGTGGCCTGCGAGTCAGGAGTTCAAGTCCCCCATTTAACCCTTTCGCTTTTAGGGGGCGGGGGACCGCAAGAGGCAGGGCTTAGACCAGAAAAGTTTATTTTTATTTGAGAGTTTTATTGTGAGGGTTAGCTTTAGGGTTCCGGCATCCCCCCAACTTGTGAGCGTTCAGGATCAGAGTTCGGATTCGGGGAATCCCCTCTCTTCTTAGGGTTCGGATTCGGATTCAGGGTTCGTGTTTGGGGTTTGGCGTCCAGGGTTTGGGGTTAGGGGATCGCGGTTCTAGTTTGGGGTTTGGGGTTCCGATTAGGGGTTCAAGGTTCAGCTTAGGGGTTTGGCGGTTGGGATTCGGCTTAGGGGTTAGAGGTTTGTGGTTTGGGATTTGGGTTTGGAGATTGAAGTTTGGGTTTGGGCTTTAAGGGTCGGTGTTGGGGTTTGGGGTTGGGTTAGGGTTACGGTATCACGGTTCAGGTTCACGGTTTGGGGATTGGAGCTCGGCGTTTAGTTTACGGGTTCGGGATATAGGGTTTTGAGGTCAGGGTCGACTTCGGGGTTTGGAGTCGCGGTGAGGGGCTAGTAAGTGCCACACAGCCAAGGGCTCCAGCAGTACCAGCTCTGTCAGAGGAAAGGGAAGGGCAAGTGCAGGGCTCCTCCAGCAGTTGCTTGGCCGCCCAGACTCAGCGCTGCACGGAGAGCACCAGGCTCCCAGGGCCCCTGGCTGGGGTCTGCGGCTCCGCACTCCCAGAGGCTGACTCCGTGGGCGCCCAGCAGGGGCCTTACAGACGTAGGTTCCCTAGAGCTCTCCTCCCCAGCAGAGACGTGTGCCAGCGGCTGGGGCCTGCCCCTGCGTGTCTGGGATCCCGCCCACAGTCCCAGCTCCGAGGAAGCAGCCCCTGAGCCAAGACCTGCAGGAGGCGCGGGGCGTCCCCGGCTGGAAGCGAGTGCACAGCAAGCGGGGAGGCGAGCCTCCTCGGGGGAAGACTAGGCAGCCCAGCCGCGTGTGGCTGCAAGCCCTGCTTGGACGGAGCCGAGTGCGTCTCCAGTACGGCAGAGCTCCAGCTGTGCTCAGAGGCCCGATCTGGCAGAGGTCCTGGCGCGAGGCTGCTCTGCCCTGGGCGAGCTTTGGCCAGACTTGCCTCGCGGCTAGGCTTCCTTCCCAGGAAGGAGCAGGCTGCGCGAGGCTTGGAGACGCCACTGGCGCCTTCCTGGCCTCAGCTCCCCTCCTGCCTTGACTTTGCACCTAGGCCCCAGGCGTCATTGTGGAGGGGTTAGGGGCCGGTGGGTTCCAGACTCACAAGGGCTCCAGCAATGAGATCTCTGTCAGAGGGAAGGGAAGGGCAACTGCAGAGCTCCTTCAGCTGTATCTTGACTGCCCAGACTCAGCGCCACACGGAGAGCACCAGGCAGCCAGGGACCCTGGCTGGCGTTTGCAGCCCCCAGACCCGGAGACACACTCCGTGGGCGCCCAGCAGGTGCCTGACAGACCTAGGTTCCCTAGCACTCTCCTCCCCAGCAGAGATGTGTGCAGGTGGTTGGGGCCTGCCCCTGCTTGTCTGGGATCCCGCCCACAGTCCCAGCTCATGGGAAGTAGCCCCTGAGCCAAGACCTGCAGGAGGCGAGGGGCCGCACTGTCTGGAAGGCGAGTGCACAGCATGCAGGGAAGCGAGCCTCCTTGGGTGAAGATGAGGCAGCCCAATTGCCTGCAGCTGCCAGCCCTGGTTGGGGGGAGCCGAGTGCGTCTCCAGTAAGGCAGAGCTTCAGCTCTGCTCAGAGGCCCGATCTGGCATAGTTCCTGGCGCGAGGCTGCTGTGCTCTGGCGGAGCCTTGCCCAGGTTTGCCTCGCCGCTAATCGTAGTGCCCAGGAAGGAGCAGGCTGCGCGCGGCTGGGAAACGCCACTGGCGCCTTCCTGGCCTCAGCTCCGCTCCTGCCTTGCCTTTGCACCTAGGCCCCAGGCGTCCTTGTGGACGTTTTAGGGGCTGGTGTGTTCCACACTGCCAAGGGCTCCAGCAGTGAGAGCTCTGTTCGAGGGAAGCGAAGGGCATATTTGGAGTACAATCCTTTACCAGCGATGAGGCCCACACCCTCAGCCTGAACCCTGAACCCTCACCCCTCACCCCTCACCCTAACATGGTGGGGGCTATTCCCCAAACTCTAACCTTCACCCCACCCTAACCCGACACCCTATCCACATCCTAAACCGAACCCACATCATAGTCACGCCCTCAACCCTATACTTACCCTTGAAGCACGTACCCGCCTCATCTTCTTTTTTGACACGTCCCCTGCATAACAAAAGACAAGGTCGTAATGTTTCAAACATGGATCCAAGATCCATTATCCACAGAAAAGGAGTATACATACTGTGATCACATCATTTAAATCTCTTGCATCACCAAAATACCTCTCCACCACGTATCCAATCGCCATTGATGGATCACATCTATCTCATACATTTCATAACTTAGCAATCAAATACGCAGCAGTAATCTGGGTAATTATATACACAAGATATATTTATACCATAAATATTTCAACACATTCCACTTTCTACGATGAGTTCAATCTTCACAAAAGTAGGATGAACAGCACCTGTTTCCACTAGGATCCATCGCATTGCACAAAGAGACAGTGAGCATGAAAATCTTAATGATGACCACCAGAAAGAAGGTCAGCACGGTTGATATCACAGATTTTTCAGTGTTCCAATACAAGTTCTACCCAAATCCATAAGGAGAGACGTAGGCATAGGAAACTACACATTGAAAGCAAGTCTATTGAGTTAAATATTGGACATCAATTGTGTGAATCTTTAAGGCATAACTGCAGACATGCTTCAGACATTCTTCAAATTCATAGAATGACAACAAAGTATGGCTACCTACACTCCATTCGGTTTCATAAACCACTCATGAATAACCTCACAAGCCATTGAAAACCAGATGACAATTTCAAATAGCTTTGATCTACAAACAAGGCTGTAAGACAGAAAGTTAAAATCGAAATACATGAAGTAAATCCTCAATAGATAGGAAAACATCCCATGGTAGTGAAGTCAATTAACTTTAGTTATTAGGGCTTTCATGCACAGACTCATCTCCGATCGATGTGATCTCAATTCATGTTTGGCAAAAAATACGAAAGCTGATCTTAGCAGTCATATTATTTTTCTTTGTACCCCTAAAATGAACATGAAAAACTAAATTAAACCTGGAGGCTCACATTTCCCAATCGGTATACAAAGCAACAGCATGTCAAACTTTCTAATTCACATACGCATTTACATGAAATTGGATGAAATGCCCCTAAATAAACACATACTGCTATGCCCAATGTTTCACAAGGCAGAAAACACTCAATGAATGAAACTCAGAGGGTAACCGCCAGGAAGGCCAGGGGTCTCCAAAGGGAGGAGACGGGGTGCATGTGTCAGACAGTTGTTATCTGTCACTTCCGAGGCAGGAGGAAACAAGCTGTTCTCTTCTTTCCCCTTCTCGATACAAATTTAAAAAGAGGTTTTCTCTTACAATTCTGTGTTGCTATAATGACACCTGGTTCCACCTGAACTTCACTTTTCTCATACTTTGAGCTGACCAAGGCATTTTTCTTATGGAAAAGTTTGCCTTAAGCTATGTGAATGTACTATGTATTGACCCTAGACTCTATCTTCAAGTAGGTTCTGCCCAAAGGCTCAGAACTGACTTGACAAACCAATATGCTTTACTCATACATGGTTCTCCTGATCTATGTGAATGAAGCTATCTATTTGCTCATATCAATCGTTTTATGGCCCAGGATGACTCAGCTGGTGCCACGGTCATCTCCATATATCTTGTGGGTGAGGGGTCTGCTGCCATTCCTTTCTCTAATGAGTAGACTGCTAGTAGCTAGATAACATGCAGCTAAAGATGAGTAGGGGGCACTCTTTCTGCCCCCTTCTGATGTCTATGTCAGAAGCTTTCTCTCTTTTATACTTTCATAAAACGTTGCGACACAAAAGCTCTGAGTGATCAAGCCTCATCACTGGCCCCGGGTTGAATTCTTCCTCTAAGGAGCCCAAGAATTCAAGCATCTTTCCTGGTTAGACAACAACCTTTAAAAACAATGGTCTTTTCAAAACAAATGATGATAAGTGATGAGTATGCAGATGTCTACGAATGAAATGGGACCCATATGTCAAACCACATAAAAATATATCTTCTCTCAACATACATATAACACAATCAGGCCTTCATACGCATCAATTCGCCAACTATCAAGTCATACAAATATGGATCTAAAATATCACAATACATTCCAAAGTTGAAAAGTGATGGATATTGACTTTCGCCCGCTGGTGCTTCTTTTCATGTCATCTCCATTATATTAGCTCTGACAATGAATCGTGTGCTGTGCTAAGTCACTTACATTGTGTCCAACTCTTTGGGATCGTATGGACTAGGGCCCACCAGGCTCCTCTCTCCATGAGATTCTCTAGGCAAGGATACTGGAGTGGGTTGCCATGCTCTCCCTCAGGAGATCTTCCTGCCCCAGGGATCGAATCCATATCTCCTATGTCTCCTGCATGGGTATGTTCCGCATGCTCTTTACCACTGGAACCACCTGGGAAGCCCCAAGACACATGAACATCAGTGGATTTGGGGATCCACAGGGCATATACAGAACCATTCCACCAACAAAACTGAAGAATGACTTTAAAATCTCAAACAAAACATGAGTGTATGTGTTCACAAACTTCACGGAGCAAGGGTTTATTTGATCTGAAAACTGGCGTTGATGAAGGACTGTGTGAAGAATGCTTCAAAGTCTGTTTGGCAAACACAGCCTAAGTTGGCCATATTGAGTCCTCAGATGAATGGAATGTCATGAGTACTGGTCGTTTCAAATAAGTAGCATGTGAAGCTGTTTACACTTATTGGGACGCGTGGTAGGCCACATTCACACATTTCAGTAGCATTGGTGCCAAAATGATACATTTCTCAGGGGAAGCTTCTACATGGACTCTTGGGATCAGAGCTCTAACTCATACACACATACTTTTCCTTTTAAAATGATCCTGCATGATAAGCAAACAAAACACTGGATGAACACCTAGACGGTGAGCTCTGTACTAAATGATTTTAAAGCCAGTAGATGGAATGAGCTGATGGGGAAGACTACAAACGAGTCATCTTCTTCAACTTGGTCAAACTGCTCATAGTCATACAAGTGAATGAAAAGTTGTGCCTGTTGTCATTGAATCTGTTTAAAAGAAATAGAATAATAAAACAAATTAGTAAATCTTATTTTCTTAATAAACATTGTATGATTTCTGCACAGCTTTGTTACTGGCATGAATAGAATATCTACAATAATAACTTGTCACAGTGAAATGGATTCACATTCGCTATCGAGTCACATCTATAATTGATGCCATAGCTGTTTGATACTATTGCTTGAATGAATGCAACTTATGTGACTTCACAAACAACGAACACGACTAACATAATAGGTATTAAAAAACCTTGAGTGACATGAGCGTGAAGACTTAGTAGAGTTGCTCTCAAGAATAATGATACTATTATTCACTGCAGCCATAGTACTGGAATCTGTACATTCACACCCCTGCAAAAGAGACGGAAAGGATAGAATAATAATAAAGGAACTTCAGAACTATATTCCTACTGTAAACATTCACCACGACGTTTTCTTTTAAACTCGCTTTCATATTTGGTCTACTGTAACCTCTTCTGTGTTCATTTTATGCTAAACTTATTGCTAACAGTAAAATTACCATACGAGCTCTAATTAATTTTTTGTTTATACTTGCAAAGCTAGTGATAGAACCAAAGGCCGATATCTACATCAAACAGGAGGAACGGAATGGAGACTGTAAACAATTTTATGGAATAACATTTCCGTGCTCCTATTCAGTCAAACGGACATTCGAAAGGATGTGATTTTTCGGAAAGTTTATTTCGGAAACTTGGAATTGGATGACTGCAAACAATAGAAACGAATAGTATATTGATACATAATATTAATAACGTACAGTGGGTCATTCTTTTTTCTGTTCTGCCACAGCTAACTGACTGGAAGTCAGTTGTCGTAACTACTACTAACATAAGACCCTCACCGATAAGTGAAGATATATAGGAAAATCCATAATAGATCTAAAAACCATCAAAGATAAAATGGTCATAAAAAAATACAGTGACAGTTTAGTTGGTGTAAGAAACAGGATGATTATGAAAGCAAAGCCAACAATCATGTATAGGCCATGGAAGCCCGTGGCTGTCACGAGTGTTGACTTGGATCCTTCCTCTGAGGTTGTGAAAAGTGCGTGGTAAAATCCAGAGGTTTGCAGCAGTGGTAACCTCCTGAACAGACTGAAATAAAAAGGGTTTCCAGAATATCCTGACGATTTCCATCTACTAGGCTGTGGTGAGCTCAAGCAATACATACTCCAGAGGACAGAAGACAGACAGGTTGGGAACACGTCTACTGCACTTAGGTAGAAAGGGAATGCTGCTACTCAGCCTAGTCCAAGTGTAGAAGCAACACCTCGGTGATTCGACCTTTAAAGACTCGATACATATGAGAACGACTGGTATGAAGAAACCTTCAGAAGTGCCTTCTCAGACCTCCTCCCATCATAAGCACAAGCATAATGAAAACACTGAGTTTTCATGGTCTCACGCAAAATTAGACTCACTTATGACTTTGCTTTGAGAAGAGTTGAACTACTCATTGTTTAAGAGAAATGATCCTTTCTTCTCTGAAGATCTGTGAATCATTCATAGGGTGTGGTGAATAAACTACTTAAGGATCTAATACATAAAAATGCAATAGGCTAAGCACAGAGATGTTTTTCTCCCTTTCTCAAAGGATGGAACATTGTGTATTTGCACTGATTTTATGTCTGGACTTCATGTACAATTATATGTTGATTTTTTTTTAGTTGACATACAATAGGACTAAAAATATTGAAATAATACTAATAACTCATGTTGGTATGTGTGGTTGTCACATAGGATTCACAGGAGATTTAAATCCACAGTTGTCAACGTAAAGGATGAGTGCTATTTAGCTTCTTCGTGAATCTAGACCACGAATGAAGAGTTTTCCTCAACATATTTCACCGAGGGAAATACAAGGATGATAGGCATAATACTATGCTTCGACTCATGGATATCTAAGCATTGCTCACAATACAGATCTGATTTTCGAAATCAGGGTTCTTTCAGTGTCCTTGAACGGCATTTGCTTTTCTGTATACAGAAGAAAAAAACTCATGAGTATCCAACTTGTTCACATAAAACATGTGTATGAATTGTTATCTTCCTGAACCAGGGATCAAACCCACATCACTTCCACCTCCTGCACTGGTAGGCAGATTATTTATTTATCAACTGCGCCACCTGGGAATTGACATACATTTCAAGGACCACTGCCATCAGCTCCTACTGTTCATGACCAAAGTAGGAGAAACAACATTGGAAGAAGTACTCATAAGGGTACTCATAGGAAGTACTCGTAAGTCAAGGAACTGTTATACTGGGTACTCTCGTTGTTACTGGGACAAATCAGTTCCTCCGATGATGATGGCTGTAACTGAAAAATTATTACAAATGCATGGGATGCGATGTCTACATGATAAATGTGTTCCTCTTACACTATTGCTTCAGGGATGCCTACTTCAGCATGAAGGACTGCATTGCAAGGGACGCCTGCTATTCCAGCTCAAGCAACAGATAGTGAAGTGCAGATCATTGTCCTTTGTTGAAAATAATCAGCAGTTTGTCAACACAGGGAACATGCCGGAGGAACCCTCGGGATGGAACTCTGAAAACAGGTTGGGCCCTCTTTTTGCCAAGCCCTGCGATAAAATACAAATCAGAAAAAGAAAAATAGCATCGGTTTGGTCAGGACTTCCTCATCTTTTCTTTCTCGGTAGCAGGAAGCAGACATTGAGGCCAGAGGACGGCAGGGTTTCATTGTGAACTAACGTTGGGTGGGGTGGAAGCTCATCACTCTAGTAAGAATGTGGCTCAATAAAACGGAATTTCATTCGCTTCATGGACATAGAGTTCTACAATCCTTCATTAAGGAATTCAATGAGTTAGATTTCCTTACACCTTCACAATCTCTCGGTTTACAAGAATGTCAATTGCTAGTCCAGCACTTATACGATGAGCGTTACAGGTAGTATTAGTGTATAAAGGAGGAGGAGCAATGGCAGGAAGTTTATTTATTCTCTGTTTGAATTCTTGATTTTTTATATAATTTTTTATAATATCCTTACAGATGTGGATATTTTAGTGACATGTATAAATACACATTGAGCAGTGCTATGATAACTCATACTGTTGGCACACTAAATATCATGCTTACTATGTGCTTTTCATATATTCCTTTTGAGATTCTCTTCCATGATACATTATCATAAGATATTTAATAGTTTCCTAAACTGTACAGTAGGTCCTTGTGGCTTCTTTTATATATAGTAATGTATTTGTTCATAATTCAAACAAAAACTGGTACACAAATATTCACAGTGACATTCACAATAGCTCAAAGGTAGAACTCATTCAAGTGTCCGTTGGTGGGAGACTGAATATGCAACACAAGGTATATTCAGAAGCTTGAACGGTATTCCCCCATACAAAAAAGTACATGAAATGGTGCTGCCACTCTGCAAGACATTACAGAAATGACTCCAAAAGGAACACACGGAATAAATACATAGTTCGAATCCTATTCATGCTATGTACCCAAATGGTTTGGGAAAGGGGGCTGAAAAAATGGATTCTTCTTCAGTCATACCCACAATGGCATGATTCACACTGCCAAACAAACAGAAGTAATCTAAGTGTCCATGGCAGCCAATTCCATAAACAAACTGTGGTATACACACAATGGAATCTGTCCAAAAATCACTTGCATTTCTATACACTAATAACAATCAGAAAAAAAAAATTAAGAAAATCCCACTTAAATAAAACATCTAGCAACAAACTTAATCAAGAACATAAAAGACCAGTAGTCAGAAAACTAGAAAGCACTGATAAAGAAACCAAAGAAAACACAAATACACAGAAAACTATTCCATGCTCATGCACTGGAACAGTGAGGAATTAAAAGGTCCATTCCAACCAAAGTCATCAACAAATACACTGACTGCAATCACAAAATAATATTCAATGGCATTTTTCACAGAAATAGAAATAGTCCTAATATTAGCCTGCTAATGTTGAACAGGACCTTAAACGGCCAAAAAGACTCTGAGAAAGAGGAACACAGCTGGAGGCATCTTCCTATCCCTCTTCAAACTACATCACGGAGCTGGAGTGACCACCACAGTGAGGAACTGGCAGGAACACAGACACATGGACTCCAGGAGAGAAGAGAGAGCCCAGAAACGAACCCACGTGTACATGGTCAATTCCTGAAAATCAAACCAGGAACGAGCGAAGAGGAAAGGACAGTCTTCTCAGGAAACAGTGACAGGAAAACGGCCACCTACACGGAAGAACATCAGTGTTCATCCTCTACATCATCTAACGCAAATCTAACTAAAAACCCACCGTTTTGCACACGGAGCTCTTTCCCCCTGAGTCCTCTGAGATGGACCTCCAGTCAGCCCTCAGCTGGACACAGGAAACGTCTACTCGGTCCTCATTTTTCGCTCTGGCAGCGCCTCCCTGCTGGTGGGCACTGAGGCAACCCTGCTCCTCTCAGCCTGGATGCAGCCCTGTTATCCAGAAGCCTGAGCCCTGATGGTCCTGAGGAGACAAAGCTCCCGCCAGCTGCTCACGGAGCGGAGTCTAAAGGCAAAGCGTCCTGTGCCCGCGGGTCAGAGGGGCGTTTGGCGCCCCCTGCGGGCCACAAGAGAAGAGCGGGCAGCCCGGCGCTCACAGACCTCAGAGGGCTCACCCAGAAGCAGCTCTGCTGCGAGCACTCAGACTGGAAGCCCAAACTGAAATGGAGCAGAATAGCCCCATGACCCTCCGCAAAACATGGCTAAGGAACAATCAGAGCCTGTATGGAATGCAGCCATAAAAAGGAACACATTTGAGTCTGTTCTAATAAAGGGGAGGGAAGTCAGTCAAAGAGAGAAAAACATGGAATCTAGAAGGATGGTACTGACGAGTCTGTTCACAGAGCAGCAATGGAGGTGCAGACATGGAGAACAGATTTACAGACGAGGGTGGGGAACAAGAGGGAGAGGGTGAGATGAATGGAGAGCGCAGCATGGATGCAGGTACACCAACATTTGTAAATAGACAACCAATGGGAATTTGCTGTATGATTCAGGGAACTCAAACTGGGACTCAGGAGTAACCTAGAGAAGTGGGAATGGGTGCGAGGTGGGAGGGAGATTCAAGAGCAAGAGGACAGTGGTACACCTATGGTTAATTCATGTGGATGTATGACACATCCAACCAATATTGTAAAGCAAGGATCAATGAACTAAAAAGAAATAACTGTTTAAAAAAATATGAACATAAACACAAACTTTGCAACAAGGTAATTCCATTTAAAAAACTATAGAAATTTTAGAAAACTACAAAAGTTCTACATGACCTTCGGTCTGGGGATCAGGTCTAACATACACACAAAAAGGCAACTTACCAAATTATGAATATAAATTATGTAAAAGATTGCCTTTTATCATTTCATACATTTACCCTGTGGAGGACCTTACTCGAGAGAACCAAAAACAAACGGTTAAATGAACCACAGACCACCCACCCTGGCCAGGCGACAGAGAAAAGAAAACACTTGCAGGAGTCATCTTACAACAGGAGGTCCTGGGAAGGAACAAGGAACGAACAAGCTACCACCAACCAGAATTCTGGAGAGGTCAGGAGATGGGAGGCTCCAGTTCAGAGGTCCTACCAACCTCCCAGGATCCACTTCGCTGGAATCCATCTCAGCTGAGAGGTGCGTGTGCCCCCAAGAAGGATCCCAATTCAGAATGCCTGGCAAGAGACAAACCAGAAATGAACCCGATGAGCATAAAACCTGAGACTGTGAGCCACGTGACGGAGTGGTTCTCTCCGTTTCCCTCACCCTCCTGCCCTCCACCCCGGCAGCCCTTCCCAATAAAGCCTCTCGCTTGGACAGCACTCCTCTCCTCAGACAACTCATTGCCCAGTGTCAGACAAGAACTCACTCTCAAGCCCTGGAAGGGATCCCCCTTCCTTCATCAAAAGCAATATCCAGGAGAAAATATCTTCAAAACGTTGTCTTGCAGAGAAGGAAATCAGAGAAGGCAATGGCAGCCCGCTCCAGTACCATTGCCTGGAGAATCCCACGGACAGAGGAGCCTGGTAGGCTGCAACCCCGGGATCACTAAGAGTCGGACACGACTTCACTGAGTGACTTCACTTTCACTTTTCACTTTCCTGCACTGGAGGAGGACATGGCAACCCACTCCAGGGTTCTTGCCTGGAGAATCCCAGGGACAGAGGAGCCTGGTAGGCTGCTGTCTCTGGGGTCGCGCAGAGTCAGGCACGACTGAAGCGACGCAGCAGCAGCAGCAGAGAAGGAAATGGCACCACCTGCAGTACTCTGGTCTCACAAATCCCAGGGACAGAGGAGCTTGGTGGGCTACAGTCCAAAAGCAGGGCATTTCTGATGGCAGGAAACAGTCCCAGGGAAGCTGAGCTGCTCACCAAAGGCCCTAGAGCTTTGGATAGCACACCAGAGCTGTGGCTGAGGATTCCCAGCTGCCATGCCTCTTGATCCTGGCCTCTTTCACTAGATACATGTGTGGAAAACGAGAATCTAGAATATGCCCTGGTGGTTCCATAGTAAAGAATCCACCTGCCAGTGCTGGAGATGCATGTGCGATCCCTAGGATGGGAAGATCCCACATCCTCTGGAGCCCGTGTGCCACAACTGCCCAGCCTGTGCTCTACATCCTGGAAGCCACGATGCCGAGTTCACATGCTGCAGCCACTGAAGCCCGTGAGCCTGTGCCCCTCAACAAGAGGAGACACTGCAGTGAGAAGCCTGCAAACCACTAGTTATGGCCCATGCTCACCAAAACTAGAGAAAAGCCCACACACAAAGATGCAACACAGCAAACAATAAATAAAACTGTTTTTCTAAAAAAAATGCATATCTGGCAAAGAAACTGTACTCGAATTGTCCAAGAACACTAGAGCAAACGGGCCCATTCATAATTGGTAGCGACTGAAATAGACACCTGGCCACTGAGGGTATACTGATAGTAAACTATCATACAAAAACATCCTCAAGATACTGGTGCCATGCACGCAGGGCCCCCTTTGAAAGACAATCTGACAGTTTTTTTTCAGTAACCACGTGGGACAAGCACTGAATTCTGGGTATGACAAGCGGTGGAAGCCAGGTATCTTACCATTGGAACGCAAAGTTACAGATAAACAAAAGGACACGTTACACTGTCCAAGTCGTGGTGGATCGGGTTGGAGACATCATCACAAATTACCTTTAACTGAATATGTTCAAAGGCGAGCTGGAATACATGCATATATATATCCATGTATTGTCAGCTGAGCATATTGAGCTCCTACATGTATGTTTTAAATATCATTCTCTAATAAAAGGGAACAGGAAACATCTCCGATGGCCCGGTGGTAAAGAATCTGCCTACCGATGCAGGGAACACGGGTTCAATTCCTGTGTAGAGGATTCCACACGCCCAGGGGCAACGAAGCCCTTGAACAACTCTTGAAGTTTGCATGCTCCAGAGCCCAAGTTCTGCAAACAGAGAAAGCACTGCAATGAGAAGCCATGGCACAGCAACTAACTAGGGGGTAGCCTCTGCTCACTACAACTAGACAAACCAGCAATAAAGACCCAGTACAGTCAAAAATAATGTAATGTTAAAAAAAAAAAAAAAGGACAGTTCTTTGAAGAAATGACTGAGACTAGGGGTGAGACTGTAAATATATGAGCCAGGGTCATCTTAAATTATGAGCAATTAAAGAAACTAAAGACAACTAACAAGCTGTCCAAACTGATACAAATGAATGTTGACACAGTGTTATCTGTATACACCAGCAAATAACAATCTGAAAAGGAATTTAAACAAACAGTTCCCTTTCAATCATGTCAACATTAATAAAAGACTTTGCTACGGACGGAATGAGGATGACAAGAATGGCTCACTGGAAATGATACATGATTGCTGAAAAATACCCTGAAGACATGGACAGATACTCCATAGCGATGAGAAGACTTCAGTTGGCAATACCGTGGAATGCATCTTCAATCTGAAATGAAGATTCAATATGAATTACAAAAGGCTGAAAGGGGGTTGCTAAACCACAAAAGATGCCAGCATTCTTGGCCTCCAGAGGAGAATTCCATCCAGGGCAAGTGATGAAGCTTGATGGCTCAGAGGTTTTCTGTTATAAAGTTTTATTAAAGTATAAAAGAGATCGAGAGAGCTGCTGACGTAGACATTAAAAGGGGGAAGAAAGAGGACCCCCTGCTAGTCTTTAGCCAGATGTTATACAGCCACTAGCAGTCTGCTAATGAAAGAAAGACAATGTCTCAGAGAATGGCACCAGGCCCCTCACCCACAGCATGCATTGAGATAACACTGGCAGCAGATGAGTCATCCCAGGCCATAAAATGATGGACATGAATCTTGAAGAAAGGCAGATTTCCAAGCACATATATAGTTTCATTCACATAGATTAAGAGAACAAGGTATGAGTAAAACATGCTGGTTTGTCAAGTCGTTTCTGAGGCTTTAGGGGGAACTGACCTGAAGACAGAGCCTTGGGTGAATACCTAGTACATTAACATACCTTAAGACAAACGTTTCCATAAGAAAAATGCATTGCTTAGTTCAAGGTTTGAGAAAAGTGACATTCAGGTGGAGCCAGTTGTCATGGCAACACCGAATTTTCAGAGAAACCTCTTTAAATTTGTATCAAGATGGAGAAAAAAAAATGCAACACTCTTTTGTCTCCTCCTGCCTCTTAAGAGAGAGAAAGAAACGTCTGACACTTGCAGTCTATCTTCTCTGTCTGGAGACCCCTGGCCTTCCTGCCTGGTATCCTCTCCAGGCGTGTAGGAAGCAATACATAGGCTGCTTGGGAAAACCGCGCGGGTCTGAGCTTTATGCAAAGGGGTAAAGCGGTAAAAACCGTTGGCCCCAAAGGCGAGGCTTTTCTGCGACCGGCATGTTAGTCGGCTCCGAGACTGCAAACAAAGAGGGCAGAATACATGGTTCCCTGCTCCGCCGAGTCCGAGTTCCCTTACCTGTGGTCCACAGCCCTCCGCTCTGCTCGCTGGCTGCGGATCGACGGGGACCCAGGAGCCCACGAAACGAGCATTCCCAGCTGCGATGGCGAGCCCTGAGAGCACAACCGGGAACCCCTGGCCCCGACGCGCCGCCATGGTCATCCCGCCCCAGACCCGCTCACGTGAGCCGCGCTCCTGACCAGCCGCCCAGGTTCGCCCCGCCCCCGACGCGCGCACCGTGCGCCCCGCCCCCACGCCCCCTTCCAGGACGGGCCGGCGGGACCGCGACTGCCTCCAGGTGAAACACAAGGACAAGCAAATCCACCCCACCGAGGCAATCCAAGCTTTTTCTCAGCTGATCTGTCTATGATTTTGGGATAAAACTATGACTACAGAAAGCAAAGATGACCTAGGACAGCCATGATATTCTACAGAACCAGACCCTGGCGCCAGAGGCTTGAAGAGGGCGCGGGAGCGCTGTCAGTAGCAGCAAGCCTCTGTAGCGCAGCGGTTAGGCAGGCTGGTGAGAAGGCGGACGGTGGCCTGCGATTTAGGAGTTCAAGTCCCCTATCTAACCCTTTGGCTTTTAGGGGGCGGGGGACCGCAAGAGGCGGGGCTTAGACCAGAAAAGTTTATTTTTATGTGAGGGTTAGGTTTAGGGTTCCGGCATCCCCCCAACTTGTTAGGGTTCAGGGTCAGAGTTCGGGTTTGGGGAATCCCCTCTCTTCTTAGGGTTCGGATTCGGGTTCAGGGTTCGTGTTTGGGGTTTGGCGTTCAGGGTTTGGGGCTAGGGGCTCGCGGTTCTAGTTTGGGGTTTGGGGTTCCCCTAAGGTTCAGCTTAGGGGTTTGGCGGTTGGGGTTCGGCTTAGGGGTTAGAGGTTTGTGGTTTGGGATTCGGGTTTGGAGATTGAAGTCTGGGTTTGGGCTTTAAGATTCGGTGTTGGGGTTTGGGGTTGGGTTAGGGTTACGGTATCACGGTTCAGGTTCACGGTTTGGGGATTGGAGCTCGGCGTTTAGTTTACGGGTTCGGGATATAGGGTTTTGAGGTCAGGGTCGACTTCGGGGTTTGGAGTCGCGGTGAGGGGCTAGAAAGTGCCACACAGCCAAGGGCTCCAGCAGTACCAGCTCTGTCAGAGGAAAGGGAAGGGCAAGTGCAGGGCTCCTCCAGCGGTTGCTTGGCCGCCCAGACTCACCGCAGCACGGAGAGCACCAGGCTCCCAGGGCCCCTGGCTGGGGTCTGCGGCTCCGCACTCCCAGAGGCTGACTCCGTGGGCGCCCAGCAGGGGCCTGACAGACATAGGTTCCCTAGCGCTCTCCTCCCCAGCAGACATATGTGCAGGTGGTTGGGGCCTGCCCCTGCGTGTCTGGGATCCCGCCCACAGTCCCAGCTCATGGGAAGTAGCCCCTGAGCCAAGACCTGCAGGAGGCGAGGGGCGGCACCGCCTGGAAGGAGAGTGCACAGCATGCAGGGAAGCGAGCCTCCTTGGGGGAAGATGAGGCAGCCCAATTGCCTGAGGCTGCCAGCCCTGGTTGGGGGGAGCCTAGTGCGCCTCCAGTAAGGCAGAGCTTCAGCTCTGCTCAGAGGCCCGATCTGGCATAGTTTCTGGTGCGAGGCTGCTGTGCTCTGTGCGAGCCTTGCCCAGACTTACCTCGCCGCTAATCGTAGTGCCCAGGAAGGAGCAGGCTGTGCGCGACTGGGAAACACCACTGGCGCCTTCCTGGCCTCAGCTCCGCTCCTGCCTTGCCTTTGCACCTAGGCCCCAGGCGTCCTTGCGGACGTTTTAGGGGCTGGTGTGTTCCACACTGCCAAGGGCTCCAGCAGTGAGAGCTCTGCTCGAGGGAAAGGAAGGGCATATTTGGAGTACAATCCTTTACCAGCGATGAGGCCCTCACCCTCACACTCACCCTGAACCCTCACACCTCACCCCTCACCCTAACATGGTGGGGGCCCATTCCCCAAACTCTAACCTTCACCCCACCCTAACCCGACACCCTATCCACATCCTAAACCGAACCCACATCATAGTCACGCCCTCAACCCTATACTTACCCTTGAAGCACATACCTGCCTCATCTTCATTTTTGACACTTCCCATGCATAACAAAAGACAAGGTCATAATATTTCAAACATGGATCCAAGACCCATTATCCACAGAAAAGGAGTATACATACTGTGATCACATCATTTAAATCTCTTGCATCACCAAAATACCTCTCCACCACGTATCCAATCGCCATTGATGGATCACATCTATCTCATACATTTCATAACTTAGCAGTCAAATACGCAGCAGTAATCTGGGTTATTTTATACACAAGATATATTTATACCATAAATATTTCAACACATTCCACTTTCTACGATGAGTTCAATCTTCACAAAAGTAGGATGAACAGCACCTGTTTCCACTAGGATCCATCGCATTGCACAAAGTGACAGTGAGCGTGAAAATCTTAATGATGACCACCAGAAAGAAGGTCAGCACGGTTGATATCAGAGATTTTTCAGTGTTCCAATACAAGTTCTACCCAAATCCATAAGGAGAGACGTAGGCATAGGAAACTACACATTGAAAGCAAGTCTATTGAGATAAATATTGGACATCAATTGTGTGAATCTTTAAGGCATAACTGCAGACATGCTTCAGACATTCTTCAAATTCATAGAATGACAACAAAGTATGGCTACGTACACTCCATTCGGTTTCATAAACCACTCATGAATAACCTCACAAGCCATTGAAAACCAGATGACAATTTCAAATAGCTTTGATCTACAAACAAGGCTGTAAGATAGAAAGTTAAAATCGAAATACATGAAGTAAATCCTCAATAGATAGGAAAACATCCCATGGTAGTGAAGTCAATTAACTTTAGTTATTAGGGCTTTCATGCACAGACTCATCTCCGATCGATGTGATCTCAATTCATATTTGGCAAAAAATATGAAAGCTGATCTTAGCAGTCATATTATTTTTCTTTGTACCCCTAAAATGAACATGAAATACTAAATTAAACCTGGAGGCTCACATTTCCCAATCGGTATACAAAGCAACAGCATGTCAAACTTTCTAATTCACATATGCATTTACATGAAATTGGATGAAATGCCCGTAAATAAACACATACTGCTATGCCCAATGTTTCACAAGGCAGAAAACACTCAATGAATGAAACTGAGAGGGTAACAGCCAGGAAGGCCAGGGGTCTCCAAAGGGAGGAGACGGGGTGCAAGTGTCAGACAGTTGTTATCTGTCACTTCCGAGGCAGGAGGAAACAAGCTGTTCTCTTCTTTCCCCTTCTCGATACAAATTTAAAAAGAGGTTTTCTCTTACAATTCTGTGTTGCTATAATGACACCTGGGTCCACCTGAACTTCACTTTTCTCATACTTTGAGCTGACCAAGGCATTTTTCTTATGGAAAGGTTTGCCTTAAGCTATGTGAATGTACTATGTATTGATCCTAGACTCTTATCTTCAAGTAGGTTCTGCCCAAAGGCTCAGAACTGACTTGACAAACCAATATGCTTTACTCATACATGGTTCTCCTGATCTATGTGAATGAAGCTATCTATTTGCTCATATCAATCGTTTTATGGCCCAGGATGACTCACCTGGTGCCACGGTCATCTCCATATGTCTTGTGGGTGAGGGGTCTGCTGCCATTCCTTTCTCTAATGAGTAGACTGCTAGTAGCTAGATAACATCCAGCTAAAGATGAGTAGGGGGGCACTCTTTCTGCCCCCTTCTGATGTCTATGTCAGAAGCTTTCTCTCTTTTATACTTTCATAAAACGTTGCGACACAAAAGCTCTGAGTGATCAAGCCTCATCACTGGCCCCGGGTTGAATTCTTCCTCTAAGGAGCCCAAGAATTCAAGCATCTTTCATGGTTAGACAACAACCTTTCCAAACAATGGTCTTTTCAAAACAAATGATGATTCAGTGATGAGTATGCAGATGTCTACGAATGAAATGGGACCCATATGTCAAACCACATAAAAATATATCTTCCCTCAACATACATATAACACAATCAGGCCTTCATACACATCGATTCGCCAACTATCAAGTCATACAAATATGGACCTAAAATATCACAATACATTCCAAAGTTGAAAAGTGATGGATATTGACTTTCGCCCGCTGGTGCTTCTTTTTATGTCATCTCCATTATATTAGCTCTGACAATGAATCGTGTGCTGTGCTAAGTCACTTGCATTGTGTCCAACTCTTTGGGATCGTATAGACTAGGGCCCACCAGGCTCCTCTCTCCATGAGATTCTCTAGGCAAGGATACTGGAGTGGGTTGCCATGCTCTCCCTCAGGAGATCTTCCTGCCCCAGGGATCGAATCCATATCTCCTATGTCTCCTGCATGGGTATGTTCCGCATGCTCTTTACCACTGGAACCACCTGGGAAGCCCCAAGACACATGAACATCAGTGGATTTGGGGATCCACGGGGCATATACAGAACCATTCCTACAACAAAACTGAAGAATGACTTTAAAATCTCAAACAAAACATGAGTGTATGTGTTCACGAACTTCACGGAGCAAGGGTTTCTTCGATCTGAAAACTGGCATCGATGAAGGACTGTGTGAAGAATGCTTCCAAGTCTGTTTGGCAGACACAGCCTAGGTTGGCCATATTTAGTCCTCAGATGAATGGAATGTCATGAATACTGGTCGTTTCAAATAAGTAGCATGTGAAGCTGTTTACACTTATTGGGACGCGTGGTAGGCCACATTCACACATTTCAGTACCATTAGTGCCAAAACGATACATTTCTCAGGGGAAGCTTCTACATGGACTCTTGGGATCAGAGCTCTAACTCATACACACATACTTTTCCTTTTAAAATGATCCTGCATGATACGCAAACAAAACACTGGATGAACACCTAGACGGTGAGCTCTGTACTAAATGATTTTAAAGCCAGTAGATGGAATGAGCTGATGGGGAAGACTACAAACGAGTCATCTCCTTCAACTTGGTCAAACTGCTCATAGTCATACAAGTGAATGAAAAGTTGAGCCTGTTGTCATTCAATCTGTTTAAAAGAAATAGAATAATAAAACAAATTAGTAAATCTTATTTTCTTAATAAACATTGTATGATTTCTGCACAGCTTTGTTACTGGCATGAATAGAATATCTACAATAATAACTTGTCACAGTGAAATGGATTCACATTCGCTATTGAGTCACATCTATAATTGATGCCATAGCTGTTTGATACTATTGCTTGAATGAATGCAACTTATGTGACTTCACAAACTACAAACACGACTAACATAATAGCTATTATAAAACCTTGAGTGACATGAGCGTGAAGACGTAGTAGAGTTGCTCTCAAGAATAATGATACTATTATTCACTGCAGCCATAGTACTGGAATCTGTACATTCACACCCCTGCCAAAGAGACGGAAAGGATAGAATAATAATAAAGTAACTTCATAACTATATTCCTACTGTAAACATTCACCACGACGTTTTCTTTTAAACTGACTTTCATATTTGGTCTACTGTAACCTCTTCTGTGTTCATTTTATGCTAAACATTGCTAACAGTGAAATTACCATACGAGCTCTGATTAATTTTTTTTTTTTTTTTACTTGCAAAGCTAGTGATAGAACCAAAGGCCAATATCTACATCAAACAGGAGGAACGGAATGGAGGCTGTAAACAATTTTATGGAATAACATTTCCGTGTTCCTATTCAGTCAAACGGACATTCGAAAGGATGTGATTTTTCTGAAAGTTTATTTCGGAAACTTGGAATTGGATGACTGCAAACAATAAAAACGAATAATATATTGATACATACTATTAATAACGTACAGTGGGTCATTCTTTTTTCTGTTCTGCCACAGCTAACTGACTGGAAGTCAGTTGTCGTAACTTCTACTAACATAAGACCCTCACCGATAAGTGAAGATATATTGGAAAATCCATAATAGATCTAAAAACCATCAAAGATAAAATGGCCATAAAAAAATACAGTGACAGTTTAGTTGGTGTAAGAAACAGGATGATTATGAAAGCAAAGCCAACAATCATGGATAGGCCATGGAAGCCCGTGGCTGTCACGACTGTTGACTTGGATCCTTCATCTCAGGTTGTTAAAAGTGCATGGTAAAATCCAGAGGTTTGCAGCAGTGGTAACCTCCTGAACAGACTGAAATAAACAGGGTTTCCAGAATATCCTGATGATTTCCATCTACTAGGCTGTGGTGAGCTCAAGCAATACATACTCCAGAGGACAGAAGACAGACAGGTTGGGAACACGTCTACTGCACTTAGGGAGAAAGGGAATGTTGCTACTCAGCCTAGTCCAAGTGTAGAAGCAACACCTCGGTGATTCGACCTTTAAAGACTCGATACATATGAGAACGACTGGTATGAAGAAACCTTCAGAAGTGCCTTCTCAGACCTCCTCCCATCATAAGCACAAGCATAATGAAAACACTGAGTTTTCGTGGTCTCACACAAAATTAGACTCACTTATGACTTTCCTTTGAGAAGAGTTGAACTACTCATTGTTAAAGAGAAATGATCCTTTCTTCTCTGAAGATTTGCGAATCATTCATAGGGTGTGGTGAATAAAATACTTAAGGATCTAATACATAAAAATGCAATAGGCTAAGCACAGAGATGTTTTTCTCCCTTTCTCAAAGGATGGAACATTTTGTATTTGCACTGATTTTATGTCTGGACTTCATGTACAATTATATACCGATTTTTTTTTTTAGTTGACATACAATAGGACTAAAAATATTGAAATAATACTAATAACTCATGTTGGTATGTGTGGTTGTCACATAGGATTCACAGGAGATTTAAATCTACAGTTGTCAACGTAAAGGATGAATGCTATTTAGCTTCTTCGTGAATCTAGACCACGAATGAAGAGTTTTCCTCAACATATTTCACCGAGGGAAATACAAGGATGATAGGCATAATACTATGCTTCGACTCATGGATATCTAAGCATTGCTCACAATACAGATCTGATTTTCGAAATCAGGGTTCTTTCAGTGTCCTTGAACGGCATTTGTTTTTCTGTATACGGAAGAAAAAAACTCATGAGTATCCAACTTGTTCACATAAAACATGTGTATGAATTGTTATCTTCCTGAACCAGGGATCAAACCCACATCACTTCCACCTCCTGCACTGGTAGGCAGATTATTTATTTATCAACTGCGCCACCTGGGAATCGACATACATTTCAAGGACCACTGCCATCAGCTCCTACTGTTCATGACCAAAGTAGGAGAAACAACATTGGAAGAAGTACTCATAAGGGTACTCATAGGAAGTACTCATAAGTCAAGGAACTGTTATACTGGGTACTCTCGTTGTTACTGGGACAAATCAGTTCCTCCGATGATGATGGCTATAACTGAAAAATTATTACAAATGCATGGGATGCGATGTCTACATGATAAATGTGTTCCTCTTACACTATTGCTTCAGGGATGCCTACTTCAGCATGAAGGACTGCACTGCAAGGGACGCCTGCTATTCCAGCTCAAGCAACAGATAGTGAAGTGCAGATCATTGTCCTTTGTTGAAAATAATCAGCAGTTTGTCAACACAGGGAACATGCCGGAGGAACCCTCGGGATGGAACTCTGAAAACAGGTTGGGCCCTCTTTTTGCCAAGCCCTGCGATAAAATACAAAGCAGAAAAAGAAAAATAGCATCGATTTGGTCAGGACTTCCTCATCTTTTCTTTCTCGGTAGCAGGAAGCAGACATTGAGGCCAGAGGACGGCAGGGTTTCATTGTGAACTAACGTTGGGTGGGGTGGAAGCTCATCACTCTAGTAAGAATGTGGCTCAATAAAACGGAATTTCATTCGCTTCATGGACATAGAGTTCTACAATCCTTCATTAAGGAATTCAATGAGTTACATTTCCTTACACCTTCACAATCTCTCGGTTTACAAGAATGTCAATTGCTAGTCCAGCACTTATACGATGAGTGTTACAGGTAGTATTAGCGTATAAATGAGGAGGAGCAATGGCAGGAAGTTTATTTATTCTCTGTTTGAATTCTTGATTTTTTATATAATTTTTTGTAATATCCTTACAGATGTGGATATTTTAGTGACATGTATAAATACACGTTGAGTAGTGCTATGACAACTCATAGTGTTGGCACACTGAATATCATGCTTACTATGTGCTTTTCATATATTCCTTTTGAGATTCTCTTCCATGATACATTATCATAAGATATTTAATAGTTTCCTAAACTGTACAGTAGGTCCTTGTGGCTTCTTTTATATATAATGTATTTGTTAATAATTCAAACAAAAACTGGTACACAGATATTCACAGTGACATTCACAATAGCTCAAAGGTGGAACTCATTCAAGTGTCCATTGGTGGGAGACTGAATATGCCACACAAGGTATATTCAGAAGCTTGAACGGTATTCCCCCATACAAAAAAGTACATGAAATGGTGCTGCCACTCTGCAAGACATTACAGAAATGACTCCAAAAGGAACACACGGAATAAATACATAGTTCGAATCCTATTCATGCTATGTACCCAAATGGTTTGGGAAAGGGGGCTGAAAAAATGGATACTTCTTCAGTCATACTCACAACGGCATGATTCACACTGCCAAACAAACAGAAGTAATCTAAGTGTCCATGGCAGCCAATTCCATAAACAAACTGTGGTATACCCACAATGGAATCTGATTCGGCCCTTCAAAGTCAGTAATTCTGACAATGCGACAATGTGGACAAACCTTATGGTCATTAGATTCAGTGAAATAAACCAGACCAAGAAAAAGACAAACGTTCTGTGATTCTACTCATATGAGATATCCAAACGAGTCAAATCTGTCAGAAATAGCAGAAAGTGATTCCGACCGATCGAAAAGAGTTCATGTTTCATGCACCTCAGTTTCCCTTGGAAAAACTGACTTCCCGTGATATCTCCAAAACCAATTAGGCAAATAATTGGAAGCTATATCCAGTCAAATGAACGTAGACGTAATGTGACAGTGTACACCAAACTCACTCAAACTTCTCAACAGACAAAAGGCAAAACTGTATCTATGGTACCTCAGCTTAGCTTGGAACTGTATCTACAGTACCTCACTTCTGCTTATAAAATGTAACAACAACAACAACGACACACTAAAGTCTATCCAAAAAAGGATATAAAACATATATCACCTCAACTTTAAACCATTAGAAATTTAAACTGTGAAAAACCTTATTCACAAAACTTAAACACAAGCCACAGGAAAATATATTGATAAAATACATATCTGATAAAGGATTGTACTCCAAATATACCAAAAAACCTAGAACAATCTCGTAAACAATGTATACACCTAAACACCTGGCCTACAGAAATATCAAGATAGTAAATAAGCCTATCAAAAAGACTCAAAATCACATATCACGAGGAAATGACAAACTAAAATAACAGGGAGGTAGCACTGCACACCTATTAGATCCAGTAAACTCAAAAAAGGGGGGGTAGGGCACAGCTTCTCCGGTGGCTGCAAGACACTCTAGTTCGATCCCTTACCCCAGAAGACCCCGCATGCCACAGAGAAACATAGCTGGATTTGTCCACAGCTAAGCAAGGCTCACCTCTGACCTGAATACTACATGTCTAGCATTTACTAAACAGCTTTGCAAACGTCCAGACAAAACGTATCGCATGATTATATACAACAGCTCTACTTGTAATAACTAAACACTTTCAAAGATCAGGATGTCTTCAGTAGATGACAGTGTAAACAAATGGGGATACATCCAAAGTGAAGGGGAGCAGATGCTACCACAAAATATACCACCTCAGCTTTTCTATCCATAGGGAAAGCTAAGCTGTAAATCTGCACAACAACCATACCCTTCCTTTCCTTTTGGTTGTATTTTTTAAATATTTGTTTCTTTTTTAATTTGGCTGCGCCAGGTCAACCTTCCTTGAGGCAAGCCAGATATTTAGCTACAGCATGCAAATTCTCCATTGTGGCATGGGAGATCTACTTCTCGGATCAGAGAATGAACCTGGGCCTCCTTCTTTGGGAGTGTCCAGTCTCAGCCACTGGACCACCAGGAAGTGCCTGTTTTGTTTTTAGATGAAGATGGAATCTAAGGTGATATCTTGGGCCATTTCAGTCACTGACTCAGTTTCCTGAGTTTCTCCAAAGCACGCACAAGGTGCACATTATTAAACTGGTTTGCAAAACAAGAAAAGGTTGTCTGCTACAACACTGTATGCTTACAAATATCTCAATGGTAAATGGCACATTATTTAATTACTATGGGGGGAGATAGAATGCAGGATTCATACATGTTACAACATGAAGAAATATTAAAACCATCTTCAGTGAAAAAAAAAAAAAATCCACATAGAAAAGGCCACCCAGAACCCTTATTCACCATGTCTGCTTTCAATCCATCAAGTTTGTCCAAATAACTGAAAATCTCAGTAACACTCTAAATAAAGAAAAAAGGATGAAGATGGAAACAAAAGATATATTCATACACTTGAACAATTGCTAAAAGTGGAAGCGGGGCTGTGGATTACATTATAATGTAGATACCATATGGTTTCCTGATTTTGAAGATTATGTGCTGGTTCTGCAGAAGGTACCCATTTTGGATAAAATACAGAGAGTATTTTAGATGATGTGGCAAATGCCAGCACTTGTTCCCATTGCTAGGCATTTTCTGTACATTTTAAATGACTGGAAAGTATACTAGGTTTCAAAACAACCATGTCAATACCACGAAAGACATTTAGAGTAGAGAGGCAGGAAACTTTCTTACACAGGCCAAGACTTACCCAGACGAAGTTCAAGGGAAGCTGCGATGCTCACTGCCCTTGAAGGAGTCCACGTGGAATGAAGAAGTACTGTGGGACGTCTATTAGTAACCACCATGTCTTGGGTCCTCTGGATGACCTACTGCAGGAGAAACAGATTTGACAGATAAAATGCTCCACATAACTTCACAAAAAGTTGTTAGACTACATTCAGTAAAGCTGAATCATTTCGGATCAATTTACAATCCTATAAAATACTACCATTTACAGTCCAAAAATCACTTGCATTTCTATACACTAATAACAATCAGAAAAAAAAAATTAAGAAAATCCCACTTAAATAAAACATCTAGCAACAAACTTAATCAAGAACATGAAAGACCAGTAGTCAGAAAACTAGAAAGCACTGATAAAGAAACCAAAGAAAACACAAATACACAGAAAACTATTCCATGCTCATGCACTGGAACAGTGAGGAATTAAAAGGTCCATTCCAACCAAAGTCATCAACAAATACACTGACTGCAATCACAAAATAATATTCAATGGCATTTTTCACAGAAATAGAAATAGTCCTAATATTAGCCTGCTAATGTTGAACAGGACCTTAAACGGCCAAAAAGACTCTGAGAAAGAGGAACACAGCTGGAGGCATCTTCCTATCCCTCTTCAAACTACATCACGGAGCTGGAGTGACCACCACAGTGAGGAACTGGCAGGAACACAGACACATGGACTCCAGGAGAGAAGAGAGAGCCCAGAAACGAACCCACGTGTACATGGTCAATTCCTGAAAATCAAACCAGGAACGAGCGAAGAGGAAAGGACAGTCTTCTCAAGAAACAGTGACAGGAAAACGGCCACCTACACGGAAGAACATCAGTGTTCATCCTCTACATCATCTAACGCAAATCTAACTAAAAACCCACCGTTTTGCACACGGAGCTCTTTCCCCCTGAGTCCTCTGAGATGGACCTCCAGTCAGCCCTCAGCTGGACACAGGAAACGTCTACTCGGTCCTCATTTTTCGCTCTGGCAGCGCCTCCCTGCTGGTGGGCACTGAGGCAACCCTGCTCCTCTCAGCCTGGATGCAGCCCTGTTATCCAGAAGCCTGAGCCCTGATGGTCCTGAGGAGACAAAGCTCCCGCCAGCTGCTCACGGAGCAGAGTCTAAAGGCAAAGCGTCCTGTGCCCGCGGGTCAGAGGGGGGTTTGGCGCCCCCTGCGGGCCACAAGAGAAGAGCGGGCAGCCCGGCGCTCACAGACCTCAGAGGGCTCACCCAGAAGCAGCTCTGCTGCGAGCACTCAGACTGGAAGCCCAAACTGAAATGGAGCAGAATAGCCCCATGACCCTCCGCAAAACATGGCTAAGGAACAATCAGAGCCTGTATGGAATGCAGCCATAAAAAGGAACACATTTGAGTCTGTTCTAATAAAGGGGAGGGAGTCAGTCAAAGAGAGAAAAACATGGAATCTAGAAGGATGGTACTGACAAGTCTGTTCACAGAGCAGCAATGGAGGTGCAGACATAGGGAACAGATTTACAGACGAGGGTGGGGAACAAGAGGGAGAGGGTGAGATGAATGGAGAGCGCAGCATGGATGCAGGTACACCAACATTTGTAAATAGACAACCAATGGGAATTTGCTGTATGATTCAGGGAACTCAAACTGGGGCTCTGTAGTGACCTAGAGAAGTGGGAATGGGTGCGAGGTGGGAGGGAGATTCAAGAGCAAGAGGACATAGGTACACCTAATGTGGATGCATGACAAATCAAACCAATATTGTAAAGCAATGATCAATCAACTAAAAAGTAATAACTCTTAAAAAAAATATGAACATAAACACAAACTTTGCAACAAGGTAACTCCATTTTAAAAACTATAGAAATTTTAGAAAACTACAAAAGTTCTACATGAACTTTGGTCTGGTGATCAGGTCTAACATACACACAAAAAGCCAACTTACCAAATTATGAATATAAATTATTTAAAACATTGCCTTTTATCATTTCATACATTTACCCTGTGGAGGACCTTACTCGAGAGAACCAAAAACAAACGGTTAAATGAACCACGGACCACCCACCCTGGCCAGGCGACAGAGAAAAGAAAACACTTGCAGGAGTCATCTTACAACAGGAGGTCCTGGGAAGGAACAAGGAACGAACAAGCTACCACCAAGCAGAATTCTGGAGAGGTCAGGTGATGGGAGGCTCCAGTTCAGAGGTCCTACCAACCTCCCAGGATCCACTTCGCTGGAATCCATCTCGGCTGAGTGGTGGGTGTGCCCCCAAGAAGGATCCCAATTCAGAATGCCTGGCAAGAGACAAACCAGAAATGAACCCAATGACCATAAAACCTGAGACTGTGAGCCACGTGACAGAGTGGTTCTCTCCGTTTCCCTCACCCTCCTGCCCTCCACCCCGGCAGCCCTTCCCAAGAAAGCCTCTCGCTTGGACAGCACTCCTCTCCTCAGACAACTCATTGCCCAGTGTCAGACAAGAACTCACTCTCAAGCCCTGGAAGGGATCCCCCTTCCTTCATCAAAAGCAATATCCAGGAGAAAATATCTTCAAAACGCTATCTTGTAGAGAAGGAAATGGTAATGGCAGCCGCTCCAGTACCATTGCCTGGAGAATCCCATGGACAGAGGAGCCTGGTAGGCTGCAACCCCGGGGTCACTAAGAGTCGGACACGACTTCACTGAGTGACTTCACTTTCACTTTTCACTTTCCTGCACTGGAGAAGGACATGGCAGCCCACTCCAGGGTTCTGGCCTGGAGAATCCCGGGGACAGAGGAGCCTGGTAGGCTGCTGTCTATGGGGTCACGCACAGTCAGGCACGACTGAAGCGACACAGCAGCAGCAGCAGAGAAGGAAATGGCACCACCTGCAGTACTCTGGTCTCACAAATCCCAGGGACAGAGGAGCTTGGTGGGTACAGTCCAAAAGCAGGGCATTTCTGATGGCAGGAAACAGTCCCAGGGAAGCTGAGGTGCTCACCAAAGGCCCCAGAGCTTTGGATAGCACACCAGAGCTGTGGCTGAGGATTCCCAGCTGCCATGCCTCTTGATCCTGGCCTCTTTCACTAGATACATGTGTGGAAAATGAGAATCTAAAATATGCCCTGGTGGTTCCATAGTAAAGAATCCACCTGCCAGTGCTGGAGATGCATGTGCGATCCCTAGGATGGGAAGATCCCACATCCAATGGAGTCTGTGTGCCACAACTGCCGAGCCTGTGCTCTAGATCCTGGAAGCCACGATGCCGAGTTCACATGCTGCAGCCACTGAAGCCCGTGAGCCTGTGCCCCTCAACAAGAGGAGACACTGCAGTGAGAAGCCTGCAAACCACTAGTTATGGCCCATGCTCACCAAAACTAGAGAAAAGCCCACACACAAAGATGCAACACAGCCAACAATAAATAAAACTCTTTTCCTAAAAAAAGGCATATCTGACAAAGAAACTGTACTCGAATTGTCCAAGAACACTAGAGCAAACAAGCCCATTCATAATTGGTAGCGACTGAAATAGACACCTGGCCACTGAGGGTATACAGATAGTAAACTATCATACAAAAACATCCTCAAGATACTGGTGCCATGCACGCAGAGCCCCCTTTGAAAGACAATCTGACAGTTTTTTTTCAGTAACCACGTGGGACAAGCACTGAATTCTGTGTATGACAAGCGGTGGAAGCCAGGTATCTTACCATTGGAATGCAAAGTTACAGATAAACAAAAGGAAACGTTAC
Organism: Capricornis sumatraensis; assembly: GCF_032405125.1. Taxonomy (NCBI): domain Eukaryota; kingdom Metazoa; phylum Chordata; class Mammalia; order Artiodactyla; family Bovidae; genus Capricornis; species Capricornis sumatraensis. The sequence continues at coordinate 6,865,039 of NW_027184615.1, read as the reverse complement.
AATGTCCATGTCGTGGTGGATCGGGCTGGAGACATCATCACAAATTACCTTTAACTGAATATGTTCAAAGGTGAGCTGGAATACATGTATATATATATCCATGTATTGTCAGCTGAGCATATTGAGCTCCTACATGTATGTTTTAAATATCATTCTCTAATAAAAGGGAACAGAAAACATCTCCGATGGCCCGGTGGTAAAGAATCTGCCTACCGATGCAGGGAACACGGGTTCAATCCCTGTGTAGAAGATTCCACACGCCCACGGACAACGAAGCCTTTGAACAACTCTTGAAGTTTGCATGCTCCAGAGCCCAAGTTCTGCAAACAGAGAAAGCACTGCAATGAGAAGCCATGGCACAGCAACTAGAGGGTTGCCTCTGCTCACTACAACTAGACAAACTAGCAATAAAGACCCAGCACAGTCAAAAATAATGTAATGTTAAAAAAAGGGACAGTTCTTTGAAGAAATGACTGAGACTAGGGGTGAGACTGTAAAAATATGAGCCAGGGTCATCTTAAATTATGAGAAATTAAAGAAATTAAAGACAACTATCAAGCTGTCCAAACTGATAAAAATGAACGATGACACAGTGTTATCTGTATACACCAGCAAATAACAATCTGAAAAGGAAGTTAAACAAACAATTCCCTTTCAATCATGTCAACATTAATAAAAGACTTTGCTGTGGACAGAATGAGGATGACAAGACTGGCACACTGCAAATGATACATGATTGCTGAAAAATACCCTAAAGACATGGACAGATACTCCATAGCGATGAGAAGACTTCAGTTGGCAATACCGTGGAATGCATCTTCAATCTGAAATGAAGATTCAATATGAATTACAAAAGGCTGAAAGGTGGTTGCTAAACCACAAAAGATGCCAGCATTCTTGGCCTCCAGAGGAGAATTCAATCCAGGGCAAGTGACGAAGCTTGATGGCTCAGAGGTTTTCTGTTATAAAGTTTTATTAAAGTATAAAAGAGATCGAGAGAGCTGCTGACGTAGACATTAAAAGGGGGAAGAAAGAGGACCCCCTGCTAGTCTTTAGCCAGATGTTATACAGCCACTAGCATGAAAGAAAAGACAATGTCTCAGAGAATGGCACCAGGCCCCTCACCCACAGCATGCATTGAGATAACACTGGCAGCAGATGAGTCGTCCCAGGCCATAAAATGATGGACATGAATCTTGAAGAAAGGCAGATTTCCAAGCAAATATATAGTTTCATTCACATAGATTAAGAGAACAAGGTATGAGTAAACATACTGGTTTGTCAAGTCGTTTCTGAGCCTTTAGGGGGAACTGACCTGAAGACAGAGCCTTGGGTAAATAGTACATTAACATAACTTAAGACAAACATTTCCATACCTTAAGACAAACATTTCCATAAGAAAAAGGCATTGCTTAGTTCAAGGTTTGAGAAAAGTTAAATTCAGGTGGAGCCAGGAGTTGTCATGGCAACACAGAATTTTCCGAGAAACCTCCTTTTACATTTGTATCAAGATGGAGAAAAAAAAATGCAACACTGTTTTGTCTCCTCCTGCCTCTTAAGAGAGAGAAAAAAACGTCTGACACTTGCAGTCTATTTTCTCTGTCTGGAGACCCCTGGCCTTCCTGCCTGGTATCCGCTCCAGGCCTTTAGGAAGCAATACACTAAGCTGCTTGGGAAAACCGCGCGGGTCTGAGCTTTATGCAAAGGGGTAAAGCGGTAAAACCGTTGGCCCCAAAGGCGAGGCTTTTCTGCGACCGCCATGTTAGTCGGCTCCGAGACTGCAAACAAAGAGGGCAGAATACATGGTTCCCTGCTCCGCCGAGTCCGAGTTCCCTTACCTGTGGTCCACAGCCCTCCGCTCTGCTCGCTGGCTGCCGATCGACGGGGACCCAGGAGCCCACGAAACGAGCATTCCCAGCTGCGATGGCGAGCCCTGAGAGCACAACCGGGAAGCCCTGGCCCCGACGCGCCGCCATGGTCATCCCGCCCCAGACCCGCTCACGTGAGCCGCGCTCCTGACCAGCCGCCCAGGTTCGCCCCGCCCCCGACGCGCGCACGGGGCGCCCCGCCCCCACGCCCCCTTCCAGGACGGGCCGGCGGGACCGCGACTGCCTCCAGGTGAAACACAGGACAAGCAAATCCACCCCACCGAGACAATCCAAGCTTTTTCTCAGCTGATCTGTCTATGATTTTGGGATAAAACTATGACTACAGAAAGCAAAGATGACCTAGGACAGCCATGATATTCTACAGAACCAGACCCTGGCGGGCAGAGGCTTGAAGAGGGCCCGGGAGCGCTGTCAGCAACAGGAAACCTCTGTAGCGTAGCGGTTAGGCAGGCTGGGGAGCAGGCAGACTGTGGCCTGTAAGTCAGGAGTTCAAGTCTCCAACGTTACCCTTTTGCTCTTAGGGGGCGGGGGACGGCAAGAGGCGGGGCTTAGACTAGAAAAGTTTATTTTTATTTTAGAGGTTTATTGTTATATTTAGGGTTAGGGTTCGGGCAACCCCCCCACTTGTTAGGGTTCAGGTTCGGGTTCGGGGTTAGGGTTAGAATTCGGGGACCCCCCTCTTCTTATAGTTTGGATTTGGGTTAGAGTTCAGGTTCAGAGTTCGGGTTCGGGGAATCCCCTCTCTTCTTAGGGTTTGGATTCGGGTTCGGGTTAGAGTTCAGGGTTCGGGTTTGCAGTACGCGGTTCGTGTTTGGGGTTTGGAGTTCAGGGTTTGGGGTTAGGGCTTCGCGGTTCTAGTTTGGGGTTTGGGGTTCCGATTAGGGGTTCAAGGTCCAGCATAGGGGCTTAGGATTTGGGGTTCGGGTGAGGGGTTCGCGGTTCGGGTTTGGGATTTGAGGATCGGGTTAAGGGTTTGGGGTTTGGGGTTTGGGGATCAGGTTAGGGGTTCTTGGTTTGGGTTAGGGGTTCACAGTTCGGGTTTGGGGTTTGAGGTTAGGGTTAGGGGTTTGGGGTTTGTGGTTTGGGTTGGGGGTTTGGGATTGGGGTTAAGGGTTTTGGGTTTGGGATTCGGGTTAGGGGTTTGGGGTTTGGGCTTCGCGGTTTGGGTTTGGGGTTTGGGGTTTGGGTTAGGGGTTCACGGTTAGGGTTTGGGGTTTGGGGTTCGCGGTTTCGGTTTGGGGTTTGGGTTAGGGGTTCGCGGTTAGGGTTTGGGGTTTGGGGTTCGGGTTAGGGGTTCTCAGTTCGGGTTAGGGGTTCGCGGTTTAGGGGTTTGGGGTTTGGAGTTTGGGATTTGGGTCAGGGGTTCGCGATTTGGGGTTCCTGTTATGGGTTTGGGATTTGGGTTCAGGGTTGGGGTTTGGGGGTTTTGGGATTTGGGTTTGGGGTTCGGGGATTGGGGTTCGAGGTTCCGATTAGGGGTTCAGTATGTGAGGTTTGTGTTTCGGGGGTCGAGATTTGAGGTTTGGGGTTTGGGGTTCGGGGGTTTGGGTTCATGGTTTGGGGTTGGGGGTGTGAGGTGCAGTTTAGAGTTTCGCTGTTCGGGTTAGGAGTTAGGGGTTGGTGGTTTGGGGTTTGGCTTAGGGGTTTGGGGTGTGCGGTTTGGGGTTTGAGGTTTGGGGTTCCGGTTAGGGGTTTGGGGTTTGGGGTTCGGGTTAGGGGTTTGGAGTTTGGGTTTGGAGGTTTGGGTTTTGGGGGTTGGGTTTCGGGTTTTAGGGTTCAGTTTCGGTGTTCGCGGTTGGGCTTTGGGGTTCAGGTTAGGGGTTTGCGATTGGGGTTAGGGGTTTGGGTTTGGGTTCGGGGTGTGGGGTGTGGGGTACAGGTTAGGGGTTTTGGTTCAGGGTTTAGGGTTCGGTTTAGGGGTTTGCGGTTCCAGTAAGGGATTAGGGCTGTGCGGTTTGGGTTTGGGTTTAGGTTTGGGGTTCGGGTTAGCGGTTTGGGGTTCGGGGTTTGGGTTCTGGATTTGGGGTTCGGGGTTCGAGTTATGGATTCGGGGTTTGGGCTACGTGGATCAGTGTTTGCGGTTTGGGGTATGGGGGTCGGGGTTTGGGTTTGGGGTTTGGGGCTCGGGTTAGGGTTCGGGTTCGGGTTAGGGTTAGGGGTTCACGGTTCGGTTTAGGGGTTTGGGGTTCCCGGTTCGGGGTTTGGGGTTTGCAGTTGGGATAGGGGTTCGGATTCAGGGTATGGGGTTTGGGGTTCGGGTTCCATGTTTGGGGTATGTGGTTCGGGGTTTGGGGTACGTGGTTCATTGTTTGGGGTATGGGGTTCCGGTTAGGGTTTTGCAGTTTGGACTTTGGGGTATGAGTTAGGAGTTTGGGGTCAAGGGTTTAGGTTTTGGGGTTTCGATTCAGTTTAGAGGTTAGCGCTTTGGGTTTGGCATCAGGCTTTGGGGTTTGGGGTTTGGGGCTCAAGGTTCGGGATTCATGGATTGGGGTTCGGTTTAGGGGTTCGCTGATCAGGTTAGGGGTTAGTGATTGGGGTTGGTGTTTTAAGGTAGGGGTTTGCAGTTCAGGTTATGGGTTAGGGGTTTGGTGCTTGGTTTTCGGGTTTGGATTAGGGGTTCAGCTATGGGTTTGGGTTAGGGGATCCTGATTCAGGTTGGAAGTTCGGTCCTTGGGGTTCGAGATTTGGATTCGGTATAAGGGTTGGGGTACACGGTTTGGTGTTTGGGTTAGGAGTTTGGGGTTCGGAGTTTGGGGTTTCTGGTTCTGACTATGGGCTTGGGGTTTGGGGTATGGGGTTCGGCTGAGGGTTAGAGGTTCGCGCTTTGGGGTTTTGCTTTAGAGAATGGACTTTGGGTTTGGGATTTAGGGGTCGGTGTTTGGGTTCGGGGTTGGGTTAGGGTTCAGGTTCACGGTTTGGAGACTGGAGCTCGGGATTCGGTTTCTGGGTTCGGGATATAGGGTTTTGAAGTCAGGGTGGAGTTCGTGGTTTGGACTCGCGGTTAGGGGATAGTGAGTGACACATGGCCAAGGGATCCAGCAATACGAGCTCTGTCAGAGGGAAGGGAAGGGCAACTGCAGGGCTTCTCCAGCTGCAGCTTGGCCTCCCAGACTCAGCACAGCGCGGAGAGCACAAGATTACCAGGGCCCCTGGCTGCAGTCTGCAGCCCCACACACCGGGGGCTGAATCCGTGAGCGCCCAGAAGGTGGCTGACAGACGTAGTTTCCCTAGCGCTCTCCTCCCCAGCAGAGACGTGTGCAGGTGGTTGGGGCCTGCCCCTGCGTGTCTGGGCTCCCGTCCACAGCCCCAGCTCAGGGAAGCAGGCCCTGAGCCAAGACCTGTAGGAGGCGCAGGGCTACCCCGCCTGGACGCCTAGTGCACAGCATGCGAGAAGAGAGCCTCCTTGGGAGAAGAGGAGGCAGCCCAGATGCGTGCGGCTGCAATCACTGCTTGGGCGGAGACGAGTGCGCCTCCAATACTGCATAGCTCCAGCTCTGCTCAGAGGCCTGATCTGGCAGAGTGCTGGCGTGAGGCTGCTCTGCCCTGGGCGAGCCTTGCCCAGACTTGCCTCGAGGCTAGGCTTCCAGTCCAGAAAGGAGTGGGCTGCGCGAGACAGGGAGATGCTACTGGCGCCTTCCTGGCCTCAGCACCACTCCTGCCTTGCCTTTGCACCTAGTCCCCCGGCGTTCTTGTGGAGGGCTTAGTTGCCGGTGGGTTGCACACTGCCAAGCGCTCCAGCAGTGAGGGCTCTATTAGAGGCAAAGTGAGGGCAACTGGAAGTCTATTTTTACGGTTGCTTGACCGCCCAGACTCAGCACAGCACGGAGAGCACAAGGCTCACAGGGCCCCTAGTTGGGGTCTGCAGCCCCACACACGAGGAGGCTGAGTCGGTGAGCGCCCAGAAGGTGCCTGACAGACGTCATTTCCCTAGTGCTCTCCTCCCAGGCAGAGACGTGTGCAGGTGGTTGGGGCCTGCCCCTGCGTGTCTGGGCTCCCGTCCACAGCCCCAGCTCAGGGAAGCAGCTCCTGAGCCAAGACCTGTGGGAGGCGCAGGGGGCCCCGCCTGGAAGCCTAGTTTACAGCATGCGGGAAGCGAGCCTCCTCGGGAGAAGAGAAGGCAGCCCTGCTGTGTGCGGCTGCATTCACTGCTTTGGCGGAACCTAGTGCGCCTCCAGTACGGCAGAGCTCCAGCTCTGCTCAGAGGCCCGATCTAACAGAGTTGCTGGCGTGAGGCTGTTCTGCCCTGGGCGAGCCTTGCCCAAACTTGCCTCGCGGCTAGGCTTCCAGTCCAGGAAGGAGCAGGCTGCGCGAGACTGGGAGATGCTACTGGCGCCTTCCTGTCCTCAGCTCCACTCCTGCCTTGCCTTTGCACCTAGTCCCCAGGTGTTCTTGTGGAGGGCTTAGTTGCCGGTGGGTTGCACACTGCCAAGCGCTCCAGCAGTGAGGGCTCAATTAGAGGCAATGGGAGGGCAACTGAAGGGCTCCTCCAGCGGTTGCTTGACCGCCCAGACTCAGCACAGCACGGAGAGCACAAGGCTCACAGGGCCCCTGGCTGGGGTCTGCAGCCGCACACACGCGGAGGCTGACTCAGTGAGCGCCCAGAAGGTGCCTGACAGACGTCATTTCCCTAGTGCTCTCCTCCCCAGCAGAGACGTGTGCAGGTGGTTTGGGCCTGCCCCTGCGTGTCTGGGCTCCCGACCACAGCCCTAGCTCAGGGAAGCAGCTCCTCAACCAAGACCTGTAGGAGGCGCGGGGCGCCCCCGCCTGGAAGCCTAGTGCACAGCATGCGGGAAGCGAGCCTCCTCGGGAGAAGAGGAGGCAGCCCTGCTGTGTGCGGCTGCATTCACTGCTTTGGCGGAGCCGAGTGCGCCTCCAGGACGGCCGAGCTCCAGCTCTGCTCAGAGACCCGATCTGGCAGAGTTGCTGGCCTGAGGCTGCTCTGCCCTGGGCGAGCCTTGCCCAGACTTGCCTCGCGGTAGGCTTCCAGTCCAGGAAGGAGCAGGCTGCGCGAGACGGGGAGATGCTACTGGCGCCTTCCTGGCCTCAGCTCCACTCCTGCCTTGCCTTTGCACCTAGTCCCCAGGCGTTCTTGTGGAGGGCTTAGTTGCCGGTGGGTTGCACACTGCCAAGTGCTCCAGCAGTGAGGGCTCTATTAGAGGCAATGGGAGGGCAACTGAAGGGATCCTCCAGCGGTTGCTTGACCGCCCAGACTCAGCACAGCACGGAGAGCACAAGGCTCACAGGGCCCCTGGCTGGGGTCTGCAGCCCCACACACGCGGAGGCTGACTCGGTGAGCGCCCAGAAGGTGCCTGACAGACGTCATTTCCCTAGTCCTCTCCTCCAAGGCAGAGACGTGTGCAGGTGGTTGGGGCCTGCCCCTGCGTGTCTGGGCTGCCGTCCACAGCCCCAGCTCAGGGAAGCAGCTCCTGAGCCAAGACCTGTGGGAGGCGCAGGGAGCGCCGCCTGGAAGCCTAGTTTACAGCATGCGGGAAGCGAGCCTCCTCGGGAGAAGAGGAGGCAGCCCTGCTGTGTGCGGCTGCATTCACTGCTTTGGCGGAGCCGAGTGCGCCTCCAGGACGGCCGAGCTCCAGCTCTGCTCAGAGACCCGATCTGGCACAGTTGCTGGCCTGAGGCTGCTCTGCCCTGGGCGAGCCTTGCCCAGACTTGCCTCGCGGTAGGCTTCCAGTCCAGGAAGGAGCAGGCTGCGCGAGACTGGGAGATGCTACTGGCGCCTTTCTGGCCTCAGCTCCACTCCTGCCTTGCCTTTGCACCTAGTCCCCAGGCGTTCCTGTGGAGGGCTTAGTTGCCGGTGGGTTGCACACTGCCAAGCGCTCCAGCAGTGAGGGCTCTATTAGAGGCAATGGGAGGGCAACTGCAGGGCTCCTCCAGCGGTTGCTTGACCGCCCAGACTCAGCACAGCACGGAGAGCACAAGGCTCACAGGGCCCCTGGCTGGGGTCTGCAGCCGCACACACGCGGAGGCTGACTCGGTGAGCGCCCAGAAGGTGCCTGACAGACGTCATTTCCCTAGTGCTCTCCTCCCCAGCAGAGACGTGTGCAGGTGTTTGGGGCCTGCCCCAGCGTGTCTGGGCTCCCGTCCACAGCCCCAGCTCAGCGAAGCTGCTCCTGAGCCAAGACCTGTAGGAGGCGCAGGGCGCCCCGCCTGGAAGACTAGTTTACAGCATGCGGGAAGCGAGCCTCCTCGGGAGAAGAGAAGGCAGCCCCGCTGTGTGCGGCTGCATTCACTGCTTTGGTGGAGCCGAGTGCGCCTCCAGGACGGCAGAGCTCCAGCTCTGATCAGAGGCCCGATCTGGCAGAGTTGCTGGCGTGAGGCTGCTCTGCCCTGGGCGAGCCTTGCCCAGACTTGCCTCGCGGCTAGTCTTACAGTCCAGGAAGGAGCAGGCTGCGCGAGACTGGGAGATGCTACTGGCGCCTTCCTGGCCTCAGCTCCACTCCTGCCTTGCCTTTGCACCTAGTCCCCAGGCGTTCTTGTGGAGGGCTTTGTTGCCGGTGGGTTGCACACTGACAAGCGCTCCAGCAGTGAGGGCTCTATTAGAGGCAATGGGAGGGCAACTGCAGGGCTCCTCCAGCGGTTGCTTGACCGCCCAGACTCAGCACAGCACGGAGAGCACAAGGCTCACAGGGCCCCTGGCTGGGGTCTGCAGCCCCACACACGCGGAGGCTGACTCGGTGAGCGCCCAGAAGGTGCCTGACTGACGTCATTTCCCTAGTGCTCTCCTCCCCAACAGAGACGTGTGCAGGTGGTTTGGGCCTGCCCCTGCGTTTCTGGGCTCCCGACCACAGCCCCAGCTCAGGGAAGCAGCTCCTCAGCCAAGACCTGTAGGAGGCGCGGGGCGCCCCCGCCTGGAAGCCTAGTGCACAGCATGCAGGAAGCGAGCCTCCTTGGGAGAGGTGGAGGCATCCCATACCCGTGAGGCTGCAATCACTGCTTGGGCGGAGCCGAGTGCGCTTCCACGATGGCAGAGTTCCAGCTCTGCTCAGAGGCCCGATCTGGCAGAGTGCTGGCGTGAGGCTGCTCTGCCCTGGGCGAGCCTTGCCCAGACTTGCCTCGCAGCTAGGCTTCCAGTCCAGAACGGAGCGGGCTGCGTGAGACTGGGAGATGCTACAGGCGCCTTCCTGGCCTCAGCTCCACTCCTGCCTTGCCTTTGCACCTAGTCCCCAGGCGTTCTTTTGGAGGGCTTAGTTGCCGGTGGGTTGTACACTGCCAAGCGCTCCAGCTTGAGGGCTCTATTAGAGGCAATGGGAGGGCAACCGCAGGGCTCCTCCAGCGGTTGCTTGACCGCCCAGACTCAGCACAGCACGGAGAGCACAAGGCTCACAGGTCCCCTGGCTGGGGTCTGCAGCCCCACACACGCGGAGGCTGACTCAGTGAGCGCCCAGAAGGTGCCTGACAGACGTCATTTCCCTAGTGCTCTCCTCCCCAGCAGAGACGTGTGCAGGTGTTTGGGGCCTGCCCCTGCGTATATGGGGTCCCGTCCACAGCCCCAGCTCAGGGAAGCAGCTCCTGAGCCAAGACCAGTGGGAGGCGCAGGGAGCGCCGCCTGGAAGCCTAGTTTACAGCATGCGGGAAGCGAGCCTCCTCGGGAGAAGAGGAGGCAGCCCTGCTGTGTGCGGCTGCATTCACTGCTTTGGCGGAGCCGAGTGCGCCTCCAGGACGGCAGAGCTCCAGCTCTGCTCAGAGGCCCGATCTGGCAGAGTTGCTGGCGTGAGGCTGCTCTGCCCTGGGCGAGCCTTGCCAAGACTTGCCTCGCGGCTAGGCTTCCAGTCCAGGAAGGAGCAGGCTGCGCGAGACTGGGAGATGCTACTGGCGCCTTCCTTGCCTCAGCTCAACTCCTGCCTTGCCTTTGCACCTAGTCCCCAGGCGTTCCTGTAGAGGGCTTAGTTGCCGGTGGGTTGCACACTGCCAAGCGCTCCAACAGTGAGGGCTCTATTAGAGGCAATGGGAGGGCAACTGCAGGGCTCCTCCAGCGGTTGCTTGACCGCCTAGCCTCAGCACAGCAGGGAGAGCACAAGGCTCACAGGGCCCCTGGCAGGGGTCTGCAGCCCCACACACGCGGAGGCTGACTCGGTGAGCGCCCAGAAGGTGCCTGACAGACGTCATTTCCCTAGTGCTCTCCTCCCCAGCTGAGACGTGTTCAGGTGTTTGGAGCCTGCCCCTGCGTGTCTGGGCTCCCGAACACAGCCCCAGCTCAGGAAAGCAGCTCCTCAGGCAAGACCTGTAGGAGGCGAAGGGCGCCCCGCCAGGAAGCCTAGTGCACAGCATGCGGTAAGCGAGCCTCCTTGGGAGAAGAGGAGGCAGCCCAGATGCGTGCGGCTGCATTCACTGCTTTGGCGGAGCCGAGTGGGCCTCCAGTACGGCAGAGCTCCAGCTCTGCTCAGAGGCCCGATATGGCAGAGTTGCTGGCGTGAGGCTGCTCTGCCCTGGGAGACTTGCCCAGACTTGCCTCGCGGCTCGGCTTCCAGTCCAGGACGGAGCAGGCTGCGCGATACTGGGAGATGCTCCTGGCGCCTTCCTGGCCTCAGCTCCACTCCTGCATTGCCTTTGCACCTAGTCCCCAGGCTTTCTTCTGGAGGGCTTAATTGCCCGTGGGTTGCACACTGCCAAGCGCTCCAGCAGTGAGGGCTCTATTAGAGGCAATTGGACGGCAACTGAAAGTCTATTCTTACGGTTGCTTGACCGCCCAGATCAGTACAGCACGGAGAGCACAAGGCTCACAGGACCCCTGGCTGGGGTCTGCAGCCCCACCCAGCGGAGGCTGACTCGGTGAGCACCCAGAAGGTGCCTGACAGACGTCATTTCCCTAGTCTTCTCCTCCCCAGCAGAGACGTGTGCAGGTGGTTGAGGCCTGCCCCTGCGTGTCTGGGCTCCCGTCCACAGCCCCAGCTCAGGGAAGCAGCTCCTCAATCTAGACGTGTAGGAGGCGCGGGGCGCCCCCTCCTGCAAACCTAGTGCACATCATGCGGGAAGCGAGCCTCCTTGGGAGAAGAGGAGGCAGCCCAGACGCGTGCGGCTGCAATCACTGCTTGGGTGGAGCCGAGTGCGCCTCCACTACGGCAGAGTTCCAGCTCTGCTCAGAGGCCCGATCTGGCAGAGTGCTGGCGTGAGGCTGTCTGCCCTTGACGAGCCTTGCCCAGACTTGCCTCGCGGCTAGGCTTCCAGCCCAGGAAGGAGCAGGCTGCGCGATACTGGGAGATGCTACTGGCGCCTTCCTGGCCTCATCTCCACTCCTGTCTTGCCTTTGCTCCTAGTCCCCAGGCGTTCTTGTGGAGGGCTTAGTTGCCGGTGGGTTGCACAGTGCCAAGCGCTCCAGCAGTGAGGGCTCTATTAGAGGCAATGGGAGGGCAACTGAAGGGCTCCTCCAGCGGTTGCTTGACCGCCCAGACTCAGCACAGCACGGAGAGCACAAGGCTCACAGGGCCCCTGGCTGGGGTCTGCAGCCGCACACACGCGGAGGCTGACTCAGTGAGCGCCCAGAAGGTGCCTGACAGACGTCATTTCCCTAGTGCTCTCCTCCCAGGCAGAGACGTGTGCAGGTGGTTGGGGCCTGCCCCTGCGTGTCTGGGCTCCCGTCCACAGCCCCAGCTCAGGGAAGCAGCTCCTGAGCCAAGACCTGTGGGAGGCGCAGGGAGCGCCGCCTGGAAGCCTAGTTTACAGCATGCGGGAAGCGAGCCTCCTCGGGAGAAGAGGAGGCAGCCCTGCTGTGTGCGGCTGCATTCACTGCTTTGGCGGAGCCGAGTGCGCCTCCAGGACGGCCGAGCTCCAGCTCTGCTCAGAGACCCGATCTGGCAGAGTTGCTGGCCTGAAGCTGCTCTGCCCTGGGAGAGCCTTGCCCAGACTTGCCTCGCGGTAGGCTTCCAGTCCAGGAAGGAGCAGGCTGCGCGAGACGGGGAGATGCTACTGGCGCCTTCCTGGCCTCAGCTCCAGTCCTGCCTTGCCTTTGCACCTAGTCCCCAGGCGTTTTGTGGAGGGCTTAGTTGCCGGTGGGTTACACACCGCCAAGCGTTCCAGCTTGAGGGCTCTATTAGAGGCAAAGTGAGGGCAACTGGAAGTCTATTCTTACGGTTGCTTGACCGCCCAGACTAAGCACAGCACGGAGAGCACAAGGCTTACAGGGCCCCTGGCTGGGTCTGAAGTCCCACACACACGGATGCTGACTCGGTGAGCGCGCAGAAGGTGCCTGAGAGACGTCATTTTCCTAGTGCTCTCCTCCCCAGCAGAGACGTGTGCAGGTGGTTGGGGCCTGCCCCAGCGTGTCTGGGCTCCCGTCCACAGCCCCAGCTCAGGGAACCAACTCCTGAGACAAGACCTGTGGTAGGCGCAGGGGGCCCCGCCTGGAAGCCTAGTTTACAGCATGCGGGAAACGAGCCTCCTCGGGAGAAGAGAAGGCAGCCCTCCTGTCTGCGGCTGCATTCACTGCTTTGGCGGAGCCGAGTGTGCCTCCAGTACGGCAGAGCTCCAGCTCTGCTCAGAGGCCCCATCTGGCAGTGTGCTGGCGTAAGGCTGCTCTGCCCTGGGCGAGCCTTGCACAGACTTGCCTCGAGGCTCGGCTTCCAATCCAGAAAGGAGCGGGCTGCGCGAGACTGGGAGATGCTACTGGCGCCTTCCTGGCCTCAGCTCCACTCCTGCCTTGCCTTTGCACCTAGTCCCCATGTGTTCTTGTGGAGGGCTTAGTTGCCGGTGGGTTGCACACTTCCAAGCGCTGCAGCTTGAGGGCTCTATTAGAGGCAAAGTGAGGGCAACTGGAAGTCTATTCTTACGGTTGCTTGACCGCCCAGACTCAGCACAGCACGGAGAGCACAAGGCTCACAGGGTCCCTGGCTGGGGTCTGCAGCCCCACACACGCGGAGGCTGACTCGGTGAGCGCCCAGAAGGTGCCTGAGAGACGTCATTTCCCTAGTGCTCTCCTCCCCAGCAGAGACGTGTGCAGGTGGTTGGTGCCTGCCCCTGCGTGTCTGGGCTCCCGTCCACAGCCCCAGCTCTGGGAAGCAGCTCCTCAGCCAAAACCTGTAGGAGGCGCGGGGCGCCCCCGCCTGGAAGCCAAGGGCACAGCATGCGGGAAGCGAGCCTCCTTGGGAGAAGAGGAGGCAGCCCAGATGCGTGGGGCTGCAATCACTGCTAGGGCGGAGCCGAGTGCGCCTCCAGTAGGGCAGAGCTCCAGCTCTGCTCAGAGGCCCGATCTGGCAGAGTGCTGGCGTGAGGCTGCTCTGCCCTGGGCGAGCCTTGCCCAGACTTGCCTCGCGGCTAGGCTTCCAGGCCAGAAAGGAGCGGGCTGCGCGAGACTGGGAGATGCTACTGGCGCCTTCCTGGCCTCAGCTCCACTCCTGCCTTGCCTTTGCACCTAGTCCCCAGGCATTCTTGTGGAGGGCTTAGTTGCCGGTGGGTTGCACACTGCCAAGCGCTCCAGCAGTGAGGGCTCTATTAGAGGCAAAGTGAGGGCAACTAGAAGTCTATTCTTACGGTTGCTTGACCGCCCAGACTCAGCACAGCACGGAGAGCACAAGGCTCACAAGGCCCCTGGCTGGGGTCTGCAGCCCCACAGATGCGGAGGCTGACTCGGTGAGGGCCCAGAAGGTGCCTGACAGACGTCATTTTCCTAGTTCTCTCCTCCCCAGCAGAGACGTGTGCAGGTGCTTGGGGCTTGCCCCTGCGTGTCTGGGCTCCCGACCACAGCCCCAGCTCAGGGAAGCAGCTCCTGAGCCAAGACCTGTGGTAGGCGCAGGGGGCCCCGCCTGGAAGCCTAGTTTACAGCATGCGGCAAGGGAGCCTCCTCGAGGGAAGAGAAGGCAGCCCTGCTGTGTGCGGCTGCATTCACTGCTTTGGAGGAGCCGAGTGCGCCTCCAGGACGGCAGAGCTCCAGCTCTGCTCAGAGGCCCGATCTGGCAGAGTTGCTGGCGTGAGGCTGCTCTGCCCAGGGCGAACATTGCCCAGACTTGCCTCGCGACTAGGCTTCCAGTCCAGGAAGGAGCAGGCTGCGCGAGACTGGGAGATGCTACTGGCGCCTTCCTGGCCTCAGCTCCACTCCTGCCTTGCCTTTAAACCTAGTCCCCAGGCGTTCTTGTGGAGGGCTTAGTTGCCGGTGAGTTGCACACTGCCAAGCGCTCCAGCAGTGAGGGCTCTATTAGCGGCAATGGGAGGGCAACTGCTGGGCTCCTCCAGCGGTTGCTTGACCGCCCAGACAGCACAGCACGGAGAGCCCAAGGCTCACACGGCCCCTGGCTGGAGTCTGCAGCCCCACACACCGGAGGGGAATTCCGGGAGCGCCCAGAAGGTGCCAGACAGACGTCATTTTCCTAGTGCTCTCCTACCCAGCAGAGACGTGTGCAGGTGGTTGGGGCCTGCCCTTGAGTGTCTGGACTCCCTTCCACAGCCCTAGCTCAGGGAAGCAGCTCCTCAGCTAAGACCTGTAGGAGGCGCGGGGCGCCCCCGCCGGTAAGCCTAGTTTACAGCATGCCGGAAGCGAGCCTCCTCAGTACAAGAGAAGGCAGCCCAGCTGCGTGCCGATGCTTTCAGTACTATGGCGGAGCCGAGTGCCCCTCCAGTACGGCAGAGCTCCAGCTCTGCTCAAAGGCCCGATCTCTCATAGTTGCTGGCGTGAGCCTCCTGTGCCCTGGGCGAGCCTTGCCCAGACTTGCCTCGCGTAGGCTTCCTGTCCAGAAAGGAGCGGGCTGCGCGAGACTGGGAGATGCTACTGGCGCCTTCCTGGCCTCAGCTCCACTCCTGCCTTGCCTTTGCACCTAGTCCCCAGGCGTTCTTGTGGATGGCTTAGTTGCCGGTGTGTTGCACACTGACAAGCGCTCCAGCAGTGAGGGCTCTATTAGAGGCAATGGGAGGGCAACTGCAAGTTTCCTCTTGCGGTTGCTTGACCGCCCAGACTCAGCACAGCACGGAGAGCACAAGGCTCACAGGGCCCCTGGCTGGGGTCTGCAGCCCCACACACCGGAGGTGAACTCTGGGAGCACCCAGAAGGTGCCTGACAGACGTCATTTCCCTAGTGCTCTCCTCCCCAGCAGAGACGTGTGCAGGTGGTTGGGGCCTGCCCCTGCGTGTCTGGGCTCCTGTCCACAGCCCCAGCTCAGGGAAGCAGCTCCTGAGCCAAGACCTGTGGAAGCGCAGGGGGCCCCGCCTGGAAGCCTAGTTTACAGCATGCGGGAAGCGAGCCTCCTCGGGAGAAGAGAAGGCAGCCCAGCTGCGTGCGGCTGCAATCAGTACTTTGGCGGAGCCGAGTGCCCCTCCAGTAAGGCAGAGCTCCAGCTATGCTCAAAGGCCCGATTTTCAGAGTTGCTGGCGTCAGGCTGCTGTGCCCTGGGCGAGCCTTGCCCAGACTTGCGTCGCGTTAGGCTTCCAGTCCAGTAAGGAGGGGGCTGCGCGAGACTGGGAGATGCTACTGGCGCCTTCCTGGCCTCAGCTCCACTCCTGCCTTGCCTTTGCACCTAGTCCCCAGGCGTTCTTGTGGAGGGCTTAGTTGCCGGTGGGTTGCAGACTGCCAAGCGCTCCAGCAGTGAGGGTTCTATTAGTGGTAATGGGAGGGCAACTGCAGGGCTCCTCCAGCGGTTCCTTGACCGCCCAGACTCAGCACAGCACGGAGAGCACAAGGCTCACATGGCCACTGGCTGGGGTCTGCAGCCCCACACACGCGGAGGCTGACTCGGTGAGCGCCCAGAAGGTTCCAGACAGACGTCATTTCCCTAGTGCTCTCCTCCCCAGCAGAGACGTGTGCAGGTGGTTAGGGCCTACCCCTGCGTTTTTGGGCTCCCGTCCACAGCCCCAGCTCAGGGAAGCAGCTCCTGAGCCTAGACCTGTGGGAGGCGCAGGGGGTCCCGCCTGGAAGCCTAGTTTACAGCATGCGGGAAGCGAGTCTCCTCGGGAGAAGAGGAGCCAGCCCAGCTGCGTGCGGCTGCAATCACTGCTTTGGTGGAGCCGAGTGCCCCTCCAGTACGGCAGAGCTCCAGCTCTGCTCAGAGGCCCGATCTGGCAGAGTTGCTGGCGTGAGGCTGCTGTGCCGTGGGCGAGCCTTGCCCGGACTTGCCTCGCGTTAGGCTTCTAGTCCAGAAAGGAGCAGGCTGCGCGAGACTGGGAGATGCTACTGGCGCCTTCCTGGCCTCAGCTCCACTCCTGCCTTGCCTTTGCACCTAGTCCCCAGGCGTTCTTGTGGAGGGCTTAGTTCCGGTGGGATGCACACCGCCAAGCGCTCCAGCTTGAGGGCTCTATTAGAGGGAAAGTGAGGGCAACTGGAAGTCTATTCTTACGGTTGCTTGACCGCCCAGACTCAGCACAGCACGGAGAGTACAAGGCTTACAGGGCCCCTGGCTGGGGTCTGAAGTCCCACACACACGGAAGCTGACTCGGTGAGCGCGCAGAAGGTGCCGGAGAGACGTCATTTCCCTAGTGCTCTCCTCCCCAGCAGAGACGTGTGCAGTTGGTTTGGGCCTGCCCCTGCGTGTCTGGGCTCCCGTCCACAGCCCCAGCTCAGGGAACCAACTCCTGAGCCAAGACCTGTGGTAGGCGCAGGGGGCCCCGCCTGGAAGCCTAGTTTACAGCATGCGGGAAGCGAGCCTCCTCGGGAGAAGAGAAGGCAGCCCTGCTGTGTGCGGCTGCATTCACTGCTTTGGCGGAGCCGAGTGTGCCTCCACTGCGGCATAGCTCCAGCTCTGCTCAGAGGCCCCATCTGGCAGAGTCCTGTCGTAGGGCTGCTCTGCCCTGGGCGAGCCTTGCCCAGACTTGCCTCGAGGCTCTACTTCCAGTCCAGAAAGAAGCGGGCTGCGAGAGACTGGGAGATGCTACTGGCGCCTTCCTGGCCTCAGCTCCACTCCTGCCTTGCCTTTGCACCTAGTCCCCAGGTGTTCTTGTGGAGGGTTTAGTTGCCGGTGGGTTGCACACTTCCAAGCGCTCCAGCTTGAGGGCTCTATTAGAGGCAAAGTGAGGGCAACTGGAAGTCTATTCTTACGGTTGCTTGACCGCCCAGACTCAGCACAGCACGGAGAGTACAAGGCTCACAGGGCCCCTGGCTGGGGTCTGCAGCCCCACACACGCGGAGGGTGACTTGGGGAGCGCCCAGAAGGTGCCTGACACACGTCATTTCCCTAGTGCTCTCCTCCCCAGCAGAGACATGTGCAGGTGGTTGGGGCCTGCCCCTGCGTGTCTGGGCTCCCGTCCACAGCCCCACCTCAGGGAAGCAGCTCCTCAGCCAAGACCTGTGGGAGGTGCACTGGGCCCCGCCTGGAAGCCTAGTTTACAGCATGCAGGAAGCGAATCTCCTCGGGAGAAGAGGAGCCAGCCCAGCTGCGTGCGGCTGCAATCACTGCTTTGTCGGATACGAGTGCCCCTCCAGTACGGCAGAGCTCCAGCTCTGCTCAGAGGCCCGATCTCGCAGAGTTGCTGGCGTGAGGCTTCTCTGCCCAGGGCTAGATTTTCCCAGACTTGCCTCGCGGCTA
Organism: Capricornis sumatraensis; assembly: GCF_032405125.1. NCBI lineage: Eukaryota > Metazoa > Chordata > Mammalia > Artiodactyla > Bovidae > Capricornis > Capricornis sumatraensis. Next base: position 6,847,698 of record NW_027184615.1, on the reverse strand, counting down.
GGCTTCCAGTCCAGGAAGGAGCAGGCTGCGCGAGACAGGGAGATGCTACTGGCGCCTTCCTGGCCTCAGCTCCACTCCTGCCTTGCCTTTGCATCTATTCCCCATGCGTTCTTGTGGAGGGCTTAGTTGCCGGTGGGTTGCACACTGCCAAGCGCTCCCTCCGTGAGGGCTCTATTAGAGGCAAAGGGAGGGCTACTGCAAGTCGCCTCTTGCGTTTGCTTGACCGCCCAGACTCAGCACAGCACGGAAAGTACAAGGCTCACAGGGCCCCTGGCTGGGGTCTGCAGCCCCAAACACCGGAGGGGAACTCCGGGAGCGCCCAGAAGGTCCGTGACAGATGTCATTTCCCTAGTGCTCTCCTCCCCAGCAGAGACGTGTGCAGGTGGTTGGGGCCTGCCCTTGAGTGTATGGACTCCCTTCCACAGCCCCAGCTCAGGGAAGCAGCCCCTCAGCTAAGACCTCTAGGAGGCGCGGGGCGCCCCCGCCGGGAAGCCTAGTTTACAGCATGCCGGAAGCGAGCCTACTCAGTACAAGAGAAGGCAGCCCAGCTGCGTGCGGCTGCAATCAGTACTTTGGCGGAGCCGAGTGCTCCTCCAGTACGGCAGAGCTCCTTCTCTGCTCAAAGGCCCGATCTCTCAGAGTTGCTGGCGTGAGGCTGCTGTGCCCTGGGCGAGCCTTGCCCAGACTTGCCTCGCGTTAGGCTTCCAGTCAAGAGAGGAGGGGGCTGCGTGAGACTGGGAGATGCTACTGGCGCCTTCCTGGCCTCAGCTCCACTCCTGCCTTGCCTTTGCACCTAGTCCCCAGGCGTTCTTGTGGAGGGCTTAGTTGCCTGTGGGTTGCACAATGCCAAGCGCTCCAGGTGTGAGGGCTCTATTAGTGGTAATGGGAGGGCAATTGCAGGGCTCCTCCAGCGGTTGCTTGACCGCCCAGACTCAGCACAGCACGGAGTGCACAAGGCTCACAGGGCGCCTGGCTGTGGTCTGCAGCCCCACACACGCGAAGGCTGACTCCGTGAGCGCCCAGAAGTTGCCTGACAGACGTCATTTCCCTAGAGCTCTCCTCCCCAGCAGAGACGTGTGCAGGGTGTTAGGGCCTACCCCTGAGTTTCTGGGCTCCCGTCCACAGCCCCGGCTCAGGGAAGCAGCTCCTGAGCCAAGACCTGTGGGAGGCGCAGGGGGCCCCTCCTGGAAGTTTAGTTTACAGCATGCGGGAAGCGAGCATCCTTGGAAGAAGGGGAGGCAGCCCAGCGGCGTGCGGATGCAATCACTGCTTTGGCTTAGCCGAGTGCCCCTCCATTACGGCAGAGCTCCAGCTCTGCTCAGAGGCCCGATCTGGCAGAGTTGTTGGCGTGAGGCTGCTCTGCCCTTGGCGAACCTTGCCCCGACTTGCCTCGCGGCTAGGCTTCCAGTCCAGGAAGGAGCAGGCTGCGCGAGACTGGGAGATGCTACTGGCGCCTTCCTGGCCTCAGCTCCACTCCTGCCTTGCCTTTGCACCTAGTCCCCAGGCGTTCTTGTGGAGGGCTTAGTTGCCGGTGGGTTGCACACTGCCAAGCGCTCCAGCAGTGAGGGCTCTATTAGAGGCAATGGAAGGGCAACTGCAGGGCTCCTCCAGCGGTTCCTTGACCGCCCAGACTCAGCACAGCACGGAGAGCACAAGGCTCACAGGGCCCCTGGCTGGGGTCTGCAGCCCCACACACGCGGAGGCTGACTCGGTGAGCGCCCAGAAGGTGCCTGACAGACGTCATTTCCCTAGTGCTCTCCTCCCCAGCAGAGACGTGTGCAGGTAGTTAGGGCCTGCCCCTGCTATTCTGGGCTCCCGTCCACAGCCCCAGCTCAGGAAAGCAGCTCCTGAGCCAAGACCTGTGGGAGGCGCAGGGGGCCCTGCCTGGAAGCCTAGTTTACAGCATGCGGGAAGCGAGCCTCCTTGGGAGAAGGGGAGGCAGCCCAGCTGCGTGTGGCTGCATTCACTGCTTTGGCGGAGCCAAATGCGCCTCCAGTACGGCAGAGCTCCAGCTCTGCTCAGAGGCCTGATATGGCAGAGTTGCTGGCGTGAGGCTGCTCTGCCCTGGGTGAGCCTTGCCCAGACTTGCCGCACTTTAGGCTTCCAGTCCAGAAAGGAGCGGGCTGCGTGAGACTGGGAGATGCTACTGGCGCCTTCCTGGCCTCAGCTCCACTCCTGCCTTGCCTTTGCACCTAGTCCCCAGGCGTTCTTGTGGAGGGCTTAGTTGCCGGTGGGTTGCACACTGCCAAGCGCTCCAGCAGTGAGGGCTCTATTAGAGGCAATGGGAGGGCAACTGCAGGGCTCCTCCAGCGGTTGCTTGACCGCCCAGACTCAGCACAGCACGGAGAGCAGAAGGCTCACAGGACCCCTGGCTGGGGTCTGCAGCCCCACACACCTAAGGTGAACTCCGGGAGCGCCCAGAAGGTGCCTGAGTGCCGGCATTTCCCTAGTGCTCTCCTCCCAGGCAGAGAGGTGTGCATGTGGTTGGGGCCTGCCCCTGCGTGTCTGATCTCCCGTCCACAGCCCCAGCTCAGGGAAGCAGCTCCTGAGCCAAGACCTGTGGGAGGCGCAGGTGGCCCCGCCTGGAAGCCTAGATTACAGCATGCGGGAAGCAAGCCTCCTCCGGAGAAGAGAAGGCTGCCCTGCTGTGTGCGGCTGCATTCACTGCTTTGGCGCAGCCGAGTGCGCCTCCAGTACGGCAGAGCTCCAGCTCTGCTCAGAGGCCCGATCTGACAGAGTTGCTGGCGTTAGGCTGCTCTGTCCTGGGCGAGCCTTGCCCAGACTTGCCTCACACATAGGCTTCCAGTCCAGGAAGGAGCGGGCTGCGCGAGACTGGGAGATGCTCCTGGCGCTTTCCTGGCCTCAGCTCCACTCCTGCCTTGCCTTTGCACCTAGTCCCCAGGCGTTCTTGTGGAGGGCTTAGTTGCCGGTGGGTTGCACACTGCCAAGCGCTCCAGCAGTGAGGGCTCTATTAGAGGCAATGGGAGGGCAACTGCAGGGCTCCTCCAGCGGTTGCTTGACCGCCCAGACTCAGCACAGCACGGAGAGCACAAGGCTCACAGGGCCCCTGGCTGGGGTCTGCAGCCCCACACACCGGAGGTGAACTCCGGGAGCGCCCAGAAGGTGCCTGAGAGACGTCATTTCCCTAGTGCTCTCCTCCCCAGCAGAGACGTGTGCAGGTTGTTTGGGCCTGCCCCTGCGGGTCTGGACTCACGTCCACAGGCCCAGCTCAGGGAAGCAGCTCCTGAGCCAAGACATGTGGGAGGCGCAGGTGGCCCCGCCAGGAAGCCTAGTTGACAGCATGCGGAAAGCGAGCCTCCTCGGGAGAAGAGAAGGCAGCCCTGCTGTGTGCGGCTGCATTCACTGCTTTGGCGGAGCCGAGTGCGCCTCCAGTACGGCAGAGCTCCAGCTCTGCCCAGAGGCCTGATCTGGCAGAGTTGCTGGCGTGAGGCTGCTCTGCCCTGGGCGAGCATTGCCCAGACTTGCCTTGCGGCTAGGCTTCTAGTCCAGGAAGGAGCAGGCTGCGTGAGACTGGGAGATGCAACTGGCGCCTTCCTGGCCTCAGCTCCACTCCTGCCTTGCATTTGCACCTAGACCCCAGGCGTTCTTGTGGTGGGCTTAGTTGCCGGTGGGTTGCACACTTCCAAGAGCTCCAGCTTGAGGGCTCTATTAGAGGCAAAGTGAGGGCAAGTGGAAGTCTATTCTTACGGTTGCTTAACCGCCCAGACTCAGCACAGCACGGAGAGCACAAGGCTCACAGGGTCCCTGGCTGGGGTCTCCAGCCCCACACACGCGAATGCTGCCTCGGTGAGCGACCAGAAGGTGCCTGACAGAAGTCATTTCTCTAGTGCTCTTCTCCCCAGCAGAGACGTGTGCAGGTGGTTTGGGCCTGCCCCTGCGTGTCTGGGCTCCCGCCCACAGCCCCAGCTCAGTGTAGCAGCTCCTGAGCCAAGACCTTTGGTAGGCGCAGGGGGCGCCGCCTGGAAGCCTAGTTTACAGCATGCGGAATCGTGCCTCCTCCGGAGAAGAGGAGCCAACCGAGCTGCGTGCGGCTGCAATCACTGCTTGGGTGGAGCCGAGTGCGCCTCCAGTACGGCAGAGCTCCAGCTCTGCTCAGAGGGCCGATCTGGCATAGTGGCTGGCGTGAGGCTGCTGTGCCCTGGGCGAGCCTTGCCCAGACTTGCCTCGCGTTAGGCTTCCAGTCCAGAAAGGAGCGGGCTGCGTGAGACTGGGAGATGCTCCTGGCGTCTTCCTGGCCTCAGCTCCACTCCTGCCTTGCCTTTGCACCTAGTCTCCAGGCGTTCATGTGGAGGGCTTAGTTGCCGGTGAGTTGCACACTACCAAGCGCTCCAGCAGTGAGGGCTCTATTAGACGCAATGGGAGGGCAACTGCAGGGCTCCTCCAGCGGTTGCTTGACTGCCCAGACTAAGCACAGCACGGAGAGCACAAGGCTCACAGGGCCCCAGGCTGGGGTCTGCAGCCCCATACACGCGGAGGCTGACTCGGTGAGCGTCCAGGAGGTGCCTGACAGACGGCATTTCCCTAGTGCTCTCCTCCCCAGCAGAGACATATGCAGGTGGTTGGGGCCTGCCCCTGGGTGTCTGGGCTCCCGTCCACAGCCCCAGCTCAGGGAAGCAGCTCCTGAGCCAAGACCTGTTGGAGGCGCAGGGGCCCCCGCCTGGAAGCCCAGTTTACAGCATGGGGGAAGCGAGCCTCCTGGGAGAAGGGGAGGCAGCCCAGCTGCGTGCGGCTGCAATCACTGCTTTGGCGGAGCCGAGTGCCCTTCCAGTACGGCAGAGCTCCAGCTCTGCTCAGCGGCCTGATCTGGCAGAGTTGCTGGCGTGAGGCTGCTCTGCCCTGGGCGAGCCTTGCCCAGACTTGCCTCACGTTAGGCTTCCAGTCCAGAAAGGAGCGGCCTGCGTGAGACTGGGAGATGCTACTGGCGCCTTCCTGGCCTCAGCTCCACTCCTGCCTTGCCTTTGCAGCTAGTCCCCAGGCCTTCTTGTGGAGGGCTTAGTTGCCGGTGGGTTGCACACTGCCAAGCGTTCCAGCATTGAGGGCTCTATTAGAGGCAATGGGAGGGCAACTGCAGGGCTCCTCCAGCGGTTGCTTGACCGCCCAGACTCAGCACAGCACGGAGAGCACAAGGCTCACAGGGCCCCTGGCTGGGGTCTGCAGCCCCACACTCCGGAGGTGAACTCCGGGAGAGCCCAGAAGGTGCCTGAGATACGTCATTTCCCTAGTACTCTCCTTCCCAGCAGAGACGTGTGCAGGTGGTTGGGGCCTGCCCCTGCGTGTCTGGGCTCCCGTCCACAGCCCCAGCTCAGGGAAGCAGCTCCTGAGGCAAGACCTGTGGGAGGCGCGGGGGGCCTCGCCTGGAAGCCTAGTTTACAGCATGCGGGAAGCGAGCTTCCTCGGGAGAAAAGAAGGCAGCCCGGCTGCGTGCGGCTGCATTCACTGCTTGGGCGGAGCCGAGTGCGCTTCCAGTACGGCAGAGCTCCAGCACTGTTCAGAGGCCCGATATGGCAGAGTTGCTGGCGTGAGGCTGCTCTGCCCTGGGCGAGCCTTGCCCAGACTTGCCTCGCGTGGGCTTCCTGTCCAGGAAGGAGCGGGCTGCGCGAGACTGGGAGATGCTACTGGCGCTTTCCTGGCCTCAGCTCCACTCCTGCCTTGCATTTGCACCTAGACCCCAGGCGTTCTTGTGATGGGCTTAGTTGCCGGTGGGTTGCACACTTCCAAGAGCTCCAGCTTGAGGGCTCTATTAGAGGCAAAGTGAGGGCAAGTGGATGTCTATTCTTACGGTTGCTTAACCGCCCAGACTCAGCACAGCACAGAGAGCACAAGGCTCACAGGGCCCCTGGCTGGGGTCTGCAGCCCCACACACGCGGAGGCTGACTCGGTGAGCGCCCAGAAGGTGCCTGACAGACGTCATTTCCCTAGTGCTCTCCTCCCCAGCAGAGACGTGTGCAGGTGGTTGGGGCTTGCCCCTGCGTGTCTGGGCTCCCGTCCACAGCCCCAGCTCAGGGAAGCATCTCCTCAGCCAAGACCTGTAGGAGGCGCGGGGCGCCCCCGCCTGGAAGCCCAGTTAACAGCATGCGGGAAGCGACTCTCCTCGGGAGAAGAGGAGCCAGTCCAGCTGCGTGCGGCTGCATTCACTGCTTTGGTGGAGCCGAGTGCCCCTCCAGTGCAGCAGAGCTCCAGCTCTGCTCAGAGGTCCGATCTGGCAGAGTTGCTGGCTTGAGGCTGCTCTGCCCAGGGCGAGCTTTGCCCAGACATGCCTCGCGGCTAGGCTTCCAGTCCAGGAAGGAGCAGGCTGCGCGAGAGTACGAGATGCTACTGGCGCCTTCCTGGCCTCAGCTCCAGTCCTGCCTTGCCTTTGCACCTAGTCCCCAGGCGTTCTGGTGAAAGGCTTAGTTGCCGGTGTTTTGCACACTGCCAAGCGCTCCAGCCATGAGGGATCTATTAGAGGTAAAGGGAGGGCTACTGCAAGTCGCATCTTGCGTTTGCTTGACCGCCCAGACTCAGCACAGCACGGAAAGCACAAGGCTCACAGGGCCCCTGGCTGGGGTCTGCATCCCCATACATCGGAGGCGAACTCCGGGAGCACCCAGAAGGTGCCTGACAGACGTCATTTCCCTAGTTCTCTCCTCCCCAGCAGAGACGTGTGCAAGTGGTTGGGGCCTCCCCTTGAGTGTCTGGACTCCCTTCCACAGCCCCAGCTCAGGGAAGCAGCTCCTCAGCTAAAACCTGTAGGAGGAGCGGGGCGCCCCCACCTGGAAGCCTAGTGCACAGCATGCGGGAAGCGAGCCTCCTCGGTAGAAGAGAAGGCAGCCCAGTTGCGTGTGGCTGCAATCACTGCTTTGGCGGAGCCGAGTGCCCTTCCAGTACGGCAGAGCTCCAGCTCTGCTCAAAGGCCTGATCTGGCAGAGTTGCTTGCGTGAGGCTGCTGTGCCCTGGGCGAGTCTTGCCCAGACTTGCCTCGCGTAGGCTACCTGTTCAGAAAGGAGCGGGCTGCGAGAGACTGGGAGATGCTACTGGCGCCTTCCTGGCCTCAGCTCCACTCCTGCCTTGCCTTTGCACCTAGTCCCCAGGCGTTCTTGTGGAGGGGTTAGTTGCTGGTGGGTTGCCCACTGCCAAGCGCTCCAGCAGTGAGGGCTCTATTAGAGGCAATGGGAGCGCAACTGCATTGCTCCTCCAGCGGTTGCTTGACCGCCCAGACTCAGCACAGCACGGAGAGCACAAGGCTCACAGGGCCCCTGGCTGGGGTCTGCAGCCCCACACACGCGGAGGCTAACTCAGTTAGCGCCCAGAAGATGCCTGACAGACGTCATTTCCCTAGTGCTCTCCTCCCCAGTAGAGACGTGTGTAGGTGGTTGGGGCCTGCCCCTGCGTGTCTGGGTTCCCGTCCAAAGCCCCACCACAGGGAAGCAGCTCCTGAGCCAAGACCTGTGGGAGGCGCAGGGGGCCCCGCCTGGAAGCCTAGTTTACAGCATGCGGGAAGCGAGCCTCCTCGGGAGGAGAGAAGCAGCCCTGCTGTGTGCGGCTGCATTCACTGCTTTGGCGGAGCCGAGTGCGCCTCCAGTACGGCAGAGCTCCAGCTCTGATCAGAGTCCGGATCTCGCAGAGTTGCTGGTGTTAGGCTGCTCTGTCCTGGGTGAGCCTTGCCCAGACTTGCCTCGCACATAGGCTTCCATTCCAGGAAGGAGCGGGCTGCGCGAGACTGGGAGATGCTACTGGCGCCTTCCTGGCCTCAGCTCCACTCCTGCCTTGCATTTGCACCTAGTCCCCAGGCGTTCTTGTGGAGGGCTTAGTTGCCGGTGGGTTGCACACTGCCAAGCGCTCCAGCAGTGAGGGCTCTATTAGAGGCAATGGGAGGGCAACTGCAGGGCTCCTCCAGCGGTTGCTTGACCGCCCAGACTCAGCACAGCACGGAGAGCACAAGGCTCACAGGGCCCCTGGCCGGGGTCTGCAGCCCCACACACCGGATGTGAACTCCGGGAGCGCCCAGAAGGTGCCTGAGAGACGTCATTTCCCTAGTGCTCTCCTTCCCAGCAGAGACGAGTGCAGGTGGTTGGGGCCTGATCCTGCGTGTCTGGGCTCCCGTCCACAGCCCCAGCTCAGGGAAGCAGCTCCTGAGCCAAGACCTGTGGGAGGCGCAGGGGGCCCCGCCTGGAAGCCTAGTTTACAGCATGCGGGAAGCAAGCCTCCTTGGGAGAAGGTGAGGCAGCCCAGCTGCGTGCGGCTGCAATCACTGCTTTTGCGGATACGAGTGCCCCTCCATTACGGCAGAGCTCCAGCTCTGCTCAGAGGCCCGCTCTGGCAGAGTTGCTTGCGTGAGTCTGCTCTGCCCTGGGCGAGCCTTGCCCAGACTTGCCGCACGTTAGGCTTCCAGTCCAGATAGGAGCGGGCGGCGTGAAACTGGGAGATGCTACTGGCGCCTTCCTGGCCTCAGCTTCACTCCTGCATTGCCTTTGCACCTAGTCCCCAGGCGTTCTTGTGAAAGGCTTAGTTGCCGGTGGGTTGCACACTGCCAAGCGCTCCAGCCATGAGGGCTCTATTAGAGGCAAAGGGAGGGCTACTACAAGTCGCCTCTTGCGTTTGCTTGACCGCCCAAAATCTGCACAGCACGGAAAGCACAAGGCTCACAGGGCCCCTGTCTGGGGTCTGCAGCCCCACACACCGGTGGGGAACTCCGGGAGCGCCCAGAAGGTGCCTGACAGACGTCATTTCCCTAGTGCTCTCCTCCCCAGCAGAGACGTGTGCAGGTGGTTGGGGCCTGCCCTTGAGTGTCTGGACTCCCTTCCACAGCCCCAGCTCAGGGAAGCAGCTCCTCAGCTAAGACCTGTAGGATGCGCGGGGCGCCCCCGCCTGGAAGCCTAGTTTACAGCATGCCGGAAGCGAGCCTCCTCAGTACAAGAGCAGGCAGCCCAGCTGCGTGCGGCGGCAATCACTACTTTGGCAGAGCCGAGTGCCCCTCCAGTACGGCAGAGCTCCAGCTCTGCTCAAAGGCCCGATCTCTCAGAGTTGCTGGCGTGAGGCTGCTGTGCCCTGGGGGAGCCTTGCCCAGACTTGCCGCACGTTAGGCTTCCAGTCCAGAAAGGAGCGGGCTGGGCGAGACTGGGAGATGCTACTGGCGCATTCCTGGCCTCAGCTCCACTCCTGCCTTGTCTTTGCACCTAGTCCCCAGGCGTTCTTGTGGAGGGCTTAGTTGCCGGTGGGTTGCCAACTGCCAAGCGCTCCAGCAGTGAGGGCTCTATTAGAGGCAATGGGAGGGCAACTGGAAGTCAATTCTTACGGTTGCTTGAACGCCGAGACTCAGCTCAGCACGGAGAGCACAAGGCTCACAGGGCCACTGGCTGGGGTCTGCAGCCCCACACACGCGGAGGCTGCCTCCGTGAGCGCCCAGAAGGTGCCTGGCAGACGTCATTTCCCTAGTGCTCTCCTCCCCAGCAGAGACGTGTGCAGGTGGTTAGGGCCTGCCCCTGCGTTTCTGGGCTCCCGTCCAAAGCCCCAGCTCAGGGAAGCAGCTCCTCAGCCAAGACCTGTGGGAGGCGCAGGGGGCCCCGCCTGGAAGCCTAGTTTACAGCATGCGGGAAGCGAGCCTCCTTGGGAGAAGGGGAACCAGCCCAGCTGCGTGCGGCTGCAATCACTGCTTTGGCGGAGTCGAGTGCCCCTCCATTACGGCAGAGCTCCAGCTCTGCTCAGAGGCCTGATATGGCAGAGTTGCTGGCGTGAGGCTGCTCTGCCCTGGGTGAGCCTTGCCCAGACTTGCCGCACGTTAGGCTTCCAGTCCAGAACGGAGCGGGCTGCGTGAGACTGGGAGATGCTACTGGCGCCTTCCTGGCCTCAGCTCCACTCCTGCCTTGCCTTTGCACCTAGTCCCCAGGCGTTCTTGTGGAGGGCTTAGTTGCCGGTGGGTTGCACACTGCCAAGCGCTCCAGCAGTGAGGGCTCTATTAGAGGCAATGGGAGGGCAACTGCAGGGCTCCTCCAGCGGTTGCTTGACCGCCCAGACTCAGCACAGCACGGAGAGCACAAGGCTCACAGGACCCCTGACTGGGGTCTGCAGCCCCACACACCTGAGGTGAACTCCGGGAGCGCCCAGAAGGTGCCTGAGTGCCGGCATTTCCCTAGTGCTCTCCTCCCAGGCAGAGACGTGTGCATGTGGTTGGGGCCTGCCCCTGCGTGTCTGATCTCCCGTCCACAGCCCCAGCTCAGGGAAGCAGCTCCTGAGCCAAGACCTGTGGGAGGCGCAGGGGGCCCCGCCTGGAAGCCTAGTTTACAGCATGCGGGAAGCAAGCCTCCTCCGGAGAAGAGAAGGCAGCCCTGCTGTGTGCGGCTGCATTCACTGCTTTGGCGCAGCCGAGTGCGCCTCCAGTACGGCAGAGCTCCAGGTCTGCTCAGAGGCCCGATCTGACAGAGTTGCTGGCGTTAGGCTGCTCTGTCCTGGGCGAGCCTTGCCCAGACTTGCCTCACACATAGGCTTCCAGTCCAGGAAGGAGCGGGCTGTGCGAGACTGGGAGATGCTCCTGGCGCCTTCCTGGCCTCAGCTCCACTCCTGCCTTGCCTTTGCACCTAGTCCCCAGGCGTTCTTGTGGAGGGCTTAGTTGCCGGTGTGTTGCACACTGGCAAGCGCTCCAGCAGTGAGGGCTCTATTAGAGGCAATAGGAGGGCAACTGCAGGGCTCCTCCAGCGGTTGCTTGACCGCCCAGACTCAGCACAGCACGGAGAGCACAAGGCTCACAGGGCCCCTGGCTGGGGTCTGCAGCCCCACACACCGGAGGTGAACTCCGGGAGCGCCCAGAAGGTGCCTGAGAGACGTCATTTCCCTAGTGCTCTCCTCCCCAGCAGAGACGTGTGCAGGTTGTTTGGGCCTGCCCCTGCGGTTCTGGACTCACGTCCACAGGCCCAGCTCAGGGAAGCAGCTCCTGAGCCAAGACATGTGGGAGGCGCAGGTGGCCCCGCAAGGAAGCCTAGTTTACATCATGCGGGAAGCGAGCCTCCTCGGGAGAAGAGAAGGCAGCCCTGCTGTGTGCGGCTGCATTCACTGCTTTGGCGGAGCCGAGTGCGCCTCCAGTACGGCAGAGCTCCAGCTCTGCTCAGAGGCCTGATCTGGCAGAGTTGCTGGTGTGAGGCTGCTCTGCCCTGGGCGAGCATTGCCCAGACTTGCCTCTCGGCTAGGCTTCTAGTCCAGGAAGGAGCAGGCTGCGCGAGACTGGGAGATGCTACTGGCGCCTTCCTGGCCTCAGCTCCACTCCTGCCTTGCATTTGCACCTAGACCCCAGGCGTTCTTGTGGTGGGCTTAGTTGCCGGTGGGGTGCACACTTCCAAGAGCTCCAGCTTGAGGGCTCTATTAGAGGCAATGTGAGGGCAACTGGAAGTCTATTCTTACGGTTGCTTGACCGCCCAGACTCAGCACAGCACGGAGAGCACAAGGCTCACAGGGCCCCTGGCTTGGGTCTGCAGCCCCACACACACGGAGGCTGACTCGGTGAGCGCCCAGAAGGTGCCTGACAAACGTCATTTCCCTAGTGCTCTCCTCCCCAGCAGAGACGTGTGCAGTTGGTTGGGGCCTGCCCCTGCGTGTCTGGGCTCCCGTCCACAGCCCCAGCTCAGGGAAGCAGCTCCTGAGCCAAGAACTGTGGGAGGTGCAGGGGGCCCCGCCTGGAAGCCTAGATTACAGCATGTGGGAAGCGAGCCTCCTCGGGAGAAGAGAAGGCAGCCCTGCTGTGTGCGGCTGCATTCACTGCTTTGGCGGAGCCGAGTTCGCCGCCAGTACGGCAGAGCTCCAGCTCTGCTCAGAGGCCCGATCTGGCAGAGTTGCTGGCGTGAGGCTGCTCTGCCCTGGGCGCGCCTTGGCCAGACTTGCCTCGCGGCTAGGCTTCCAGTCCAGGAAGGAGCAGGCTACGCGAGACTGGGAGATGCTACTGGCGCCTTCCTGACCTCAGCTCCACTCCTGCCTTGCCTTTGCACCTAGTCCCCAGGCGTTCTTGTGGAGGGCTTAGTTGCCGGTGGGTTGCACACGGCCAAGAGCTCCAGCAGTGAGGGCTCTATTAGAGGCAATGGGAGGGCAACTGCAGGGCTCCTCCAGCCGTTGCTTGACCGCCCAGACTCAGCACAGCACGGAGAGCACAAGGCTCACAGGGCGACTGGCTGGGGTCTGCAGCCCCACACACGCGGAGGCTGACTCGGTGAGCGCCCAGAAGGTGCCTGACAGACGTCATTTCCCTAGTGCTCTCCTCCCCAGCAGAGACGTGTGCAGGTGGTTGGGGCCTGCCCCTGCGTGTCTGTGCTCCCGTCCACAGCCCCAGCTCAGGGAAGCAGCTCCTCAGCCAAGACCTGTAGGAGGCGCGGAGCGCCCCCGCCTGGAAGCCTAGTGCACAGCATGCGGGAAGAGAGCCTCCTCGCGAGAAGAGAAGGCAGCCCTGCTGTGTGCGGCTGCATTCACTGCATTGGCGGAGCCGAGTGTTCCTCCAGTACGGCAGAGCTCCAGCTCTGCTCAGAGGCTCGATCTGGCAGAGTTGCTGGCGTGAGACTGCTCTGCCCTGGGCGAGCCTTGCCCAGACTTGCCTCGCGGCTAGGCTTCCAGTCCAGAAAGGAGCGGGCTCCGCGAGACTGGGAGATGCTACTGGTGCCTTCCTGGCCTCAGCTCCACTCCTGCCTTGCCTTTGCACCTAGTCCCCAGGCCTTCTTGTGGAGGGCTTAGTTGCCGGTGGATTGCACACTGCCAAGCGCTCCAGCTTGAGGGCTCTGTTAGAGGCAAAGTGAGGGCAACTGGAAGTCTATTCTTACGGTTGCTTGACCGCCCAAACTCAGCACAGCACGGAGAGCACAAGGCTCACAGGGCCCCTGGCTGGGGTCTGCAGCCCCACACACGCGGAGGCTGACTCGGTGAGCGCCCAGAAGGTGCCTGAAAGAAGTCTTTTCCCTAGTGCTCTCCTCCCCAGCAGAGACGTGTGCAGGTTGTTGGGGCCTGCCCCTGCGTGTCTGGGCTCCTGTCCACAGCCCCAGCTCAGGGAAGCAGCTCCTCAGCCAAGACCTGTTGGAGGCGCGGGGAGCCCCTGCCTGGAAACCTAGTGCACATCATGCGGGAAGCGAGCCTCTTCAGGAGAAGAGAAGGCAGCCCTTCTGTGTGCGGCTGCGTTCACTGCTTTGCCGGAGCGGAGTGCGCCTCCAGTACAGCAGAGCTCCAGCTCTGCTCAGAGGCCCGATCTGGCAGAGTTGCTGGCGTGAGTCTGCTCTGCCCTGGGCGAGCCTTGCCCAGACTTGCTGCGGCTAGGCTTCCAGTCCAGGAAGGCGCAGGCTGTGCGAGACTGGGAGATGCTACTGGCGCCTTCCTGGCCTCAGCTCCACTCCTGCCTTGCCTTTGCACCTAGTCCCCAGGCGTTCTTGTGGAGGGCTTAGTTGCCGGTGGGTTGCACACTGCCAAGCGCTCCAGCAGTGAGGGCTCTATTAGAGGAAATGGGAGGGCAACTGCAGGGCTCCTCCAGCGGTTGCTTGACCGCCCAGACAGCACAGCACGGAGAGCCCAAGGCTCACAGGGCCCCTGGCTGGGGTCTGCAGCCCCACACACCGGAGGGGAATTCCGGGAGCGCCCAGAAGTTCCCAGACAAACGTCATTTTCCTAGTGCTCTCCTCCCCAGCAGATACGTGGGCAGGTGGTTGGGGCCTGCCCTTGAGTGTCTGGACTCCCTTCCACAGCCCCAGCTCCGGGAAGCAGCTCCTCAGCTAAGACCTGTAGGAGGCGCGGGGCGCCCCCGCCGGAAAGCCTAGTTTACAGCATGCCGGAAGCGAGCCTCCTCAGTACAAGAGAAGGCAGCCCAGCTGCGAGCGAATGCAATCAGTACTTTGGCGGAGCCGAGTGCCCATCCAGTACAGCAGAGCTCCAGCTCTGCTCAAAGGCCCGATCTCTCATAATGCTAGCGTGAGCCTCCTGTGCCCTGGGCGAGCCTTGCCCAGACTTGCCTCGTGTAGGCTTCCTGTCCAGAATGGAGCGGGCTGCGCGAGACTGGGAGATGCTACTGGCGCCTTCCTGGCCTCAGCTCCACTCCTGCCTTGCCTTTGCAGCTTGTCCCCAGGCGTTCTTGTGGACGGCTTAGTTGCCGGTGGGTTGCACACTGCCAAGCGCTCCAGCAGTGAGGGCTCTATTAGAGGCAATGGGAGGGCAACTGCAGGGCTCCTCCAGCGGTTGCTTGACCGCCCAGACTCAGCACAGCACGGAGAGCACAGGCTCACAGGGCCCCTGGCTGGCGTCTGCAGCCCCACATTCCGAAGGTGAACTCCGGGAGAGGCCAGAAGGTGCCTGAGAGACGTCATTTCCCTAGTACTCTCCTTCCCAGCAGAGACGTGTGCAGGTGGTTGGGGCCTGCCCCTGCGTGTCTGGGCTCCCGTCCACAGCCCCAGCTCAGGGAAGCAGCTCCTGAGTCACGACCTGTGGGAGGCGCTGGGGGCCTCGCCTGGAAGCCTAGTTTACAGCATGCGGGAAGCGAGCCTCCTCGGGAGAAGAGAAGGCAGCCCGGCTGCGTGCAGCTGCATTCACTGCTTGGTCGGAGCCGAGTGCGCTTCCAGTACGGCAGAGCTCCAGCTCTGCTCAGAGGCCCGATCTGGCAGAGTTGCTGGCGTGAGGCTGCTCTGCCCTGGGCGAGCCTTGCCCAGACTTGCCTCGCGTAGGCTTCCTGTCCAGAAAGGAGCGGGCTGCGCGAGACTTGGAGATGCTACTGGCGCCTTCCTGGCCTCAGCTCCACTCCTGCCTTGCCTTTGCACCTAGTCCCCAGGCATTCTTGTGGACGGCTTAGTTGTCGGTGTGTTGCACACTGCCAAGCGCTCCAGCAGTGAGGGCTCTATTAGAGGCAAAGGGAGGGCAACTGCAAGTTTCCTCTTGCGGTTGCTTGACCGCCCAGATTCAGCACAGCACGGAGAGCCCAAGGCTCACAGGGCCCCTGGCTGGGGTCTGCAGCCCCACACACGCGGAGACTGACTCGGTGAGCGCCCAGAAGGTGCCTGACAGACGTCATTTCGCTAGTGCTCTCCTCCCCAGCAGAGACGTGTGCAGGTGCTTGGGGCCTGCCCCTGCGTGTCTGGGCTCCCGTCCACAGCCCCAACTCAGGGAAGCAGCTCCTGAGCCAAGACCTGTGGGAGGCGCAGGGGGCCCTGCCTGGAAGCCTAGTTTACAGCATGCTGGAAGCGAGCCTCCTCGGGAGAAGAGAAGGCAGCCCTGCTGCGTGTGGCTGCATTCACTGCTTTGGCGAAGCCGAGTGCGCCTCCAGTACGGCAGAGCTCCAGCTCTGCTCAGAAGCCCGATCTGGCAGAGCTGCTGGCGTGAGGCTGCGCTGCCCTGGGCGAGTCTTGCCCAGACTTGCCTCGCGGCTAGGCTTCCAGTCCAGGAAGGAGCAGGCTGCGCGAGACTGGGAGATTCTACTGGCGCCATCCTGGCCTCCGCTCCACTCCTGCCTTGCCTTTGCACCTAGTCCCCAGGCGTTCTTGTGGAGGGCTTAGTTGCCGGTGGGTTGCACACTGCCAAGCGCTCCAGCAGTGAGGGCTCTATTAGAGGCAATGGGAGGGCAACTGCAGGGCTCCTCCAGCGGTTGCTTGACCGCCCAGACTCAGCACAGCACGGAGAGCACAAGGCTCACAGGGCCCCTGGCTGGGGTCTGCAGCCCCACACACCGGAGGGGAATTCCGGGAGCGCCCAGAAGGTGCCAGACAGACGTCATTTTCCTACTGCTCTCCTCCCCAGCAGAGACGTGTGCAGGTGGTTGGGGCCTGCTCTTGAGTGTCTGGACTCCCTTCCACAGCCCCAGCTCAGGGAAGCAGCTCCTCAGCTAAGACCTTTAGGAGGCGCGGGGCGCCCCCGCCGGGAAGCCTAGTTTACAGCATGCCGGAAGCGAGCCTCCTCAGTAGAAGAGAAGGCAGCCCAGCTGCGTGCGGATGCAATCAGTACTTTGGCGGAGCCGAGTGCCCCTCCAGTACGGCAGAGCTCCAGCTCTGCTCAAAGGCCCGATCTCTCATAGTTGCTGGCGTGAGCCTCCTGTGCCCTGGGCGAGCCTTGCCCAGACTTGCCTCGCGTTAGGCTTCCAGTCCAGAAAGGAGCGGGCTGCGCGAGACTGGGAGATGCTACTGGCGCCTTCCTGGCCTCAGCTCCACTCCTGCCTTGCCTTTGCACCTAGTCCCCAGGCGTTCTTCTGGAGGGCTTAGTTGCCGGTGGGTTGCACACTGCCAAGCGCTCCAGCAGTGAGGGCTCTATCAGAGGCAAAGGGAGGGCTTCTGCAAGTCGCCTCTTGCGTTTGCTTGACCGCCCTGACTCAGCACAGCACGGAAATCACAAGGCTCACAGGGCCCCTGGCTGGGGTCTGCAGCCCCACACACCAGAGGCGAACTCCGGGAGCGCCCAGAAGTTGCCTGAAAGACGTCATTTCCCTAGTGCTCTCCTCCCCAGCAGAGACGTGTGCAGGTGGTTGGGGCCTTCCCCTGCGTGTCTGGGCTCCCGTCCACAGCCCCAGCTCAGGGAAGGAGTTCCTGAGCCAAGACCTGTGGGAGGCGCAGGGGGCCCCGCCTGGAAGCCTAGTTTACAGCATGCGGGAAGCGAGCCTCCTCGGGAGAAGAGAAGGCAGGCCGGCTGCGTGCTGCTGCATTCACTGCTTGGGCGGAGCCGAGTGCGCTTCCAGTACGGCAGAGCTCCAGCACTGCTCAGAGGCCCGATCTGGCAGAGTTGCTGGCGTGAGGCTGCTCTGCCCTGGGAGAGCCTTGCCCAGACTTGCCTCGCACATAGGCTTCCAGTCTAGAAAGGAGCAGGCTGCGCGAGACTGGGAGATGCTACTGGCGCCTTCCTGGACTCAGCTCCACTCCTGCCTTGCCTTTGCACCTAGTCCCCAGGCGTTCTTCTGGAGGGCTTATTTGCCGGTGGGTTGCACACTGCCAGGCGCTCCAGCAGTGAGGGCTCTATTAGAGGCAATGGGAGGGCAACTGCAGGGCTCCTCCAGCGGTTGCTTGACCGCCCAGACTCAGCACAGCACGGAGAGCCCAAGGCTCACAGGGCCCCTGGCTGGGGTCTGCATCCCCACACACGCGGAAGCTGACTCGGTGAGTGCCCAGAAGGTGCCTGACAGACGTCATTTCCCTAGTGCTCTCCTCCCCAGCAGAGACGTGTGCAGGTGCTTGGGGCCTGCCCCTGCGTGTCTGGGCTCCCGTCCACAGCCCCAGCTCAGGGAAGCAGCTCCTGAGCCAAGACCTGTGGGAGGCGCAGAGGGCCCCTCCTGGAAGCCTAGTTTACAGCATGCGGGAAGCGAGCCTCCTCGGGAGAAGAGAAGGCAGCCCTGCTGCGTGCGGCTGCAATCACTGCTTTGGCGGAGCCAAGTGCGCCTCCAGTACGGCAGAGCTCCAGCTCTGCTAAGAGGCCCGATCTGGCAGAGCTGCTGGCGTGAGGCTGCTCTGCCCTGGGCGAGCCTTGCCCAGACTTGCCTCGCGGCTAGGCTTCCAGTTCAGGAAGGAGCATGCTGTGCAAGACTGGGAGATGCTACTGGCGCCTTCCTGGCCTCAGCTCCACTCCTGCCTTGCCTTTGCACCTAGTCCCCAGGCGTTCTTGTGGAGGGTTTAGTAGCCTGTGTGTTGCACACTGCCAAGCGCTCCAGCAGTGAGGGCTCTATTAGAGGCAAATGGAGGGCTACTGCAAGTCGCCTCTTGCGTTTGCTTTTCCGCCCAGACTCAGCACAGCACGGAAAGCACAAGGCTCACAGGGCCCCTGGCTGGGGTCTGCAGCCCCACACACCGGAGGCGAACTCCGGGAGCACCCAGAAGGTGCCTGACAGACGTCATTTCCCTAGTGCTCTCCTCCCCAGCAGAGACGTGTGCAGGTGGTTGGGGCCTGCCCTTGAGTGTCTGGACTCCCTTCCACAGCCCCAGCTCAGGGAAGCAGCTCCTCAGCTAAGCCTTGTAGGAGGAGCGGGGCGCCCCCGCCTGGAAGCCTAGTGCACAGCATGCGGGAAGCGAGCCTCCTCGGTAGAAGAGAAGGCAGCCCTGCTGTGTGCGGCTGCATTCACTGCTTTGGCGGAGCCGAGTGCGCCTCCAGTACAGCCGAGCTCCAGCTCTGCTCAGAGGCCCGATCGGGCAGAGTTGCTGGCGTGAGGCTGCTCTGCCCTCTGCGAGCCTTGCCCAGACTTGCCTCTCGGCTAGGCTTCCAGTCCAGCAAGGAGCAGGCTGCGCGATACTGGGAGATGCTACTGGCGCCTTCCTGGCCTAAGCTCCACTCCTGCCTTGCCTTTGCACCTAGTCCCCAGGCGTTCTTGTGGAGGGCTTAGTTGCCGGTGGGTTGCACACTGCCAAGCGCTCCAGCAGTGAGGGCTCTATTAGAGGCAAAGGGAGGGCAACTGCAAGTCTCTTGCGGTTGCTTGACCGCCCAGACTCAGCACAGCACGGAGAGCACAAGGCTCACAGGGCCCCTGGCTGGGGTCTGCAGCCCCACACACCAGAGTCGAACTTCGGGAGCGCCCAGAAGGTACCTGACTGTCGTCATTTCCCTCGTGCTCTCCTCCCCAGAAGAGAGGTGTGCATGTGGTTGGGGCCTGCACTTGCGTCTCTGAGCTCCTGCCCACAACCCAGCTCAGGGGATGCAGACCCTAAGCCAAACCTGCAGGAGGCGAGGGTCGGCTCGCCTGGAAGCGGAGTGCACAGCATGTGGGGAATCGAGCCTCCTCGGAGGTAGATGAGACAGCATAGCCCCGTGGCGCTACAAGCCCTGGTTGGTCAGAGTCAAGTGCTCCTCCTCTAGGGCATAGCTCCAGGTCTGCTCAGAGGCCCGATCTGGCAGAGTTCCTGGAGCGAGGCTGCTCTGCCCTGGGCGAGCCTTTCCGAGACGTGCCTCGCTGCTAGACTCTTGCCCATGAAGGAGCAGGCTGTGCGAGGCTGGTATATCCCACGGGCACCTTCCTTGCCTCAGCTCTGATCCTGCCTTGCCTTTGCAGGTAGGCCCCAAGCGTCCTTGGGGAGGAGTTAGGGGCCGGTGGGTTCCACATTGCCACGGGCTAGAGCAGTGAGAGCTCTGTCAGAGGGAATGGAAGGGCAACTGCTTGGCTCCTTCAGTTGTTGCTTGGCTGCCCAGACATGTGCCGCACGGAGAGCACCATACACCTAGGGCCCCTGGCTGGGATCTGCAGTCCCCAGACTCGGAGACTCACTCCGTGGGCGCCCTGCAGGTGCCTGACAGATGTATATTCCCTAGCGCTCTCGTCCCCAGCAGAGACGTGTGCAGGTGGTTGGGGCCTGCCCCTGCGTGTCTGGGCTCCCGCCCACAGCCCCAGCTCAGGGGAAGCAGCCCCTGAGGTAAGACCTGTAGGAGAAGCAGGAGGCCCCTGCCTGGAAGCCAAGTGCGCAGCATGAGGGGAAACGAGCCTCCTCGGGGGAAATGAGGCAGCCCAACCGCGTGCAGCTGCAAGCCCAGTTTGGGCGGAGTCGAGTGCGCCTCCACTACTGCAGAGCTGCAGCTCTGCTCAGAGGCCCGATCTGGCAGAGTTCCTGGCGTGAGGCTGCTCTGCTCTGGGCGAGCGTTGCCCAGACTTGCCTCGCTGCTAATGTTAGTTCCCAGGAAGGAGCAGGCTGCGCGAGGCTCGGAGACACCACTGGCGCCTTCCTGGCCTCAGCTCCGCTCCTGCCTTGCCTTTGCACCTAGGCCGCAGGCGTCCTTGTGGAGGTTTTAGGGGCTGGTGTGTTTCACACTGCCAAGGGCTCCAGCAGTGAGAGCTCTGTTCGAGGGAAGCGAAGGGTATATTTGGAGTACAATCCTTTATCAGATATGAGGCCCACACCCTCAGCCTGAACCCTCACCCCGAACCCTGACCCTCACCCACACCCTCACCCTGAACCCTCACGCCTCACCCCTCACCCTAACAAGTTGGGGGGCTCTTCCCCAAACTCTAACCTTAACCCTACTGCCGGGGTCCAGCCCCAGTGGATCCAGGGTGATTTGAAGTTGGGGGCGGAGCCGGCGTCTTTAGAAAAATACATATTTAATCACAGATATAGAGAGATTAGAAATGGTTAGTGCAGTAGGAAGATTAGTGAAGAAAAGGAGGCTGAATAACTTAGATTACGTGGAATAGCATCCATGCTCCAGATGGGAATTCAGCCAGAAAAATGGGAGCAAGAAAGAAGTGACATGGGGGAATCAGTCTTTCCGGAAACTGATCCGATTTCTTTATTTTTGGGTTTGCTTATATACCTTTTGTTACACATAGGGATGAATACAGAGTCACGTGGGGGTCAGCAGTCCTGACCTTTATCAAAATCAGGTGCTTCACATAAATGTATAAAAAAGGTCTTAGGGATACTACATCATCTTCTGGCCATGAGTGAGACCTGCTGACATTTTATGATCCTTTCTTTCTGATAACCAAAAAACTTATTTTTTCCAAGTGTGTTTTTTCTCAAACCAGGCACCACCCTCCAAATAAAGCTGCATTCCTATAGGGTGTGGGTGTAGTGAGTTACAATCAAGAAAGGAATTTACTTAACCCAAGGTTAACAGGATTCATCTTAAAGGTTAATACTTATTTCTCCTATATGTTAGTTATATTCATTAGAAGGGTAGGGAACATGGAGATTTAGCAGCAAACATCAGCCCAACAAATGAAAATCCTTTCACCAATGCTCCCCTTAAGATCTATTTAGTCTTAAGATATGATAAAGTTACATTCTTACATAGCAAGGATACAGTGATTTGTAGCAAAGTCCAGTGGTCTATTACAAAAGAGAAAATCCATTAGCTAAAAAGTCTAGTATTGCTAACATCAAAAACGACTGTATTTCCTTTTCTATATTCCAAATACATTGATTAATATATTCCCAAGTGCCTAAGGATATGGAGGCCTGGCGGCAATCATTGACTCAACAAGAAGAAAAAGCCCTATGCTAATTAAGACTCTCCAAAACTCTGTGCTGTTTATGGTTAAGAGGTAGTAAACAATCATGTGGCAGGAGTATGGATAATCCTGTCACACATGCTAGTCTGTCAGCAGAGAGGTTTGACCTGAGACATCCTTGTCCCACCCAGAGCAGGGAATTAGCAGCAATTATTGACACAACAAATGAAAAAACCCTTCACCAATATAATTCCTAACCAACCCATTATACTAATAATTTCTAACTCCCCAAAATAATTTGCCTTTAGTAAGTCTAAAACATCTCGTGCCTCTCAGATTGGGAGGCTGTAAATCACATGTGGCTGGACTAACCTAAACAGGTGGGCTAGATAACCTTCAGAGCAGTCCGGAAGCTGAAACACTCTTGTCACGCCCAAGAATTTTTATTGCCTTGGAGCTGCAGGTTTACTCCTTCTCCGAGAGAAACGGTTATTGGGGAGAGCCCCCTGTAAAGTCAGAGGTGTAGGTGAGAGCATAAAACAGAGTCTGGTTTTGGGGTAGATGCTCAGGAACAGGGGGTTTCCTGAGGCTTGATCACGCCTTTGCATATGCCAAGCCTTCTTCCTCATGACCTTTGCCATGGGCGGAGTTCCTCACGCTGGCCCCCGACACCCTATCCACACCCTAAACCTAACCCACATCATAGTCACGCCCTCAACCCTATACTTACCCTTGAAGCACGTACCCGCCTCATCTTCATTTTTGACACTTCCCATGCATAACAAAAGACAAGGTCGTAATGTTTCAAACATGGATCCAAGACCCATTATCCACATAAAAAGAATATACATACTCTGATCACATCATTTAAATCTCTTGCATCACCAAAATACCTCTCCACCACGTATCCAATCGCCATTGATGGATCACATCTATCTCATACATTTCATAACTTAGCAATCAAATACGCAGCAGTAATCTGGGTAATTATATACACAAGATATATTTATACCATAAATATTTCAACACATTCCACTTTCTACGATGAATTCAATCTTCACAAAAGTAGGATGAACAGCACCTGTTTCCACTAGGATCCATATCATTGCACAAAGTGACAGTGAGCGTGAAAATCTTAATGATGACCACCAGTAAGAAGGTCAGCACGGTTGATATCACAGATTTTTCAGTGTTCCAATACAAGTTCTACCCAAATCCATAAGGAGAGACGTACGCATAGGAAACTACACATTGAAAGCAAGTCTATTGAGATAAATATTGGACATCAATTGTGTGAATCTTTAAGGCATAACTGCAGACATGCTTCAGACATTCTTCAAATTCATAAAATGACAACAAAGTATGGCTATGTACAATCCATTCGGTTTTATAAACCACTCATGAATAACCTCACAAGCCATTGAAAACCAGATGACAATTTCAAATAGCTTTGATCTACAAACAAGGCTGTAAGACAGAAAGTCAAAATCGAAATACATGAAGTAAATCCTCAATAGACAGGAAAACATCCCATGGTAGTGAAGTCAATTAACATTAGTTATTAGGGCTTTCATGCACAGACTCATTTCCGATCGATGTGATCTCAATTCATATTTGGCAAAATATACGAAAGCTGATCTTAACAGTCATATTATTTTTCTTTGTACCCCTAAAAAGAAAAATGAACATGAAACACTAAATTAAACTTGGAGACTCACATTTCCCAATCGGTATACAAAGCAACGGCATGTCAAACTTTCTAATTCACATATGCATTTAAATGAAATTGGATGAAATACCCCTAAATTAACACATACTTCTATGCCCAATGTTTCACAAGGCAGAAAACACTCAATGAATGAAACTGAGAGGGTAACCGCAAGGAAGGCCAGGGGTCTCCAAAGGGAGGAAACGGGGTGCAAGTGTCAGACAGTTGTTATCTGTCACTTCCCAGGCAGGAGGAAACAAGCTGTTCTCTTTCTTCCCCTTCTCGATACAAATTTAAAAAGAGGTTTTCTCTTACAATTCTGTGTTGCTATAATGACACCTGGTTCCACCTGAACTTCACTTTTCTCATACTTTGAGCTGACCAAGGCATTTTTCTTATGGAAAGGTTTGCCTTAAGCTATGTGAATGTACTATGTATTTACCCTAGACTCTATCTTCAAGGAGGTTCTGCCTAAAGGCTCAGAACTGACTTGACAAACCAATTAGCTTTACTCATACATGGTTCTCCTGATCTATGTGAATGAAGCTATCTATTTGCTCATATCAATCATTTTATGGCCCAGGATGACTGACCTGGTGCCACGGTCATCTCCATATATCTTGTGGGTGAGGGGTCTGCTGCCATTCCTTTCTCTAATGAGTAGACTGCTAGTAGCTAGATAACATGCAGCTAAAGATGAGTAGGGGGCACTCTTTCTGCCCCCTTCTGATGTCTATGTCAGAAGCTTTCTCTCTTTTATACTTTCATAAAACGTTGCGACACAAAAGCTCTGAGTGATCAAGCCTCATCACTGGCCCCGGGTTGAATTCTTCCTCTAAGGAGCCCAAGAATTCAAGCATCTTTCCTGGTTAGACAACAACCTTTAAAAACAATGGTCTTTTCAAAAAAAAATGATGATAAGTGATGAGTATGCAGATGTCTACGAATGAAATGGGACCCATATGTCAAACCACATAAAAATATATCTTCCCTCAACATACATATAACACAATCAGGCCTTCATATGCATCGATTCGCCAACTATCAACTCATACAAATATGGATGTAAAATATCACAATACATTCCAAAGTTGAAAAGTGATGGATATTGACTTTCGCCCGCTGGTGATTCTTTTTATGTCATCTCCATTATATTAGCTATGACAATGAAGCATGTGCTGTGCTAAGTCACTTACATTGTGTCCAACTCTTTGGGATCATATGGACTAGGCCCCACCAGGCTCCTCTCTCCATGAGATTCTCTAGGCAAGGATACTGGAGTGGGTTGCCATGCTCTCCCTCAGGAGATCTTCCTGCCCCAGGGATCGAATCCATATCTCCTATGTCTCCTGCATGGGTATGTTCCGCATGTTCTTTACCACTAGAACCACCTGGGAAGCCCCAAGACACATGAACATCAGTGGATTTGGGGATCCACGGGCCATATACAGAACCATTCCTCCAACAAAACTGAAGAATGACTTTAAAATCTCAAACAAAACATGAGTGTATGTGTTCACAAACTTCACGGAGCAAGGGTTTCTTCGATCTGAAAACTGGCATCGATGAAGGATTGTGTGAAGAATGCTTCCAAGTCTATTTGGCAAACACAACCTAAGTTGGCTATATTTAGTCCTCAGATGAATGGAATGTCATGAGTACTGGTCGTTTCAAATAAGTAGCATGTGAAGCTGTTTACACTTATTGGGATGCGTGGTAGGCCACATTCACACATTTCAGTAGCATTGGTGCCAAAACGATACATTTCTCAGGGGAAGCTTCTACATGGACTCTTGGGATCAGAGCTCTAACTCATACACACATGCTTTTCCTTTTAAAATGATCCTGCATGATACGCAAACAAAACACTGGATGAACACCTAGACGGTGAGCTCTGTACTAAATGATTTTAAAGCCAGTAGATGGAATGAGCTCATGAGGAAGACTACAAACGAGTCATCTTCTTCAACTTGGTCAAACTGCTCATAGTCATACAGGTGAATGAAAAGTTGAGCCTGTTGTCATTCAATCTGTTTAAAAGAAATAGAATAATACAACAAATTAGTAAATCTTATTTTCTTAATAAACATTGTATGATTTCTGCACAGCTTTGTTACTGGCATGAATAGAATATCTACAATAATAATTTGTCACAGTGAAATGGATTCACATTCGCTATCGAGTCACATCTATAATTGATGCCATAGCTGTTTGATACTATTGCTTGAATGAATGCAACTTATGTGACTTCACAAACTACAAACACGACTAACATAATAGCTATTATAAAACCTTGAGTGACATGAGCATGAAGACGTAGTAGAGTTGCTCTCAAGAATAATGATACTATTATTCACTGCAGCCATAGTACTGGAATCTGTACATTGACACCCCTGCAAAAGAGACGGAAAGGATAGAATAATAATAAAGGAACTTCATAACTATATTCCTACTGTAAACATTCAACACGACGTTTTCTTTTAAACTGACTCTCATATTTGGTCTACTGTAACCTCTTCTGTGTTCATTTTATGCTAAACTTATTGCTAACAGTAAAATTACCATATGAGCTCTAATTAATTTTTTTTTACTTGCAAAGCTAGTGATAGAACCAAAGGCCAATATCTACATCAAACAGGAGGAACGGAATGGAAACTGTAAACAATTTTATGGAATAACATTTCCGTGCTCCTACTCAGTCAAACAGACATTCAAAAGGATGTGATTTTTCTGACAGTTTATTTCGGAAACTTGGAAGTGGATGACTGCAAACAATAAAACGAATAATATATTGATACATAATATTAATAATATACACTGGGTCATTCTTTTTTCTGTTCTGCCACAGCTAACTGACTGGAAGTCAGTTGTCGTAACTACTACTAACATAAGACCCTCACCGATAAGTGAAGATATATAGGAAAATCCATAATAGATCCAAAAACCATCAAAGATAGAATGGTAATAAAAAAATACAGTGACAGTTTAGTTGGTATAAGAAACAGGATGATTATGAAAGCAAAGCCAACAATCATGGATAGGCCATGGAAGCCCGTGGCTGTCACGAGTGTTGACTTGGATCCTTCATCTCAGGTTGTTAAAAGTGCATGATAAAATCCAGAGGTTTGCAGCAGTGGTAACCTCCTGAACAGACTGAAATAAACAGGGTTTCCAGAATATCCTGACAATTTCCATCTACTAGGCTGTGGTGAGCTCAAGCAATACATACTCCAGAGGACAGAAGACAGACAGGTTGGGAACACGTCTACTGCACTTAGGGAGAAAGGGAATGTTGCTACTCAGCCTAGTCCAAGTGTAGAAGCAACACCTCGGTGATTCGACCTTTAAAGACTCGATACATATGAGAACGACTGGTATGAAGAAACCTTCAGAAGTGCCTTCTCAGACCTCCTCCCATCATAAGCACAAGCATAATGAAAACACTGAGGTTTCATGGTCTCACGCAAAATTAGACTCACTTATGACTTTGCTTTGAGAAGAGTTGAACTACTCATTGTTAAAGAGAAATGATCCTTTCTTCTCTGAAGATCTGTGAATCATTCATAGGGTGTGGTGAATAAACTACTTACGGATCTAATACATAAAAATGCAATAGGCTAAGCACAGAGATGTTTTTCTCCCTTTCTCAAAGGACGGAACATTTTGTATTTGCACTGATTTTATGTCTTGACTTCATGTACAATTATACAGTGATTTTTTTAGTTGACATACAATAGGACTAAAAATATTGATATAATACTAATAACTCATGTTGGTATGTGTGGTTGTCACATAGGATTCACAGGAGATTTAAATTCACAGTTGTCAATGTAAAGGATGAATGCTATTTAGCTTCTTCGTGAATCTAGACCACGAATGAAGAGTTTTCCTCAACATATTTCACTGAGGGAAATACAAGGATGATAGGCATAATACTATGCTTCGACTCATGGATATCTAAGCATTGCTCACAATACAGATCTGATTTTCGAAATCAGGGTTCTTTCAGTGTCCTTGAACAGCATTTGTTTTTCTGTATACAGAAGAAAAAAACTCCTGAGTATCAAACTTGTTCACATAAAACATGTGTATGAATTGTTACCTTCCTGAAACAGGGATCAAACCCACATCACTTCCACCTCCTGCACTGGTAGGCAGATTATTTATTTATCAACTGCGCCACCTGGGAATCGACATACATTTCAAGGACCACTGCCATCAGCTTCTACTGTTCATGACCAAAGTAGGAGAAACAACATTGGAAGAAGTACTCAAAAGGGTACTCATAGGAAGTACTCATAAGTCAAGGAACTGTTATACGGGGTACTCTCGTTATTACTCGGACAAGTCAGTTCCTCCGATGATGATGGCTATAACTGAACAATTACTACAAATGCATGGGATGCGATGTCTACATGATAAATGTGTTCCTCTTACACTATTGCTTCAGGGATGCCTACTCCAGCATGAAGGACTGCACTTCAAGGGACGCCTGCTATTCCAGCTCAAGCAACAGATAGTGAAGTGCAGATCATTGTCCTTTGTTGAAAATAATCAGCAGTTTGTCAACACAGGGAACATGCCGGAGGAACCCTCGGGATGGAACTCTAAAATCAGGTTGGGCCCTCTTTTTGCCAAGCCCTGCGATAAAATACAAATCAGAAAAAGAAAAATAGCATCGGTTTGGTCAGGACTTCCTCATCTTTTCTTTCTCGGTAGCAGGAAGCAGACATTGAGGCCAGAGGACGGCAGGGTTTCATTGTGAACTAACGTTGGGTGGGGTGGAAGCTCATCTCTCTAGTAAGAATGTGGCTCAATAAAACGGAATTTCATTCGCTTCATGGACATAGAGTTCTACAATCCTTCATTAAGGAATTCAATAAGTTATATTTCCTTCTACCTTCACAATCTCTTGGTTTACAAGAATGTCAATTGCTAGTCCAGCACTTATACGATGAGCGTTACAGGTAGTATTAGTGTATAAACGAGGAGGAGCAATGGCAGGAAGTTTACTTATTCTCTGTTTGAATTCTTGATTTTTTATATAATTTTTTATAACATCCTTACAGATGTGGGTATTTTAGTGACATGTATAAATACACGTTGAGTAGTGCTATGATAACTCATAGTGTTGGCACAATAAATATCATGCTTACTATGTGCTTTTCATATATTCCTTTTGAGATTCTCTTCCATTATACATTATCAAAAGATATTTAATAGTTTCCTAAACTGTACAGTAGGTCCTTGTGGCTTCTTTTATATATAGGAATGTATTTGTTAATAATTCAAACAAACACTGGTACACAGATATTCACAGTTACATTCACAATAGCTCAAAGGTAGAACTCATTCAAGTGTCCGTTGGTGGGAGACTGAATATGCCACACAAGGTATATTCAGAAGCTTGAACGGTATTCCACCATACAAAAAAGTACATGAAATGGTGCTGCCACTCTGCAAGACATTACAGAAATGACTCCAAAAGGAACACATGGAATAAATACATAGTTTGATTCCAATTCATGCTATGTACCCAAAAGGATTGGGAAAGGGGGCTGAAAAAATGGATACTTCTTCAGTCATACTGACAACAGCATGATTCACACTGGCAAACAAACAGAAGTAATCTAAGTGTCCATGGCAACCAATTCCATAAACAAACTGTGGTATACCCACAATGGAATCTGATTCGGCCCTTCAAAGTCAGTAATTCTGACAATGCGACAATGTGGACAAACCTTATGGTCATTAGATTAAGTGAAATAAACCAGACCAAGAAAAAGACAAACGTTCTGTGATTCCACTCATATGAGATATCCAAACGAGTCAAATCTGTCAGAAACAGCAGAAAGTGATTCCAACCGATCAAAGAGAGTTCATGTTTCATGGACCTCAGTTTCCCTTGGAAAAACTGACTTCCCGTGATATCTCCAAAACCAATTAGACAAATAATTGGAAGCTATATCCAGTCAAATGAACGTAGACGTAATGTTACAGTGTACACCAAACTCACTCAAACTTCTCAACAGACAAAAGGCAAAACTGTATCTATGGTACTTCAGCTTAGCTTAAAACTGTATCTACAGTACCTCACTTCTGCTTTTAAAATGTAATAACAGCAACAACACACTAAAGTCTATCCAAAAAAGGATATAAAACATATATCACCTCAACTTTAAACCATTAGAAATTTAAACTGTGAAAAACCTTATTCACAAAACTTAAACACAAGCCACAGGAAAATATATTGATAAAATACATATCTGATAAAGGATTGTACTCTAAATATACCAAAAAATCTAGAACAATCTGGTAAACAATGTATACACCTAAACACCTGGCCTACAGAAATATCAAGATAGTAAATAAGCCTATCAAAAAGACTCAAAATCACATATCATGAGGAAATGACAAACTAAAATAACAGGGAGGTAGCACTGCACACCTATTAGATCCAGTAAACTCAAAAAAGGGGGTAGGGCACAGCTTCTCCGGCGGCTCAGTGGTGAAGAATCTGCCTGACAATGCAAGACACGCTAGTTCGATCCCTTACCCCAGAAGATCCCACATGCCACAGAGAAACATAGCTGGATTTTTCCACAGCTAAACAAGGCTCACCTGTGATCTGAATACTACATGTCTAGCACTTACTAAACAGCTTTGAAAACATGTCCAGAAAAAAAGTATCACATGATTATATACAACATCTCTACTTGTAATAACTAAACACTTTCAAAGATCAGGATGTCTTCAGTAGATGACAGTGTAAACAAATGGGGATACATCCGAAGTGAAGGGGAGCAAATGCTACCACAAAATATACCACCTCAGCATGAGAATTAGTTGGACCCAATTAACTTTTATTGTTTAGAGGACACATGATCGTCTCTGAAACCCAAGTTCAAGACAGCTCTTCTGTGAGTCACATTTACCACAGAAATCTCATTTCAAAGGAATCCTCTCTATATGCCAGATAGAAGGATGAGACACAGTCTTTTGAAACTCTTTTTTCTTTTCTATCCATAGGGAAAGCTAAGCCATAAATCTGCACAACAACCATACCCTTCCTTTCCTTTGGTTGTATTTTTTAAATATTTGTTTCTTTTTTAATTTGCCTGCACCAGGTCAACCTTCATTGAGGCAAGCCAGATATTTAGCTACAGCATGCAAATTCTCCACTGTGGCATGGGAGATCTAGTTCTTGGATCAGGGAATGAACCTGGGCCTCCTTCTTTGGGAGTGTCCAGTCTCAGCCACTGGACCACCAGGAAGTGCCTGTTTTGTTTTTAGATGAAGGTGGAATCTAAGGTGATATCTTGGGCCATTTCAGTCACTGACTCAGTTTCCTGAGTTTCTCCAAAGCACGCAAAAGGTGCACATTATTAAACTGGTTTGCAAAACAAGAAAAGGTTGTCTGCTACAACACTGTATGCTTACAAATATCTAAACGGTAAATGGCATATTATTTATTTTTAATTACTATGGGGGGAGAAAGAATGCAGGATTCATACATGTTACAACAGGAAGAAATATTAAAATCATCTTCAGTGAAAAAAAATCCATATAGGAAAGGCCACCCAGAACCCTTATTCACCATGTCTGCTTTCAATCCATCAAGTTTGTCCAAATAACTGAAAATCTCGGTAACACTCTAAATAACGAAAAAAGGATGAAGATGGAAACAAAAGATATACTCATACACTTGAACAATTGCTAAAAGTGGAAGCGGGGCTGTGGATTACATTATAATGTAGATACCATATGATTTCCTGATTTTGGAGATTATGTGCTGGTTCTGCAGAAGGTACCCATTTTGGATAAAACACAGAGAGTATTTTAGATGATGTGGCAAATGCTAGCACTTGTTCCCATTGCTAGGCATTTTCTGTACATTTTAAATGACTGGAAAGTATACTAGGTTTCAAAACAACCATGCCAATACCACAAAAGACATTTAGAGTAGACAGGCAGGAAACTTTCTTACACAGGCCAAGACTTACCCAGACGAAGTTCAAGGGAAGCTGCGATGCTCACTGCCCTTGAAGGAGTCCACGTGGAATGAAGAAGTACTGTGGGAAGTCTATTAGTAACCACCATGTCTTGGGTCCTCTGGATGACCTACTGCAGGAGAAACAGATTTGACAGATAAAATGTTCCACATAACTTCACAAAAAGTTGTTAGACTACATTCAGTAAAGCTGAATCATTTTGGATCAATTTACAATCCTATAAAATACTACCATTTACAGTCCAAAAATCACTTGCATTTCTATACACTAATAACAATCAGAAAAAAAAATTAAGAAAATCCCACTTAAATAAAACATCTAGCAACAAACTTAATCAAGAACATGAAAGACCAGTAGTCAGAAAACTAGAAAGCACTCATAAAGAAACCAAAGAAAACACAAATACACAGAAAATTATCCCACGCTCATGCACTGGAACAATGAGGAATTAAAAGGTCCATTCCAAGCAAAGTCATCAACAAATACAGTGACTGCAATCACAAAATAATATTCGATGGCATTTTTCACAGAAATAGAAATAGTCCTAATATTAGACTGCTAATGTTGAACAGGACCTTAAATGGCCAAAAAGACTCTGAGAAAGAGGAACACAGCTGGAGGCATCTTCCTATCCCTCTTCAAACTACATCACGGAGCTGGAGTGACCACCACAGTGAGGAACTGGCAGGAACACAGACACATGGACTCCAGGAGAGAAGAGAGAGCCCAGAAACGAACCCACGTGTACATGGTCAATTCCTGAAAATCAAACCAGGAACGAGCGAAGAGGAAAGGACAGTCTTCTCAAGAAACAGTGACAGGAAAACGGCCACCTACACGGAAGAACATCAGTGTTCATCCTCTACATCATCTAACGCAAATCTAACTAAAAACCCACCGTTTTGCACACGGAGCTCTTTCCCCCTGAGTCCTCTGAGATGGACCTCCAGTCAGCCCTCAGCTGGACACAAGAAACGTCTACTCCGTCCTCATTTTTCGCTCTGGCAGCGCCTCCCTGCTGGTGGGCACTGAGGCAACCCTGCTCCTCTCAGCCTGGATGCAGCCCTGTTATCCAGAAGCCTGAGCCCTGATGGTCCTGAGGAGACAAAGCTCCCGCCAGCTGCTCACGGAGCAGAGTCTAAAGGCAAAGCGTCCTGTGCCCGCGGGTCAGAAGGGGGTTTGGCGCCCCCTGCGGGCCACAAGAGAAGAGCGGGCAGCCCGGCGCTCACAGACCTCAGAGGGCTCACCCAGAAGCAGCTCTGCTGCGAGCACTCAGACTGGAAGCCCAAACTGAAATGGAGCAGAATAGCCCCATGACCCTCCGCAAAACATGGCTAAGGAACAATCAGAGCCTGTATGGAATGCAGCCATAAAAAGGAACACATTTGAGTCTGTTCTAATAAAGGGGAGGGAGTCAGTCAAAGAGAGAAAAACATGGAATCTAGAAGGATGGTACTGACGAGTCTGTTCACAGAGCAGCAATGGAGGTGCAGACATAGGGAACAGACTTACAGACGAGGGTGGGGAACAAGAGGGAGAGGGTGAGCTGAATGGAGAGAGCAGCATGGATGCAGGTACAGCAACATTTGTAAATAGACAACCAATGGGAATTTGCTGTATGATTCAGGGAACTCAAACTGGGGCTCTGTAGTGACCTAGAGAGGTGGGAATGGGTGTGAAGTGGGAGGGAGATTCAAGAGCAAGAGGACATAGGTACACCTAATGTGGATGCATGACAAATCAAACCAATATTGTAAAGCAATGATCAATCAACTAAAAAGTAATAACTCTTTAAAAAAATATGAACATAAACACAAACTTTGCAACAAGGTAACTCCATTTTAAAAACTATAGAAATTTTAGAAAACTACAAAAGTTCTACATGAACTTTGGTCTGGTGATCAGGTCTAACATACACACAAAAAGCCAACTTACCAAATTATGAATATAAATTATTTAAAACATTGCCTTTTATCATTTCATACATTTACCCTGTGGAGGACCTTACTCGAGAGAACCAAAAACAAACGGTTAAATGAACCACGGACCACCCACCCTGGCCAGGCGACAGAGAAAAGAAAACACTTGCAGGAGTCATCTTACAACAGGAGGTCCTGGGAAGGAACAAGGAACGAACAAGCTACCACCAAGCAGAATTCTGGAGAGGTCAGGTGATGGGAGGCTCCAGTTCAGAGGTCCTACCAACCTCCCAGGATCCACTTCGCTGGAATCCATCTCAGCTGAGTGGTGGGTGTGCCCCCAAGAAGGATCCCAATTCAGAATGCCTGGCAAGAGACAAACCAGAAATGAACCCAATGACCATAAAACCTGAGACTGTGAGCCACGTGACAGAGTGGTTCTCTCCGTTTCCCTCACCCTCCTGCCCTCCACCCCGGCAGCCCTTCCCAAGAAAGCCTCTCGCTTGGACAGCACTCCTCTCCTCAGACAACTCATTGCCCAGTGTCAGACAAGAACTCACTCTCAAGCCCTGGAAGGGATCCCCCTTCCTTCATCAAAAGCAATATCCAGGAGAAAATATCTTCAAAACGCTATCTTGTAGAGAAGGAAATGGCAATGGCAGCCGCTCCAGTACCATTGCCTGGAGAATCCCATGGACAGAGGAGCCTGGTAGGCTGCAACCCCGGGGTCACTAAGAGTCGGACACGACTTCACTGAGTGACTTCACTTTCACTTTTCACTTTCCTGCACTGGAGAAGGACATGGCAGCCCACTCCAGGGTTCTGGCCTGGAGAATCCCGGGGACAGAGGAGCCTGGTAGGCTGCTGTCTATGGGGTCACGCACAGTCAGGCACGACTGAAGCGACACAGCAGCAGCAGCAGAGAAGGAAATGGCACCACCTGCAGTACTCTGGTCTCAGAAATTCCAGGGACAGAGGAGCTTGGTGGGTACAGTCCAAAAGCAGGGCATTTCTGATGGCAGGAAACAGTCCCAGGGAAGCTGAGGTGCTCACCAAAGGCCCCAGAGCTTTGGATAGCACACCAGAGCTGTGGCTGAGGATTCCCAGCTGCCATGCCTCTTGATCCTGGCCTCTTTCACTAGATACATGTGTGGAAAATGAGAATCTAAAATATGCCCTGGTGGTTCCATAGTAAAGAATCCACCTGCCAGTGCTGGAGATGCATGTGCGATCCCTAGGATGGGAAGATCCCACATCCAATGGAGTCTGTGTGCCACAACTGCCGAGCCTGTGCTCTAGATCCTGGAAGCCACGATGCCGAGTTCACACGCTGCAGCCACTGAAGCCCGTGAGCCTGTGCCCCTCAACAAGAGGAGACACTGCAGTGAGAAGCCTGCAAACCACTAGTTATGGCCCATGCTCACCAAAACTAGAGAAAAGCCCACACACAAAGATGCAACACAGCCAACAATAAATAAAACTCTTTTCCTAAAAAAAGGCATATCTGACAAAGAAACTGTACTCGAATTGTCCAAGAACACTAGAGCAAACAAGCCCATTCATAATTGGTAGCGACTGAAATAGACACCTGGCCACTGAGGGTATACAGATAGTAAACTATCATACAAAAACATCCTCAAGATACTGGTGCCATGCACGCAGAGCCCCCTTTGAAAGACAATCTGACAGTTTTTTTTCAGTAACCACGTGGGACAAGCACTGAATTCTGTGTATGACAAGCGGTGGAAGCCAGGTATCTTACCATTGGAATGCAAAGTTACAGATAAACAAAAGGAAACGTTACAATGTCCATGTCGTGGTGGATCGGGCTGGAGACATCATCACAAATTACCTTTAACTGAATATGTTCAAAGGTGAGCTGGAATACATGTATATATATATCCATGTATTGTCAGCTGAGCATATTGAGCTCCTACATGTATGTTTTAAATATCATTCTCTAATAAAAGGGAACAGAAAACATCTCCGATGGCCCGGTGGTAAAGAATCTGCCTACCGATGCAGGGAACACGGGTTCAATCCCTGTGTAGAAGATTCCACACGCCCACGGACAACGAAGCCTTTGAACAACTCTTGAAGTTTGCATGCTCCAGAGCCCAAGTTCTGCAAACAGAGAAAGCACTGCAATGAGAAGCCATGGCACAGCAACTAGAGGGTTGCCTCTGCTCACTACAACTAGACAAACTAGCAATAAAGACCCAGCACAGTCAAAAATAATGTAATGTTAAAAAAAGGGACAGTTCTTTGAAGAAATGACTGAGACTAGGGGTGAGACTGTAAAAATATGAGCCAGGGTCATCTTAAATTATGAGAAATTAAAGAAATTAAAGACAACTATCAAGCTGTCCAAACTGATAAAAATGAACGATGACACAGTGTTATCTGTATACACCAGCAAATAACAATCTGAAAAGGAAGTTAAACAAACAATTCCCTTTCAATCATGTCAACATTAATAAAAGACTTTGCTGTGGACAGAATGAGGATGACAAGACTGGCACACTGCAAATGATACATGATTGCTGAAAAATACCCTAAAGACATGGACAGATACTCCATAGCGATGAGAAGACTTCAGTTGGCAATACCGTGGAATGCATCTTCAATCTGAAATGAAGATTCAATATGAATTACAAAAGGCTGAAAGGTGGTTGCTAAACCACAAAAGATGCCAGCATTCTTGGCCTCCAGAGGAGAATTCAATCCAGGGCAAGTGACGAAGCTTGATGGCTCAGAGGTTTTCTGTTATAAAGTTTTATTAAAGTATAAAAGAGATCGAGAGAGCTGCTGACGTAGACATTAAAAGGGGGAAGAAAGAGGACCCCCTGCTAGTCTTTAGCCAGATGTTATACAGCCACTAGCAGTCTGCTAATGAAAGAAAGACAATGTCTCAGAGAATGGCACCAGGCCCCTCACCCACAGCATGCATTGAGATAACACTGGCAGCAGATGAGTCGTCCCAGGCCATAAAATGATGGACATGAATCTTGAAGAAAGGCAGATTTCCAAGCAAATATATAGTTTCATTCACATAGATTAAGAGAACAAGGTATGAGTAAACATACTGGTTTGTCAAGTCGTTTCTGAGCCTTTAGGGGGAACTGACCTGAAGACAGAGCCTTGGGTAAATAGTACATTAACATAACTTAAGACAAACATTTCCATACCTTAAGACAAACATTTCCATAAGAAAAAGGCATTGCTTAGTTCAAGGTTTGAGAAAAGTTAAATTCAGGTGGAGCCAGGAGTTGTCATGGCAACACAGAATTTTCCGAGAAACCTCCTTTTAAATTTGTATCAAGATGGAGAAAAAAAAATGCAACACTCTTTTGTCTCCTCCTGCCTCTTAAGAGAGAGAAAAAAACGTCTGACACTTGCAGTCTATCTTCTCTGTCTGGAGACCCCTGGCCTTCCTGCCTGGTATCCGCTCCAGGCCTTTAGGAAGCAATACACTAAGCTGCTTGGGAAAACCGCGCGGGTCTGAGCTTTATGCAAAGGGGTAAAGCGGTAAAACCGTTGGCCCCAAAGGCGAGGCTTTTCTGCGACCGGCATGTTAGTCGGCTCCGAGACTGCAAACAAAGAGGGCAGAATACATGGTTCCCTGCTCCGCCGAGTCCGAGTTCCCTTACCTGTGGTCCACAGCCCTCCGCTCTGCTCGCTGGCTGCCGATCGACGGGGACACAGGAGCCCACGAAACGAGCATTCCCAGCTGCGATGGCGAGCCCTGAGAGCACAACCGGGAAGCCCTGGCCCCGACGCGCCGCCATGGTCATCCCGCCCCAGACCCGCTCACGTGAGCCGCGCTCCTGACCAGCCGCCCAGGTTCGCCCCGCCCCCGACGCGCGCACGGGGCGCCCCGCCCCCACGCCCCCTTCCAGGACGGGCCGGCGGGACCGCGACTGCCTCCAGGTGAAACACAGGACAAGCAAATCCACGCCACCGAGACAATCCAAGCTTTTTCTCAGCTGATCTGTCTATGATTTTGGGATAAAACTATGACTACAGAAAGCAAAGATGACCTAGGACAGCCATGATATTCTACAGAACCAGACCCTGGCGGGCAGAGGCTTGAAGAGGGCCCGGGAGCGCTGTCAGCAACAGGAAACCTCTGTAGCGTAGCGGTTAGGCAGGCTGGAGAGCAGGCAGACTGTGGTCTGTAAGTCAGGAGTTCAACTCTCCAACGTTACCCTTTTGCTCTTAGGGGGCGGGGGACCGCAAGAGGCGGGGCTTAGACTAGAAAAGTTTATTTTTATTTTAGAGGTTTATTGTTATGTTTAAGGTTAGGGTTCGGGCAACCCCCCCACTTGTTAGGGTTCAGGTTCAGAGTTCGGGTTCGGGGAATCCCCTCTCTTCTTAGGGTTTGGATTCGGGTTCGGGTTAGAGTTCAGGGTTCGGGTTTGCAGTACGCGGTTCGTGTTTGGGGTTTGGAGTTCAGGGTTTGGGGTTAGGGCTTCGCGGTTCTAGTTTGGGGTTTGGGGTTCCGATTAGGGGTTCAAGGTCCAGCATAGGGGCTTGGGATTTGGGGTTCGGGTGAGGGGTTCGCGGTTCGGGTTTGGGATTTGAGGATCGGGTTAAGGGTTTGGGGTTTGGGGTTTGGGGATCAGGTTAGGGGTTCTTGGTTTGGGTTAGGGGTTCGCAGTTCGGGTTTGGGGTTTGAGGTTAGGGTTAGGGGTTTGGGGTTTGTGGTTTGGGTTGGGGGTTTGGGATTGGGGTTAAGGGTTTTGGGTTTGGGATTCGGGTTAGGGGTTTGGGGTTTGGGGTTTGGGTTAGGGGTTCGCGGTTAGGGTTTGGGGTTTGGGGTTCGCGGTTTCGGTTTGGGGTTTGGGTTAGGGGTTCGCGGTTAGGGTTTGGGGTTTGGGGTTCGGGTTAGGGGTTCTCAGTTCGGGTTAGGGGTTCGCGGTTTAGGGGTTTGGGGTTTGGAGTTTGGGATTTGGGTCAGGGGTTCGCGATTTGGGGTTCCTGTTATGGGTTTGGGATTTGGGTTCAGGGTTGGGGTTTGGGGGTTTTGGGATTTGGGTTTGGGGTTCGGGGATTGGGGTTCGAGGTTCCGATTAGGGGTTCAGTATGTGAGGTTTGTGTTTCGGGGGTCGAGATTTGAGGTTTGGGGTTTGGGGTTCGGGGGTTTGGGTTCATGGTTTGGGGTTGGGGGTGTGAGGTGCAGTTTAGAGTTTCGCTGTTCGGGTTAGGAGTTAGGGGTTGGCGGTTTGGGGTTTGGCTTAGGGGTTTGGGGTGTGCGGTTTGGGGTTTGAGGTTTGGGGTTCCGGTTAGGGGTTTGGGGTTTGGGGTTCGGGTTAGGGGTTTGGAGTTTGGGTTTGGGGGTTTGGGTTTTGGGGGTTGGGTTTCGGGTTTTAGGGTTCAGTTTCGGTGTTCGCGGTTGGGCTTTGGGGTTCAGGTTAGGGGTTTGCGATTGGGGTTAGGGGTTTGGGTTTGGGTTCGGGGTGTGGGGTGTGGGGTACAGGTTAGGGGTTTTGGTTCAGGGTTTAGGGTTCGGTTTAGGGGTTTGCGGTTCCAGTAAGGGATTAGGGCTGTGCGGTTTGGGTTTGGGTTTAGGTTTGGGGTTCGGGTTAGCGGTTTGGGGTTCGGGGTTTGGGTTCTGGATTTGGGGTTCGGGGTTCGAGTTATGGATTCGGGGTTTGGGCTACATGGATCAGTGTTTGCGGTTTGGGGTATGGGGGTCGGGGTTTGGGTTTGGGGTTTGGGGCTCGGGTTAGGGTTCGGGTTCGGGTTCGGGTTAGGGGTTCACGATTCGGTTTGGGGTTTGGGGTTCCCGGTTCGGGGTTTGGGGTTTGCAGTTGGGATAGGGGTTCGGATTCAGGGTATGGGGTTTGGGGTTCGGGTTCCATGTTTGGGGTATGTGGTTCGGGGTTTGGGGTACGTGGTTCATTGTTTGGGGTATGGGGTTCCGGTTAGGGTTTTGCAGTTTGGACTTTGGGGTATGAGTTAGGAGTTTGGGGTCAAGGGTTTAGGTTTTGGGGTTTCGATTCAGTTTAGAGGTTAGCGCTTTGGGTTTGGCATCAGGCTTTGGGGTTTGGGGTTTGGGGCTCAAGGCTCGGGATTCATGGATTGGGGTTCGGTTTAGGGGTTTGCAGTTCAGGTTATGGGTTAGGGGTTTGGTGCTTGGTTTTCGGGTTTGGATTAGGGGTTCAGCTATGGGTTTGGGTTAGGGGATCCTGATTCAGGTTGGAAGTTCGGTCCTTGGGGTTCGAGATTTGGATTCGGTATAAGGGTTGGGGTACACGGTTTGGTGTTTGGGTTGGGGTTTGGGGTTCGGAGTTTGGGGTTTCTGGTTCTGACTATGGGCTTGGGGTTTGGGGTATGGGGTTCGGCTGAGGGTTAGAGGTTCGCGCTTTGGGGTGTTGCTTTAGAGAATGGACTTTGGGTTTGGGATTTAGGGGTCGGTGTTTGGGTTCGGGGTTGGGTTAGGGTTCAGGTTCACGGTTTGGAGACTGGAGCTTGGGATTCGGTTTCTGGGTTCGGGATATAGGGTTTTGAAGTCAGGGTGGAGTTCGTGGTTTGGACTCGCGGTTAGGGGATAGTGAGTGACACAAAGCCAAGGGATCCAGCAATACGAGCTCTGTCAGAGGGAAGGGAAGGGCAACTGCAGGGCTTCTCCAGCTGTAGCTTGGCCTCCCAGACTCAGCACAGCGCGGAGAGCACAAGATTCCCAGGGCCCCTGGCTGCAGTCTGCAGCCCCACACACCGGGGGCTGAATCCGTGAGCGCCCAGAAGGTGGCTGACAGACGTAGTTTCCCTAGCGCTCTCCTCCCCAGCAGAGACGTGTGCAGGTGGTTGGGGCCTGCCCCTGCGTGTCTGGGCTCCCGTCCACAGCCCCAGCTCAGGGAATCAGGCCCTGAGCCAAGACCTGTAGGAGGCGCAGGGCTACCCCGCCTGGAAGCCTAGTGCACAGCATGCGAGAAGAGAGCCTCCTCGGGAGAAGAGGAGGCAGCTCTGCTGCGTGCGGCTGCAATCACTGCTTGGGCGGAGCCGAGTGCGCCTCGAGTACGGCAGAGCTCCAGCTCTGCTCAGAGTCCCGATGTGGCAGAGTTCCTGGCGTGAGGCTGCTCTGCCCTGGGCGAGCCTTGCCCAAACGTGCCTCGCGGCTAGGCTTCCTGTCCAGGAAGGAGCAGGCCGCGCGAGACGGCGACATACTACTGGCCCATTCCTGGCCTCAGCTCCACTCCTTCCTTGCCTTTGCACCTAGTCCCCCGGCGTTCTTGTGGAGGGCTTAGTTGCCGGTGGGTTGCACACTGCCAAGCGCTCCAGCAGTGAGGGCTCTATTAGAGGGAAGGGGAGGGCAACTGCAGGGCTCCTCGAGCAGTTTCTTGACCGCCCAGACTCAGCACAGCACGGAGAGCACAAGACTCACAGGGCCCCTTGTTGGGGTCTGCAGCCCCACACACGCGGAGGCTGACTCCGCGAGCGCCCAGAAGGTGCCTGACAGACGTCATTTCCCTAGTGCTCTCCTCCCCAGCAGAGACGTGTGCAGGTGGTTGGGGCCTGCCCCTGCGTGTCTGGGCTCCCTTCCACAGCCCCAGCTCAGGGAAGCAGCTCCTGAGCCAAGACCTGTGGGAGGCGCGGGGCACCCCCGCCTGGAAGCCTAGTGCACAGCATGAGGGAAGCGAGCCTCCTTGGGAGAAGAGGAGGCAGCCCAGATGCGTGCGGCTGCAATCACTGC
The DNA here is from genome assembly GCF_032405125.1 of Capricornis sumatraensis. Lineage (NCBI taxonomy): Eukaryota > Metazoa > Chordata > Mammalia > Artiodactyla > Bovidae > Capricornis > Capricornis sumatraensis. The sequence goes on along the minus strand of NW_027184615.1, from coordinate 6,807,515 downwards.
TTGGGCGGAGCCGAGTGCGCCTCCAGTACGGCAGAGCTCCAGCTCTGCTCAGAGGCCCGATCTGGCAGAGTGCTGGCGTGAGGCTGCTCTGCCCTGGGCGAGCCTTGCCCGGACTTGCTGCGGCTAGGCTTCCAGTCCAGGAAGGAGCGGGCTGCGCGAGACTGGGAGATGCTACTGGCGCCTTCCTGGCCTCAGCTCCACTCCTGCCTTGCCTTTGCACCTAGTCCCCAGGCGTTCTTGTGGAGGGCTTAGTTGCCGGTGGGTTGCACACTGCCAAGCGCTCCAGCAGTGAGGGCTGTATTAGAGGCAATGGGAGGGCAACTGCAGGGCTCCTCCAGCGGTTGCTTGACCGCCCAGACTCAGCACAGCACGGAGAGTACAAGGCTCACAGGGCCCCTGGCTGGGGTCTGCAGCCCCACACACGCGGAGGCTGACTCGGTGAGAGCCCAGAAGGTGCCTGACAGACGTCATTTCCCTAGTGCTCTCCTCCCCAGCAGAGACGTGTGCAGGTGGTTGAGGCCTGCCCCTGCGTGTCTGGGCTCCCGTCCACAGCCCCAGCTCAGGGAAGCAGCTCCTGAGCAAATACCTGTGGGAGGCGCAGGGGGCCCCGCCTGGAAGCCTAGTTTACAGCATGCGGGAAGCGAGCCTCCTCGGGAGAAGAGAAGGCAGCCCTGCTGTGTGCGGCTGCATTCACTGCTTTGGCGGAGCCGAGTGCCCCTCCAGTACGGCAGAGCTCCAGCTCTGCTCAGAGGCCCGATCTGGCAGAGTTGCTGGCGTGAGGCTGCTCTGCCCTGGGCGAGCCTTGCCCAGACTTGCCTCGCGGCTAGGCTTCCAGTCGAGGAAGGAGCAGGCTGCGCGAGACTGGGAGATGCTATTGGCGCCTTCCTGGCCTCAGCTCCACTCCTGCCTTGCCTTTGCACCTAGTCCCCAGGCGTTCTTGTGGATGGCTTAGTTGCCGGTGGGTTGCACATTGCCAAGCGCTCCAGCAGTGAGGGCTCTATTAGAGGCAATGGGAGGGCAACTGCAGGGCTCCTCCAGCGGTTGCTTGACCGCCCAGACTCAGCACAGCACGGAGAGCACAAGACTCACAGGGCCCCTGGCTGGGGTCTGCAGCCGCACACACGCGGAGGCTGACTCGGTGAGCGCCCAGAAGGTGCCTGACAGACGTCATTTCCCTAGTGCTCTCCTCCCCAGCAGAGACGTGTGCAGGTGGTTGGGGCCTGCCTCTGCGTGTCTGTGCTCCCGTCCACAGCCCCAGCTCAGGGGAGCAGCTTCTCAACCAAGACCTGTAGGAGGCGTGGAGCGCCCCCGCCTGGAAGCCTAGTGCACAGAATGTGGGAAGCGAGCCTCCTTGGGAGAAGAGGAGGCAGCCCAGATGCGTGCGGCTGCAATCACTGCTTTAGCGGAGCCGAGTGCGCCTCCAGTACGGCAGAGTTCCAGCTCTGCTCAGAGGCCCGATCTGGCAGAGTGCTGGCGTGAGGCTGCTCTGCCCTGGGCGAGCCTTGCCCAGACTTGCCTCGAGGCTTGGCTTCAAGTCGAGAAAGGAGCGGGTTGCGCGAGACTGGGAGATGCTACTGGCGCCTTCCTGGCCTCAGCTCCACTCCTGCCTTGCCTTTGCACCTAGTCCCCAGGCGTTCTTGTGGAGGGCTTAGTTTCCGGTGGGTTGCACACTGCCAAGCGCTCCAGCAGTGAGGGCTCTATTAGAGGCAATGGGAGGGCAACTGCAAGGCTCCTCCAGCGGTTGCTTGACCGCCCAGACTCAGCACAGCACGGAGAGCACAAGGCTCACAGGGCCCCTGGCTGGGGTCTGCAGCCCCACACATGCGGAGGCTGACTCGGTGAGCGCCCAGAAGGTGCCTGACAGACGTCATTTCCCTAGTGCTCTCCTCCCCAGCAGAGACGTGTGCAGGTGGTTGGGGCCTGCCCCTGCGTGTCTGGGCTCCCGTCCACAGCCCCAGCTCAGGGAAGCAGCTCCTCAGCCAAGACCTGTAGGAGGCGCGGGGCTCCCTCGCCTGGAAGCCTAGTGCACAGCATGCGGGAAGCGAGCCTCCTCGGGAGAAGAGAAGGCAGCCCTGCTCTGTGCGGCTGTATTCAATGCTTTGGCGGAGCCGAGTGCGCCCCCAGTTCGGCAGAGCTCAAGCACTGCTCAGAGGCCCGATCTGGCAGAGTTGCTGGCGTGAGGCTGCTCTGCCCTGGGCGAGCATTGCCCCGACTTGCCTCGCGGCTAGGCTTCCAGTCCAGGAAGGAGCAGGCTGCGCGAGACTGGGAGATGCTACTGGCGCCTTCCTGGCCTCAGCTCCACTCCTGCCATGCCTTTTCACCTAGTCCCCAGGCGTTCTAGTGGAGGGCTTACCTGCCAGTGGGTTGCACACTGCCAAGCGCTACAGCAGTGAGGGCTCTATTAGAGGCAATGGGAGGGCAACTGCAGGGCTCCTCCAGCGGTTGTTTGAACGCCCAGACTCAGCAAAGCACGGATAGCACAAGGTTCACAGGGCCCCTGGCTGGGGTCTGCAGCCCCACACACGCGGAGGCTGACTCGGTGAGCACCCAGAAGGTGCCTGACAGACGTCATTTCCCTAGTGCTCTCCTCCCCAGCAGAGACGTGTGCAGGTGGTTTGGGCCTGCCCCTGCGTGTCTGGGCTCCCGTCTACAGCCCCAGCTCAGGGAAGCAGCTTCTCAGCCAAGACTTGTAGGAGGCGCGGGGCGCCCCCGCCTGGAAGCCTAGTGCACAGAATGAGGGAAGCAAGCCTCCTTGGGAGAAAAGGAGGCAGCCCAGATGCGTGCGGCTGCAATCACTGCTTTGGTGGAGCCGAGTGCCCCTCCAGTACGGCAGAGCTCCAGCTCTGCTCAGAGGCCCAATCTGGGAGAGTGCTGGCGTGAGGCTGCTCTGCCCTGGGCGAGCCTTGCCCAGACTTGCCTCGCGGCTAGGCTTCCAGTTCAGGAAGAAGCAGGCTGCGCGAGACTGGGAGATGCTCCTGGCGCCTTCCTGGCATCAGCTCCACTCCTGCCTTGCCTTTGCACCTAGTCCCCAGGCCTTCATGTGGAGGGCTTAGTTGCCGGTGGGTTGCACACTGCCAAGCGCTCCAGCAGTGAGGGCTCCATTAGAGGCAATGGGAGGGCAACTGCAGGGCTCCTCCAGCGGTTGCTTGACCGCCCAGACTCAGCACAGCACGGAGAGCACAAGGCTCACAGGGCCCCTGGCTGGGGTCTGCAGCCCCACACACGCGGAGGCTGACTCGGTGAGCGCCCAGAAGGTGCCTGACTGACGTCATTTCCCTAGTGCTCTCTTCCCCAGCAGAGACGTGTGCAGGTGGTTTGGGCCTGCCCCTGCGTGTCTGGGCTCCCGTCCACAGCCCCAGCTCAGGGAAGCAGCTCCTGAGCCAAGACCTGTGGGAGGCGCAGGGTGCCCCGCCTGGAAGCCTAGTTTACAGCATGCGGGAAGCGAGCCTCCTCGGGAGAAGAGAAGGCAGCCCTGCTGTGTGCGGCTGCATTCACTGCTTTGGCGGAGCCGAGTGCGCCTCCAGTACGGCAGAGCTCCAGGTCTGCTCCGAGGCCCGATCTGGCAGAGTTGCTGGCGTGAGGCTGCTCTGCCCTGGGCGAGCCTTGCCCAGACTTGCCTCGCGGCTAGGCTTCCAGTCCAGGAAGGAGCAGGCTGCGCGAGACTGGGAGATGCTACTGGCGCCTTCCTGGCCTCAGCTCCACTCCTGCGTTGCCTTTGCACCTAGTCCCCAGGCCTTCTTTTGGAGGGCTTAGTTGCCGTTTGGTTGCACACTGCCAAGCACTCCAGCAGTGAGGGCTCTATTAGAGGCAATGGGAGGGCAACTGCAGGGCTCCTGCAGCGGTTGCTTGACCGCCCAGACTCAGCACAGCACGGAGAGCACAAGGCTCACAGGGCCCCTGGCTGGGTTCTGCAGCCCCACACACGCGGAGGTTGACTCGGTGAGCGCCCAGAAGGTGCCTGACAGACGTCATTTCCCTAGTGCTCTCCTCCCCAGCAGAGACGTGTGCAGGTGGTTGGGGCCTGCCCCTGCGTGTCTGGGCTCCCGTCCACAGCCCCAGCTCAGGGAAGCAGCTCCTCAGCCAAGACCTGTAGGAGGCGCGGGGCGCCCCCGCCTGGAAGCCTCGTGCACAGCATGCGGGAAGCGAGCCTCCTTGGGAGAAGAGGAGGCAGCCCAGATGCGTGGGGCTGCAATCACTGCTTGGGCGGAGCCGAGTGCGCCTCCAGTACGGCAGAGCTCCAGCTCTGCTCAGAGGCCCGATCTGGCAGAGTGCTTGCGTGAGGCTGCTCTGCCCTGGGCGAGCCTTGTCCAGACTTGCCTCGCGGCTAGGCTTCCAGTCCAGGAAGGAGCAGGCTGCGCGAGACTGGGAGATGCTACTGGCAACTTCCTGGCCTCAGCTCCACTCCTGCCTTGCCTTTGCACCTAGTCCCCAGGCGTTCTTTTGGAGGGCTTAGTTGCCGGTGGGTTGCACACTGCCAGGCGCTCCAGCTTGAGGGCTCTATTAGAGGCAAAGTGAGGGCAATTGGAAGTCTATTCTTACGGTTGCTTGACCGTCCAGACTCAGCACACCACGGAGAGCACAAGGCTCACAGGGCCCCTGGCTGGGGTCTGCAGCCCCACACACGCGTAGGCTGACTCGGTGTGGGCCCAGAAGGTGCCTGAGAGACGTCATTTCCCTAGTGCTCTCCTCCCCAGCAGAGACGTCTGCAGGTGGTTGGGGCCTGCCCCTGCGTGTCTGGGCTCCCGTCCACAGCCCCAGCTCAGGGAAGCAGCTCCTGAGCGAAGACCTGTGGGAGGCGCAGGGGGCCCCGCCTGGAAGCCTAGTTTACAGCATGCGGGAAGCGAGCCTCCTTGGGAGAAGAGAAGGCAGCCCTGCTGTGTGCGGCTGCATTCACTGCTTTGGCGGAGCCGAGTGCACCTACAGTATGGCAGAGCTCCAGCTCTGCTCAGAGGCCCGATCTGGCAGAGTGCTGGCGTGAGGCTGCTCTGCCCTGGGCGAGCCTTGCCCAGACTTGCCTCGCGGCTAGGCTTCCAGTCCAGGAAGGAGCGGGCTGCGCGAGACTGGGAGATGCTACTGGCGCCTTCCTGGCCTCAGCTCCACTCCTGCCTTGCCTTTGCACCTAGTCCCCAGGCGTTCTTGTGGAGGGCTTAGTTGCCGGTGGGTTGCACACTGCCAAGCGCTCCAGCTTGAGGGCTCTATTAGAGGCAAAGTGAGGGCAACTGGAAGTCTATTCTTACGGTTGCTTGACCACCCAGACTCAGCACAGCACGGAGAGCACATGGCTCACAGGGCCCCTGGCTGGGGTCTGCAGCCCCACACACGCGGAGGCTGACTCGGTGAGCGCCCAGAAGGTGCCTGACAGACGTCATTTCCCTAGTGCTCACCTCCCCAGCAGAGACGTGTGCAGGTGTTTTGGGCCTGCCCCTGCGTGTCTGGGCTCCCGTCCACAGCCCCAGCTCAGGGAAGCAGCTCCTGAGCCAAGACCTGTGGTAGGCGCAGGGGGCCCCGCCTGGAAGCCTAGTTTACAGCATGCGGGAAGCGAGCCTCCTCGGGAGAAGAGAAGGCAGCCCTGCTGTGTGCGGCTGCATTCACTGCTTTGGCGGAGCCGAGTGCGCCTCCAGTACGGCAGAGCTCCAGCTCTGCTCAGAGGCCCGATCTGGCAGAGTGCTGGCGTGAGGCTGCTCTGCCCTGGGCGAGCCTTGCCCAGACTTGCCTCGCGGCTAGGCTTCCAGTCCAGGAAGGAGCAGGCTGCGCGAGACTGGGAGATGCTACTGGCGCCTTCCTGGCCTCAGCTCCGCTCCTGCCTTGCCTTTGCACCTAGTCCCCAGGCCTTCTTGTGGAGGGCTTAGTTGCCGGTGAGTTGCACACTGCCAAGCGCTCCAGCAGTGAGGGCTCCATTAGAGGCAATGGGAGGGCAACTGCAGGGCTTCTCCAGCGGTTGCTTGACCGCCCAGACTCAGCACAGCACGGAGAGCACAAGGCTCACAGGGCCCCTGGCTGGGGTCTGCAGCCGCACACACGCGGAGGCTGACTCGGTGAGCGCCCAGAAGGTGCCTGACAGACGTCATTTCCCTAGTGCTCTCCTCCCCAGCAGAGACGTGTGCAGGTGGTTGGGGCCTGCCCCTGCGTGTCTGGGCTCCCGTCCACAGCCCCAGCTCAGGGAAGCAGCTCCTCAGCCAAGACCTGTAGGAGGCGCGGGGCGCCCCCGCCTGGAAGCCTAGTGCACAGCATGTGGGAAGCGAGCCTCCTTGGGAGAAGAGGAGGCAGCCCAGATGCGTGCGGCTGCATTCACTGATTTGGCGGAGACGAGTGCGCTTCCAGTACGGCAGAGCTCCAGCTCTGCTCAGAGGCCCGATCTGGCAGAGTTGCTGGCGTGAGGCTGCTCTGCCCTGGGCGAGCCTTGCCCAGACTTGCCTCGTGGCTAGGCTTCCAGTCCAGGAAGGAGCAGGCTGCGCGAGACTGGGAGATGCTACTGGCGCCTTCCTGGCCTCAGCTCCACTCCTGCCTTGCCTTTGCACCTAGTCCCCAGGCGTTCTTCTGGAGGGCTTAGTTGCCGTTGGGTTGCACACTGCCAAGCGCTCCAGCAGTGAGGCCTCTATTAGAGGCAATGGGAGGGCAACTGCAGGGCTCCTCCAGCGGTTGCTTGACCGCCGAGACTCAGCACAGCACGAAGAGCACAAGGCTCACAGGGCCCCTGGCTGGGGTGTGCAGCCCCACACACGCGGAGGCTGACTCGGTGAGCGCCCAGAAGGTGCCTGACAGACGTCATTTCCCTTGTGCTCTCCTCCCCAGCAGAGACGTGTGCAGGTGGTTGGGGCCTGCCCCTGCGTGTCTGGGCTCCCGTCCACAGCCCCAGCTCAGGGAAGCAGCTCCTGAGCCAAAACCTGTGGGAGGCGCAGGGGGCCCCGCCTGGAAGCCTAGTTTACAGCATGCGGGGAAGCGAGCCTCCTCGGGAGAAGAGAAGGCAGCCCTGCTGTGTGCGGCTGCATTCACTGCTTTGGTGGAGCCGAGTGCGCCTCCAGTACGGCAGAGCTCCAGCTCTGCTCAGAGGCCCGATCTGGCAGAGTTGCTGGCGTGAGGCTGCTCTGCCCTGGGCGAGCCCTGCCCAGACTTGCCTCGCGGCTAGGCTTCCAGTCCAGGAAGGAGCAGGCTGCGCGAGACTGGGAGATGCTACTGGCGCCTTCCTGGCCTCAGCTCCATTCCTGCCTTGCCTTTGCACCTTGTCCCCAGGCGTTCCTGTGGAGGGCTTAGTTGCCGGTCGGCACAGCACAGAGAGCACAAGGCTCACAGGGCCCTTGGCTGCGGCCTGCAGCCCCACACACCGCAGGCGAACTCTGTGAGCGCCCAGAAGGTGCCTGACAGATGTCATTTCCTTGTGCTCTCCTCCCCAGCAGAGAGGTGTGCAGGTCGTTGGGGCCTGCGCTTGCGTCTCTGAGGTCCTGCCCACAACCCAGCTCAGGGAATGCAGACCATATGCCAAACCTGCAGGAAGCGAGGGTCGGCTCGCCTGGAATCGGAGTGCACAGCATGTGGGGAATGGAGCCTCCTCGGAGGTAGATGAGGCAGCACAGCCGCCTGCCGCTACAAGCCCTGGTTGGTGAGAGTCAAGTGCGCCTCCTCTAGGGTATATCTCCAGGTCTACTCAGAGGCCCGATATGGCAGAGTTCCTGGAGCGAGGCTGCTCTGCCCTGGGCGAGCCTTGCCAAGACGTGCCTCGCTGCTAGGCTCTTGCCCATAAAGGAGCAGGCTGTGCGGGGCTGGTATACCCCACGGACGCCTTCCTTGCCTCAGCTCTGATCCTGCCTTGCCTTTGCAGGTAGGCCCCTGGCGTTCTTGGGGACGAGTTAGGGGCCGGTGGGTTCCACATTTCCACGGGCTAGAGCAGTAAGAGCTCTGTCAGAGGGAATGGAAGGGCAACTGCTGGGCTCCTTCAGTTGTTGCTTGGCTGCCCAGACATGTGCCGCACGGAGAGCACCATACACCCAGGGCCCCTGGCTGGGATCTGCAGTCCCCAGACTCGGAGACTCACTCCGTGGGCGCCCAACAGGTGCCTGACAGATGTATATTCCCTAGCGCTCTCGTCCCCAGCAGAGTCGTGTGCAGGTGGTTGGGGCCTGCCCCTGCGTGTCTGGGCTCCCGCCCACAGCCCCAGCTCAGGGGAAGCAGCCCCTGAGGTAAGACCTGTAGGAGAAGCAGGAGGCCCCTGCCTGGAAGCCGAGTGCGCAGCATGAGGGGAAACGAGCCTCCTCGGGGGAAATGAGGCAGCCCAACCGCGTGCAGCTGCAAGCCCAGTTTGGGCGGAGTCGAGTGCGCCTCCACTACTGCAGAGCTGCAGCTCTGCTAAGAGGCCCGATCTGGCAGAGTTCCTGGCGTGAGGCTGCTCTGCTCTGGGCGAGCGTTGCCCAGACTTGCCTCGCTGCTAACGTTAGTTCCCAGGAAGGAGCAGGCTGCGCGAGGCTCGGAGACACCACTGGCGCCTTCCTGGCCTCAGCTCCGCTCCTGCCTTGCCTTTGCACCTAGGCCCCAGGCATCCTTGTGGAGGTTTTAGGGGCTGGTGTGTTTCACACTGCCAAGGGCTCCAGCAGTGAGAGCTCTGTTCGAGGGAAGCGAAGGGTATATTTGGAGTACAATCCTTTATCAGATATGAGGCCCACACCCTCAGCCTGAACCCTCACCCCGAACCCTGACCCTGAACCCTCACGCCTCACCCCTCACCCTAACACGTTGGGGGGCTCTTCCCCAAACTCTAACCTTAATCCTACTGCCGGGGTCCAGCCCCGGTGGATCCAGGGTGATTTGAAGTTGGGGGCAGAGCCGGCATCTTTAGAAAAATACATATTTAATCACAGATATAGAGAGATTAGAAATGGTTAATGCAGTAGGAAGATTAGTGGAGAAAAGGAGGCTGAATAACTTAGATTACGTGGAATAGCATCCATGCTCCAGATGGGAATTCAGCCAGAAAAATGGGAGCAAGAAAGAAGTGACATGGGGGAATCAGTCTTTCCGGAAACTGATCCGATTTCTTTATTTTTGGGTTTGCTTATATACCTTTTGTTACACATAGGGATGAATACAGAGTCACGTGGGGGTCAGCAGTCCTGACCTTTATCAAAATCACGTGCTTCACATAAATGTATAAAAAAAGGTCTTAGGAATATTACATCATCTTCTGGCCATGAGTGAGACCTGCTGACATTTTATGATCCTTTCTTTCTGATAACCAAAAAACTTATTTTTTCCAAGTGTGTTTTTTCTCAAACCAGGCACCACCCTCCAAATAAAGCTGCATTCCTATAGGGTGTGGGTGTAGTGAGTTACAATCAAGAAAGGAATTTACTTAACCCAAGGTTAACAGGATTCATCTTAAAGGTTAATACTTATTTCTCCTATATGTTAGTTATATTCATTAGAAGGGTAGGGAACATGGAGATTTAGCAGCAAACATCAGCCCAACAAATGAAAATCCTTTCACCAATGCTCCCCTTAAAATCTATTTAGTCTTAAGATATGATAAAGTTACATTCTTACATAGCAAGGATACAGTGATTTGTAGCAAAGTCCAGTGGTCTATTACAAAAGAGAAAATCCATTAGCTAAAAAGTCTAGTATTGCTAACATCAAAAACGACTGTATTTCCTTTTCTATATTCCAAATACATTGATTAATATATTCCCAAGTGCCTAAGGATATGGAGGCCTGGCGGCAATCATTGACTCAACAAGAAAAAGCCCTATGCTAATTAAGACTCTCCAAAACTCTGTGCTGTTTATGGTTAAGAGGTAGTAAACAATCATGTGGCAGGAGTATGGATAATCCTGTCACACAAGCTAGTCTGTCAGCAGAGAGGTTTGACCTGAGACATCCTTGTCCCACCCAGAGCAGGGAATTAGCAGCAATTATTGACACAACAAATGAAAAAACACTTCACCAAAATAATTCCTAACCAACCCATTATACTAATAATTTCTAACTCCCCAAAATAATTTGCCTTTAGTAAGTCTAAAACATCTCGTGCCTCTCAGATTGGGAGGCTGTAAATCACATGTGGCCGGACTAACCTATACAGGTGGGCTAGATAACCTTCAAAGCAGTCCGTAAGCTGAAACACTCTTGTCACGCCCAAGAATTTGTATTGCCTTTGAGCTGCACGTTTACTCCTTCTCCGAGAGAAACGGTTATTGGGGAGAGCCCCCTGTAAAGTCAGAGGTGTAGGTGAGAGCATAAAACAGAGTCTGGTTTTGGGGTAGATGCTCAGGAACAGGGGGTTTCCTGAGGCTTGATCACGCCTTTGCATATGCCAAGCCTTCTTCCTCATGACCTTTGCCATGGGCGGAGTTCCTCACGCTGGCCCCCGGCACCCTACCCTAACCCGACACCCTATCCACATCCTAAACCTAACCCACATCATAGTCACGCCCTCAACCCTATACTTACCCTTGAAGCACGTACCCACCTCATCTTCATTTTTGACACTTCCCATGCATAACAAAAGACAAGGTCGTAATGTTTCAAACATGGATCCAAGACCCATTATCCACATAAAAAGAATATACATACTCTGATCACATCATTTAAATCTCTTGCATCACCAAAATACCTCTCCACCACGTATCCAATCGCCATTGATGGATCACATCTATCTCATACATTTCATAACTTAGCAATCAAATACGCAGCAGTAATCTGGGTAATTATATACACAAGATATATTTATACCATAAATATTTCAACACTTTCCACTTTCTACGATGAATTCAATCTTCACAAAAGTAGGATGAACAGCACCTGTTTCCACTAGGATCCATATCATTGCACAAAGTGACAGTGAGCGTGAAAATCTTAATGATGACCACCAGTAAGAAGGTCAGCACGGTTGATATCACAGATTTTTCAGTGTTCCAATACAAGTTCTACCCAAATCCATAAGGAGAGACGTACGCATAGGAAACTACACATTGAAAGCAAGTCTATTGAGATAAATATTGGACATCAATTGTGTGAATCTTTAAGGCATAACTGTAGACATGCTTCAGACATTCTTCAAATTCATAAAATGACAACAAAGTATGGCTATGTACAATCCATTCGGTTTTATAAACCACTCATGAATAACCTCACAAGCCATTGAAAACCAGATGACAATTTCAAATAGCTTTGATCTACAAACAAGGCTGTAAGACAGAAAGTTAAAATCGAAATACATGAAGTAAATCCTCAATAGATAGGAAAACATCCCATGGTAGTGAAGTCAATTAACATTAGTTATTAGGGCTTTCATGCACAGACTCATCTCCGATCGATGTGATCTCAATTCATATTTGGCAAAATATACGAAAGCTGATCTTAACAGTCATATTATTTTTCTTTGTACCCCTAAAAAGAAAAATGAACATGAAAAA